>NC_140184.1:21419517-21427017 GCF_963971535.1 Notolepis coatsorum
CTTAAAACCAGATTCTCAAACATAAACATAAAGACGGACAACACGCTCATCACAGACAAGCTGGATGTAGCCAATTACTTAAACATTTTCTTCACAAACATAGCCACAACACTGGTAAACAAACTACCCTCCCACTCAGGGCATTATGGGGTAGAACACATAGTAGCTTACTACAAAAACCTAGGGGTCCGCAAAGACGAGTTCAATCTGGAAATGGTAACAACAGATGAGGTACTCAAAAAACTGAGCGCCCTCCAACCTAACAAGGCCACTGGCCATGACAACATCCCCTCCAAATTCCTCAGAGACTCAGCAGCCGCCATCACCCCAGTCATCACACACATAATAAACCTCTCCATAAAACAGGGACAAGTCCTCAAGGACTTCAAAATTGCGAGAGTGACCCCTCTGCACAAAAAGGGCAGCAAATTAGACCCAGGCAACTACCGCCCTGTTTCTATTCTTACCTCCATCTCGAAAGTCATGGAAAAAATTGTCTACGAACAGGTCGAAAAGTACCTAGCGGAAAAAAATCGAATCTACGAATTCAAATCTGGCTTCAGAACATCAATACAAAAATACAACACAATACAAAAATAAGTTACATGTGGGCCCACGTTACCAAATAAAAACCTAAGCTAAAGCCGGCTTATAATGGTTGGGGTACCCCTAGACGCTGGTCGTTAGCGTTCGCTTCAAATGAATACTGTTTTGGCACACGAAGTACCGCTGTACTTAACCAAGATGGCGGGTCCACTCTCACCACCCCTCGTCCGGGTGACAAGATGGCCGTCGATCCCGCGAGCACAGCCAGCGGGCTGGGGTAGGCAGCAGGGGCAGTGGCTGAACTGGAGGAGCGTGCTGTGTTGTGGCGACCTCTGCTGGAAGAAGAGGTGTCCTCTGCTGCGTCGACGAGACGTCCACTGACAGGGCTGGCACGCTCTAAACTGTTGGCTACCTTAAACACAGCTAAACTGTGGGTCTTAGTGAACCCTCCTGCTATTGCCTGTACTGCTAACGCAACGTGGCTGTATGCACCACCGGTCTTCAGCGACGCTCGCCTTGTGGTATACTCGAGTCACTATAGCCGTTAGCAGCAAGCTAATACACCGCTTACACTTCTAGGATAACACGTTATCTACTGACGTTGGTTCTTCTTTCCGTATCGCTTACTCACACACTTCTCTATCGCTTGTATTTCTAGGATAACCCGTATTATAGCAAAGTACTTGTTATCTCCCGTTGCTCTTCAACGGGGCTCTTCAACGGGACTCTTCAACGGGGCTCGTCGAGAGCACACGCCCGTTCACGTCCGCTCACGTCCGAGTTCACTGTCGAAGAGGACTTCCTTCTGTTCCGCCCTCCAGGTAATCATCTCTCACTCGCTGCTCCTTTCTCCTCCGCTCCGCCTGCCACTACTGCCCCCTGCTGGCGACCGCAAACTAGTCCCACTATAGGACACTCAAGGCAGGAAGAAAGATGCTTCAATGTCACGTTAATGGTCCATATCGAAGCCGGAGGAAGAAGAGCACCTTGCATCATTAGTCCGGGCGAGATATCAAAAAGGAACACTGTTTATCACATCTTTGTGCACACAGGGGAAGTAACAGGTTAAGTCAGCACTTCTGAATAATAGCAGAATATTCAGGATGCTACATGAGCAAGTAGTGTAAATAAGTCAAGGTGCAGATCAAATCAAATCAAATCAAATCAAATTTATTTGTAAGGCCCGACAACACACGTTAATGTCCCCATGGGCCGTACAAGTCTTCTTTAAACAAGTCAAGAAGAAACATAACAATAAGTCAAGAACAGAACAAGAACACCATAAGGTCCAACAAATTTAAAATAAATGCAAATAAATTAAAGAATGCAAGCACTCCCAGACATACCCCACGCGAAGGAAAGGAAGATGAGGGTATGTGTATGCCCTCTCAGTTATATTTGCATTACAATAAATATAGTTACAATAGACTAAATAAATTGTATAATTAAGTAAGTATACAGTATACACAGGAACATACAGTATTAGGCCATAAGGTGAAGCCTGAAAAGTGGCTAGAAGATTATTTTCATTCCCACGTCTGGGGACTACATTCTGAATGTATTTTTCCATAGACAATACCATCATGGACATTGGGTTAAAAGTTCTCCGCAAAATATCCTGCCGAATTCTGTCAGGGGCCATAAATGAATGGAAATGACCAAAAAAATAATAATAAAATTGAATTTTGTGGGAAGACAAAATCTCTCTGAAATTGACATTTACACATGTACCTAAACATCTGAGTCAAATATTGGTGCATTAGTATACTTCAGGCCACGTGAGCGGATTGGCGCGGCCGAGAAATCCGCTCTTCGCTCTTTAAAGCTTGGTCCGCTCCGCTAATCGCTCATGTTGACCCCGCCCCCAAGTCGCTCTCCGCTCGCTCACCACTCACCTTGAATCGAGCGCTCCCCGCTCCCCGCGCCAGATCGCTCGGCAGATTTATTTGATTTTTTTGGAGCATGGTGTAAATTAGCTCAAACTACAACAGTCTACACCCCCTGGGCCCCTTAACAATTGTTTGTATTGAGCCGCATTGTAATTGTACCAATTCTGCAATGTTAAATAACGTTGTTTATCCATTCACTAGCTCTATTAAGCGATGATAGCTAGCCGAGCCACAATGCTATGGTCGCTGCCATTAACGTTAGCATGTAAGCTAACGACAACAACAATGGCGTCGATACTTTTTCTAACAGGAGTGAGTGACAAAGCCTGAACAGGATATCACAGGTTCACCCTTTGGTTGAAAATGGCCTTCATGTTTGTACATCACCATCTGTTGCTTTGGCATTGTACTACATGTATATTAACATCAGTGTTAAACCACTGTGAGCGGCCTGGAGTGGATTGGAGCGGAGGAGAACTCTCGCTCCGGACGTCGCGCCGACACATTTTAAAACCCACTCCTCGCTCACGTCAAAACCGCCGGCTCCGCTCCCCGCGCCGCTCACGCTCCGATCCGCTCACATGCACTGGTATACTTGAATGTAAATTTATACCATGATATGCAGTATGTATCAAAAACGCTTTACCTTGTGAGGAATAGTTTCTTCATCGATTGGATGGTGAAAAAACGTCATTGACAATACATCTAGACAAATCATACACTGTATACTCTATACTGTAATAAACCTAGAGGGCACAATAGATCATTTGACAGTAAGGTTGAGATACAAAAAAAAGAAAAAAAAAGAAAATGAAGCCACTCGTACTGAAAGAGCTATACTCACACCATCTGACATGAATGCAGTTGAGCAGCACATGAACGAATCTCTCCTTTACAGTAATAGTAAAACCCAATGTATGCTTTTCTTTTTAGGGACCACAGTGTGCATAAATAGATACAGTAATATATGTATATATATTTCCCCCCTTTGTTTTATGGATACGTTTAACGCCATGACTTATCAATCGTTTTTGGATAGGTTTAATGTCATAACTTATCGATAGTTTTTCGATACATTTAACCCTTTCACTACCACACTACCAAATGGTTAACCCTTTCACTGCGACAATACAGAAGGTTAACCCTTTCACTGCCACACGACAAATGGTTAACCCTTTCACTGCGACAATACATAAGGTTAACCCTTTCAATGCCACATGACAAAGGGTTAACCCTTTCACAACCACACCACAGAAGGTTAACCCTTTCACTACCACACTATATAGACGGTTATCAACTAGTCAATAGTCTCAGTCTGTTATCGATTTTAATGTAAATGAGACCTATTTTATTACACTACTTTTATTCTGCCTATTTTTATGCACTTCCTGCCAATTTCATGATGCACTTTACCAATGTGTCAGTTATATGTTAATGTTATGTCTATTTTACAGCTGTGAAGCACTTTGGGCTGCAACTCATCTCTGAAAGTAAAGTTTATTATGATCATAATTCCCAAAAATAACACATTTGTACTGCATTGCAAAGAACGTTAGGTTATTATGACTATAACCAAGTTCTGTTAGTATAGCGACGCTCGGCGTCACTCTCTGCACTGTCCTCGCACACGTGCACACGCACTGAATAAAGACCACAATGTACCTTTAATCCCAATATTTGTCTGACCACACCCCTATCAGCTTACCCATATAAGCAGGGGTGGGGCCACCCACTCGCCTCCATCCCAAGCTTTCACCACAAGGCGAGATCAAGGGCTGCAGCGGCGTCGGACGCCGAGCGTCGCTATACTAACAGAACTTGGTTATAGTCATAACCTAACGTTCTGTATCGTATAGCTCTCGCTCAGCGTCACTCTCTGCACAAGGGAGGCCGAGCGAGAGCCATCGGCCGACAAATACACCCCGCTGAAAGCCCCCCACAACCATCAGAACAGGGAGGGCCGAGCCCCCCCGACCCACCCTAATGGAGGGCACCCCCCCTATTGGGGCTTCACGGGAGGGCGACGGACCCGACCGTGCGAAGAGGCACTCAAGCAACTCAACGCACAGGGTGAGCAGCCGTGGCTTGACCCCACGACTACACACACGCACAACCCGCATGCCACCCGGGAATGAACGGAGGAAACAACCTCGTTACTGCCCCCAGAATCACGGGGTCAAGGGCAAACCCAACCCCGTGGCAAGGCCGTAGCAGCGGAGCGCGAACGAAGACCCAGACCCACCAAAGGGACTGGACCCCCTGGAACGGGGGCCCGGAGAAGTCCATGATGCCAGCATCAAGACCCCACCAGGTGGGCACTTAGTGACCCCGCCCCCCACATCGCCAGCGTATTCGGACAAAGGCCCCTCAGCCGAGCGGGCCCTGTCCCCCCAATAGTACACCGCCTGGCACACTGACCCTGCAGAACAGGCAGTCAGCATGGCCGTAAGCACACAAAAAAGGTTAACCAATGGAAGCAGGCAGCGCACCGGGGAAAAACCAGGCAACAGGCTATTAACCCTAGCCTGGAGACTGCGGACGAGACAGGCGCCAGAGGGGACAGCTGAACACAGCCGCCCCGGCGGAAGGGGCGTAAGCTGGCGGTGTTGACCAAGCCTCCATTTAAAAAAAAAAACACCCAGAGGGGTTGAGGCAGAGAAGGCTGACACGATTGGCAGACATCATGAACGTGCAGGGGCACCCTCAAACGGTGAACCCGGGAGTTGACACTGCTCCAACACACCAGGGAATCAACCACCTTGGTGTTACCCAATGCGGTGGTCGTTCCTATAACCCCTCAAGAAAAAACTCCAAAACACACCTGTGGGTATACACCGGCTATACCGCAGTACAAGTGTTTCAGTTTTTCAAAAAAGGGTTAACCCAGGCCTACGGGTCGACGAAACATTACTTCGGACCGGGCCCGGCGATACGGGAAGCACAGGGTCACCAGAGGAGGTCAAAGACCACCCCAACAGGCCCCTCTTCGCCATGCGTGAGAGAGGAGCGAAAAAGAATGGAGAACCAGCCCCTAAGCACACCGTACTTGGTATTCCCAGGCGGTCTCCCAACCAAGTACTAACCAGGACCAACCTGTGTAGCGGCCGAGATCTGACGAGATCGAGCGTGTACAGGTTGGCATGGCCGTAAGCCATTACGACAGTGCTGAGTAAAAAACGTACCCAACCAGGGTCTCCATAGTGCTTAACCCTGTGACACCCGGACCAACCTGGCATTTTTCCCCCTGAAAAAAGCCCAAGTCCCTCAGGGTACCAGAACAGCAGATCTGCATCCCCGGCGGACAACGGGTTCAACTGATCCGGACCAGTGTGACTAGAACCAGTCCCGTGCCCTAACCACGCCGACATGCCTACTACAGGAGAAGGGGCAGATATGCGTGTTGATCTCAAACATGAAAAGAAGGCGCCACCCAGACGTTCGGGCGAACCGCGCCCGGTGGCCCACCCCCAGGGCGTGAGACCCCTCTACATATGTTCAGATCCATTCCGTCATCATCCCCCAGACATGAATGAGAATCCGTCGATGACAAAAAACCAGGTCGTTGGATTTGGTCGTCGGAAGAGGAAAAACCTCCATCCCAGTTGCTTTATAAAAACGCCGTTTTAACCTCAAGCAACCAAGGCGTGCCAGTCAGTCGCCTGTTTACAGAACACCCCGAGCTAGCACTATACGTGCGTCGGGACACACCCACATCAATGAACAGGCTATTTAGACCTGTCATTGAATCCCCAAGGCGCCATGGGGAACGACAAGAGGGGTGTGACACTTCCTAACTCCAACTCTTTTTAGTAGAAAAGAAGGAAGCACCAACAGTATGTATCCCAGTCTACACAGCCGGGGGTAAAAAAATTTCACATTTTCACATCCCACCACCCTCCCATAGGAAGGAGACGGGAATCCCCAGAGAGACTTCCCATGCGAGCTGTACAGATTGAAAAGAATATATTGCACCTTGAGCCATGTAAAAAATTGGATTTAGGGCTCTCCGGGGAGGAGGCACTGAACCCATACACACTCAATAATCGATTTGAATCGAATACATACACAATAGAGTAGGACTCCTTCTAGAGGATCCACTCACCTTGACAATCTGAGGAGGAGGCTCTGTACTCTGAAGGAGGCTCCCTCACATGGAAGGAGGAGTCCCGACTCACAGAAGGCCCGAATAGGAGCTTGGTGAGGAGGAGCCCTGACCACCCCCCGAAACAGATCCATCACATGGACCTGAACAGCACACGGAAGTCCTACCAACAGAGACGCGCACGGTGACGTACTCTATGGCGGGGGAATTTCTGCGGTGCACACGCCCAATATTCCAGGCCGTGGGACCATGAAACGTGCGGGACCGCAACGTGACAGGAACCTTGAAGGACAGGGGGTGTACCCCTGACCAACAGAAAAAAGGGGGAGAGGAAAGGTTACCAGTTCACCCCTTTACGACCCCACACCCATGATACGATGTAATGACAAAAAGAGAGTATGACACAGTCATAGTCAGCTCTATGAAGCGTCTGAAAGCTTCACACAGCGCATGAGCTAACCTGCTATCTGATTTTTACTAAGGAAAAAACACAGAATAGAGAGGGCTCTCTAAGAGCCCCGGTCCAAACTTACACATGTGCTTCTGTGGCCAGTCCAACCCAGTTGTAGGTCACATGACACACACAACCCATCATCACCTATAAAAAATGGCAAAAACACTCTACAGAGGAACGCCGTTTTTCATAATGAGAGAATACATAATTCTCGATTAGTATCGGCCACAGGCCTTGCTAAGCACACACGAAAGCGACCAAA
This sequence comes from Notolepis coatsorum, assembly GCF_963971535.1. Lineage (NCBI taxonomy): Eukaryota > Metazoa > Chordata > Actinopteri > Aulopiformes > Paralepididae > Notolepis > Notolepis coatsorum. The sequence goes on from NC_140184.1 coordinate 21,426,771, forward strand.
CAATCTTTTCTTTTAGGAAAATAAAGTTTCTCCAGCAGTCTTAGCACAACCTCAGCAATCAAGCTAAGGGTTACATCGCATCCCTACCACACAAAGACACAATGTAGTGCAACAACATGTCTGATAGGAGGATGAAGAAGTCCCCAGGGAACCGGGGGGAAACACAATCCTCCTACTTTACCCTTAATACGGCCAGTTAAAACAGGAAAACCTGTTAATATGTGAACACACTGTTCATTGTCATTAC
>NC_140184.1:21432017-21450049 GCF_963971535.1 Notolepis coatsorum
CCTTGTTTATTTACTGGCGCTTTTTTCAGTTGGTTGTTTCATATTTGTTTGTATTGTTACCTATAGTGTTGTTTTTAGTTTTTTATTTCACCTGCACATTACATTTATTTTAAGTAAAATGTTTTGCTTTGATATTTTTCTTTTTGTTTCATTGTGTAAATAAATAAACATAAAGAGATGTGTTTAAGCCAATAGGGGAGACAGATATTTTCAATATTCTGTATAATTACACTATTCCAGATCACATGAAAATAGAAATATTGAGTGAATATTCTTTTGCTACTATGAAAACACCTTATCAAATCAGTCTCATCATAAGAGGACAACAATTAAATTATTATGTGGACGGTCAGTGTTATCTTGTTTTTATTAGCAGAGTTATGCACTCTATCTAAGAGTCATTATATAGTAATTAAATACCTAAAATGTAGTAATGTGTGGAAAAAGTCATTCACAAACATTATAATAATATTATTCTTTTATTATAAAAAGTAATTCACAAAATCAAAAGTCACATTCCCAAATCAAATACAACTTATATAAGGAATCTTAATTCTAATTCTTAATACTCCCAAATGATAACGTCATAGCAAACACTAAAACACCCACGGAAAACCTCAACATTCAAATGCGAAAAATGTATTGTATTCGGTCCCTATTAATTACCAAAATAATTGTTTAAATAATAATCTGTAAGCTTTTTCTTAAAACAATATATATATATATATATATATATATATATATATATATATATATATATATATATATATATATATATATATATATAGTTGTGTAATATGATTTGGGAGTGAATTCCATTTTAGCATTGTTCTGTATATCACTGCATGTTTCACTTTGAGTTTGTAGCTGCTCCTGTTGGTCACATTATAGTGAACACTCTCAGTGCTCCAAGGCTTTTGGTTTTTGGAGCCAGAAAACGTTAACTTTTGTTAGCTGAAGACAGTGGGGGTCGTAAAACGGTATAAATTATGTTGCTGCAATATTTCTACTCCACGCGCCCCAATGACTCCCATCGGCATGCTTAGTGTGTAGCACAATGCTAACAAATACTAAGTTCTTCCAGGCATCTCAAACACCAAGTGCTTGTTGGACTAAAAGCTTTGTGAAAAAAACAGACAGGCCTCTTAAAAATGTGGACATTCCCCTTAATTTGTCAGAGATAAAGCAACTGACCTTTAATTTGTCAGAGATTAGTAACTGTCCTTTAATTTGTCAGAAATAAATAACTGTCCTTTAATTTGTCAGAGATAAGTAACTGTCTTTTAATTTGTCAGAGATACATAACTGTCCTTTAATTTGTCAGGGATAAGTAACTGCCCTTTAATTTGTCAGAGATAAGTAACTGTCTTTTAATTTGTCAGAGATAAATAACTGCCTTTTATTTTGTCAGAGATAAGTAGCTGTCCCAGCAACAAGTTCACTGGAAGGGAGAGCAGGATCCTTGAGTTACAGTCGCACACAAGAGTAATTTGGCCTAATCAGCATGAATCAAGACATACTGTATTGGTAATTCCTCTCAGCCATGAACCCAGCGAACTGGTTAGCAGCGATGTAGCCTGAATCTTACTTCTTATTTCTTTTCATTGTCTATTCTCAGCTAAAGGAGACGGACTCTTTGAATAAGTACCGTGAGTGCCAGCAGAGATGTGCCCACCGTCCCACACACAATGGTCCTACTATTGTTCTGCTGGACCAACTGCAAAGTTTCCATTTGGTTTCTATGTGGTTGTTCAAATACTCCACCTTACCACAAAACACGCTCCCCCCACGTGTGGGTATTGGATCATTTGACTCAAGTCACCGCATGTGCCAATTTAAAACGAACCAATTTCCACACCAAGTGTAATAATCGATTGATGATTGATCAGCAGTAATAGAATGGGTCTATTCTCTGTCTCATTATGGGGTCGAGCCTTTCGACACATCTCTAATGTTCTGGATCTGAGCGGGCCTGTGAGATCCAACTCGCTCCAGTCAGACACACGTTCTGGTAACTGTGTCAGTGTGTGCCACTACATGTGGTGGGCAGGCCAGGCCAGGCCCGCCAGCCAGTGGGTGGTCCGAGTCCCCCCCTCCCCCCCAGCAATGCAGAACGGGATATCAGCACCCGGGTGAGGTGACTGCCAGGGAGAAGGCACAGAGCGCACCCATGATTTACAACCTCTGGCCGGACCCGCTGACCTCCACAGCTGCCAGAGGTACGGACACCCGGGGTTAACCGAGGACAGGCTCAGTCCAAGAGCAAATACACACTCATCACTTCATCAAACAGGGAATGGAGAGATTTGTATCTCTGGAGATGAGAGAGAGAGAGAGAGAGAGAGAGAGAGAGAGAGAGAGAGAGAGAGAGAGAGAGAGAGAGAGAGAGAGAGAGAGAGAGAGAGAGAGAGATACAGATCCAGAGATACAAGGCTGGTATCATGCTGCCTCCTGTTCTCTCCCTGTGTGGTAGTCACAGCTGGGCAGTACTGATGCATTGATAGTAGCTCAGCCGTCCCTATCTTTCTCACACACACACACACACACACACACACACACACACACACACACACACACACACACACACACACACACACACACACACACACACACACACACACACACACACACACACACACACACACACACACACACACACACACACACACACACACACACACACACACACACACACACACACACACACACACACACACACACACACACACACACACACACACACACACACACACACACACACACACACTGTTCTGAGGTCTGAGGAGGGAAGAAGTCATGTCTTTATCTATGTTCCAGTGTACTGAACCACACGCATCCTGATCTGTGTGATAAAACAGCCACAGTAGCCAGCCAGTCCCCTCTAGCCTCCTGCTATCTTACACCTAGAGAGCCTGTCAGTAAGGGCCAATAGCTCTTTGGAGACTTTGTCTGGTTTTATGTCCGTACAGTGGCTGGGCAGCGTGCCTGAGAGTACGAGTTCTGAGCCATGAACAGTGTGTCAATAGGATGGAGAAATTCCCTGTGCGTCAGATCCTCTAGGTCTCTAGGACACAGAGAAACACACATACACACACATATTCTTTATTTGAATATGCACATCCATTCGCACATGTATGGGTTACAGGGGTTCAATATGCTTTTAAGGATATCGATGGATAAAAAGCTTTGACTCTGTCACACTGCCTGTCTATCTATTACAGCAAAGCCTGCAGCCCTAACCCTACTCCTCTAGCCATGTCTCAGGCTGCCAAATATCCAGATCGTTAGCTCACAGTTATAAACCCAGACCTCCGCTGCCAAGGGAAATCATTTTGCCCATTAATTATCAGCATACAGCAATTTAATGAATGTGGGTGCCTGTCCAAATTATTCCACACATTCAGTCAATCCTCCAAGGTGATACACATGACTCCACATTCGGTCAGAATCGCACATAATTCCACATATTGAGTCAGAATCCTACACATGGTCACATTCTGTGCAACTGCAATTGGAAAATGTAAAGAACAAAAATAAATGTAATAATATAAGAGGCGCAACATGGCACATAACAGCCATAGTCCATTAATAGGCTATGACCAGCTCATCAGCCAAATGTACTCCATTCTCATCGCTCACTGGCCATTTTCCCAAAAGCTGACCACAGTCTTGTGTGTGACGTAGGAACGGTGATTGGCTAGGAGCTGGCTAGGATTTTGTTAACTGTCACGTCAAACGAACAGTAAAAAAAAACCTTTGGAGGCAGAGGCAATTAATAGCCAATGACTATTAGTCTACAATAGTAACAAACCAATCATCAGGTAACCATCAAATGACAGAAAACAATTGCAAATGGTGTCATGTTGGACGTGTTCCACATTCCACGTGTCACGTGACTGTTACCTTATTCTTCCCACCTACTAACCTTCAAGGCAAACCCAATACATAAAGACTATACATGGACAAACCTGCTGACTCTTCCAGTAACAAAGATACTTGTAAGGCAAGGTTATGGCTCAGAATTCTACATTCAAATTTGACGGAGCTCGAGGGCTGATATATCCCTTTCTAGATACTGTGTTGTGAGCACATGAGAAGTGGAAACACGATGGAGACAAGCTGGTAGAAACACAAGGCGGAGACTCAGCCTGCTCTACCTCAGGAATTCAAGGACATCTCCAAACAGACCCTTGATATTCCATCACTGAACCTCAGCTGACCCCTAGGTTCATTCAGTATGTGCACTCTGTGTCTGTATTTCTGTCTCTCTCTCTCTATCATTGTTTTTGCTGCCTCTTTGCACACACTACACCCGTACTGTGATTATTGTATTATTATTTAGAGCTATTTTATCCTTGTTTCTATTCTTTTTATTTTATCCTACAGTATTTGATTGATGTCGCTGTTGCAAGGCCAAGGAACCAAGACAAAATGATTTACATTTTCATTTACATGTAGTCATTAGGCTGACACTTTGAATCAAAGCAACTGTAACGGATATGTACCGCGATAGTGTGACCAGAGACGTGGCTGGCTCGGTAGCGGTACATAGAAGTAAAACTCACTCCCCTGATCCTCAGAGACAGGATAGACATGGTTAGTTAGCAGGGAATTCCTTCCTAGCGCAAAGGTCTGTGGTGTCGCCCGCGGTGCGGGAGACCGGGGTTTGAATCCCACTCACGGCATTGAAGTGCCTTGGGTGGAGTGGAGTGAGTTTAGGGGGGGTGAATGTAACGGATATGTACCGCGATAGTGTGACCAGAGACGTGGCTGGCTCGGTAGAGGTACATAGAAGTAAAACTCACTCCCCTGATCCTCAGAGACAGGATAGACATGGTTAGTTAGAGAGGATATCCTTTCTTGGCAAATCGGTCTGTGTTGCTGGCCCCGGTGCGGACGCCCGGGGGCGTCTATATTAATCCCAGCCGAAGAGTGCGTCGCGTTTCTCTGATTGGCCATGACGCCCATGTGACCGCGGCAGCGCGAGAGAGCGGCAGTGCGGAAATAGGCTGCATCCTCCACGTCAAGAAAGACAGACAGGCATTCTCTGCGACAAACCCTAACCTTAACCAACTCCGAAATAATGCCTAACCTTAACCCTAACCTTAACCAACTCCGAAAGAATGCCTAACCTTAACCCTAACCTTAACTTAACCCTAACCTTAACCAACTCCGAAATAATGCCTAACCTTAACCCTAACCTTAACTTAACCCTAACCTTAACCAACTCCAAAATAATGCCTAACCTTAACCCTAACCTTAACTTAACCCTAACCTTAACCAACTCCGAAAGAATGCCTAAACTTAACCAGCGAAAGAATGCACGTTTATAGCAAGAGATGATAAACGTAAAAAAGAAAAAGTGATTCGAACTTGTGACCAACCGCACCGCAGGCTCCACAGCACGGCGGCGTACCAGTTGAGATAAGCGTCGATGGAAAAACAGTGGGGATTACGGCTACATAATGCTGCAAGCTCTGCCGCTCCGCTCCGCTCCGCGCTCCTCTCTGCGCTCCGCTCTGCCGCTGCCGCACTGCTGCGGGGCGTGTCGCGGCCAATCAGGGAAAACGCGGAAGCACTCGGCAGCACTCTTCGGCTGGGATTAAAGAATAGGCCGCCCGGGGTTCGACTCCCACTCAAGGCATGGTCGAAGTGTTTGGCAGGTACAGTGTTGTACCGGCTACACAACTACAACTATCAGTCAGCAGGAGGGGTACACCTCTGGTAATGTAGCTAAGGGTAGGTATTGTTGTCTGAGTGCATAGTAGTATATTACAGTAGCATGGTAGGTAGTAGTATAGGGATAGTAGCATAGTACATAGTAGATAGTAGTATAGGCATAGTAGTAAAGTACATAATAGTAAAAGACAGTAAGTATTTTAATATTATAATTTTGTTTATATTATACATTATTTATACATATTTATTATTTAACATATTTACATGAATTGACGTGACAATAAAGAATCTGAATTTTAATCACACACACACACACACACACACACACACACACACACACACACACACACACACACTCCAATCACCGCATCCCCATCCCTCAGTTAGAACAAACAAACCTCATATTCACTTTTGGTTCTTGCATCAACGGTTTTGAAACTTCTTCAGGGATCTGGAGATTTGATGGAAAGGGGTAAATAATGCCAGGAATCACACATCAGCAATGTTTGTCGTTTGTTGAGACAATAGCAATAAAGCGACTGCGATTAAAGTCAATTACTCGCTGGGATTCATGTGATGACTCTGCCATTTATTTTGTTAAAGACACGTTGAGAAGCCTGTGGACTCTGTGGAGTGGAGGACCACGTTACAACACAGTTTGTGCCTCAAAGCGAAACCCCATGTTGAACACTTGGAAGAGGAAGCCATCCACAAGTGTGTCGATGTTTGGGCAGAGTTTACTGCAAAATTTGCAAAATATTAATGATCCACAAGAGAGCAAACAGGATGGCTCATGCTCTTTCACTTGTTCCCTGTCTGACAAACTAACTAGCAGTGCAGAGCTACATTCACATTTTGCCACTCAAAATAATAATTACACCATGTCAAAATATGTTCAATAAAATAAATAACTAAACACTGTCACATACTCCTGCAGGACATTATACAAAGTAAGGAATTAAACAGACTATATGCATGCCATACTGTAGCCACATGTAGCCCTTAGCTTGACCCAGTGCTACTTTGGCTAATACTAACTCACAGTGCACGACGTTCGGGTGGTAGCCTATGTGAAGGTAAGCCATGAAATACATGAAAAGTGCTGAATTGCATTACAATAAACAAACAAATGGTTAAAATAAAATATGGGAGGGGGATCTTATTGTCATATCCAACTGGTTCACCTTTAGTCCACTTATAGTGTATGTGTTGGTAGAAGATCTAGGTGGAATAGGATTAAAAATCACTCAAACTGGAAACTCTACATGGAATTTAGATGCCGCTGAACAATCACTGGAAATTAGAAGATGTACAGTGAACTATAAACTAGAGGTAAACCTATAGTATAAACTAGAGGTAAGCCTATATTATAAACTAGAGGTAAGCCTGTAGTATAAACTATAGGTAAGCCTATATTATAAACTAGAGGTAAGCCTGTAGTATAAATTAGAGGTAAGCTTATAGTATAAACTAGAGGTAAGCCTGTAGTATAAACTAGAGGTAAGCATAGTATAAATTAGAGGTAAGCTTATAGTATAAACTAGAGGTAAGCCTGTAGTATAAACTAGAGGTAAGCCTATATTATAAACTAGAGGTAAGCCTGTAGTATAAATTAGAGGTAAGCTTATAGTATAAACTAGAGGTAAGCATAGTATAAATTAGAGGTAAGCTTATAGTATAAACTAGAGGTAAGCTTATAGTATAAACTAGAGGTAAGCTTATAGTATAAACTAGAGGTAAGCAATTACGCATATAGTATAAACTAGAGGTAAGCTTATAGTATAAACTAGAGGTAAGCATATAGTATAAACTGGATGTAAGCCTGCAGTATAAACTAGAGGTAAGCCTATAAACTAGAGGTAAGCTTATAGTATAAACTAGAGGTAAGCCTGCAGTATAAACTAGAGGTAAGCTTATAGTATAAACTAGAGGTAAGCAATTAAGCATATAGTATAAACTAGAGGTAAGCTTATAGTATAAACTAGAGGTAAGCATATAGTATAAACTGGATGTAAGCCTGCAGTATAAACTAGAGGTAAGCCTATAAACTAGAGGTAAGCTTATAGTATAAACTAGAGGTAAGCCTGCAGTATAAACTAGAGGTAAGCTTATAAACTATAAGCTTGTAGTGTGTGTGTGTGTGTGTGTGTGTGTGTGTGTGTGTGTGTGTGTGTGTGTGTGTGTGTGTGTGTGTGTGTGTGTGTGTGTGTGTGTGTGTGTGTGTGTGTGTGTGTGTGTGTGTGTGTGTGTGTGTGTGTGTGTGTGTGTGTGTGTGTGTGTGTGTGTGTGTGTGTGTGTGTGTGTGTGTGTGTGTGTGTGTGTGTGTGTGTGTGTGTGTGTGTGTGTGTGTGTGTGTGTGTGTGTGTGTGTGTGTGAGTGCGTGCGTGCGTGCCTGTGTGTTTCAAAGGTAGGAGAGCCATTAAACTCTGCGTAAAGTCTGGAAGGCAGTGAAATGGCCATAGGATTGTCCTAAAAAATCTGAACCAAAAATAACCATAAAAACATCTCAAGGTAATTTTAGTCTCATTCACTCAAAGTCATAGTCCAGCATCTAAATCTACTTGTAAACACATCAATCTGATTTGGCCATACTGTATTCAGTATTTCACTGGCCGCTGCCGCCTACCTCACTGGTCTGGGTTCAGCTAACAAAACTATGGTTAGCGGTGTGAACAGAATTATAGGTCAATCCGGTTACGGGTGCAAATCAGACCTCCAATGTGTGAAAATCAAAACTAACGACTGAAGTAAAACAAAACACGAGGAGGCATGCCACTGCCTGTAGTATCACTTGTACGACTTCAATCCCGCTGCCTGTGGTGTATCTTTTCATGGTTTGACATAAATCAAACCGCACTGTGTACACCTCACTGGCATATTATCCGTAACACTCACACTTGTTCTCAGTGTAGAGTTGTGGATTTGAGCAGAACGTCTCCCGCAGGTAATTGGCTTGGAGCCAGGCTTCCTCATCGACAGGACTGTGCTCCTCTTTTTTATAGCCGATGTCAGTCAGTGAGCGCAGCTGTGTTCTGCTTCAAGCCCAGCCACGCTGTCATTAAAAAGTATGAAAAAGCAATTACTGCTCAGTGAATCCGTGTTGGCAGGCCTATTGTGTAAAGCCTGCCGCGTCAACACCTTATAAAGACACGCCTGCTCGCTATGGTTGAGTTGGGTGAGAATGGAGGGCATTAAAGTATAACGAGGGTGAAAGGAAAGTTCCAACTTGAATTGGAAATGGAATGTTTTTATGTTTTCTTTTTATTTAATTTTTTACATATTATATCTCCAACCCAGGACACTTTAAAGGTGACTTATGATGGATAGGTGGTGGAGGAAGTATACAGTTCCTTTACTTAAGTAAAAGTAGAAATACACGTATAAAATAATAAAGTAAGAGTACTCCTATAAGACATGTGTCTATTCCAGTGCTCTGAATAATCGAACGATTATGTTAGATTATGTTAAAGTGGTGTGTGGTCCAGTTATACTGGCTTTGATTGCTTCCTCTTGAAGTTGGCAGGCTTCAAATGTTGAGGGGGGAAAAAAAACATTATCTTCATGCATTTTTGTTTTCTATGCAAAAAGGTTTTCTTCAAAGTAACTAGTAACTGATAGTTTTTACTCCATGTAGTTGAGTAAAAACGACAATAGTAAAGTGCAAGTAACTCTAAATTGTAGTACAGCTCTTTTGGTTGTATTTGTTGGGGGGGGGAAACTCAACCTATTATCTATGTAATACCCTCCCCCCCATGGACATTCTTCTGTCGTAACATGTTATTGGAGATGTGCGTGTTTCATTAAAAAGCACAATCCATTCATGATTGACAACACAGAGGTATGTCTGTCCCACCAAAGTGTGGATGCTTATAACAACCTGCAGAAGTGATTTGCTCTACTCACCAACCACTTGATAATTAGACAACGAGACAATGGGCCTCATTCAACAATACTCTCTTATTATTTTTCTTATATTCTTGCTTACCTGTCTGTTAAGAGAACAATAAGAAAAGCCACCGCCACATTCATCAAGCCGTTCTTAAAGTCCAAATTGTATTAACAGATTGCAGAATGGGTACAATACAGTACGACTCAATACACACAATTGTTAAGGGGATGCAGACCAGAGAAAGACTTTCGTCTAGTTTACATCAGGGTCCCCCATTTTCAATTCATAATGAATTGTAAGTAAGGGTGTAATTAGCACCGTGCAATCCATTCTTTGTGGATCCCGCATTGAGTTTATTTGTTTATTTGTTTATTATCTGGATCCCATGGGTGAAAGACTATTCTTCCTGGGGTCTGAACACATAACTTACAACATTACAGTACATTACATTACAGTAATAAAAAAAACAATAAAAACATAAGAAACACTTTAGCTTAAGTACATTCTCAATCTCTTCAAAATCTCACAAAAAACAAGTGATTTAGATTAACTTCACAACTGCAAATATATGGGCTGTCCAAAGAAATTCAAAACAGACAGTTTTGAAAACAGTTCTTCAGTGCAAGGGTTCAAATTTGCTTTCTATTAACAGCTATTTCAATACATTTGCCATGACATCTTAGGCATACAGCCAGGCGTGGGTCTTAATCGCAGTAGGTCATCATGCCTTTGCATTGTTTAGGTGTCTGGTTACCTTCTTCAAAATGTCACCTCAATTCACATTTGTCATGTGAAGATCATATTACAGATAGATAAGTATGAAACCCAAAGGAGACAGTCACTGAAGTGAGACCTTTCAAAATGCCAGGTTTGGAACATGATACTGGTACAATAGCTCAGCTGATCACACCGTGACCACGCCCCACTCAACACCATGTCATTCAAAACTGTTGCCATTACACCCACTGGGAATTCCAAAAGTGATACATACGTGGATGCACACATGTACAATCACACACACACGCACGCACGCACGCACGCACGCACACACACACACAAAACACACACACACACACACACACACACACTATAATGCCATTTGAGAGAAAGAAAATTCCTTTCTTGACCTTCAATGAATCATCATCAACCTCCTGTAAAAACTCATGTTCACATAGTAATATAATGGATCTATTTTTAAATATCCTGTATTTAATTATAGTTTGACTACATTAATATGATCAAATACTATATACAGATCCATCGGCCATGATTTTAACAGGTAAATTCTGCTCCCCACACTTTCCTGTGTCGCGCTCGTCTAGACAGGGTTGTCCTCTTAGTCCCGGACTATTTGCTCTATCCCTAGAGCCTTTGGCACAGTACATAAGACAATCCCAGTCCATAGAGCCGATCTCAATTAAGGGAACTCAGCATCACATTAGCTTATATGCGGACGATGTATTATTGTTCATGCAAAACCCTACCACCTCCCTACCTCATCTTCTCGAAGTAATAGATGATTTTGGCAGTCTATCGGGATTTAGGATAAACTGGCCAAAATCGGCCTTCCTTCCACTCAATGTGACTGTGAAGGCTACCACCTTCCCAGCAAATATACCCATGGTAGGACACTTTAGATGTCTTGGAATTGAAATATTCCCCACTATATGCCAAACGGCATATAGTTTGGCATAGTAACCTGTTGGTTACCTGTTGGTTACTGGCAAAAATTACACTCCGCTGCATATAAATTCATTTGGAACAACAAACCTCCACGAATAAAAAGATCCACTGCACAGAGAAACAAAGTCGACGGGGGTTTAGCATTTCCAGACTTCAACTATTATTTTAAAGCGTTCTCTTTAAGACCACTGATTACCTGGTTTGATTCTCAAGCATCTGTATCCTGGAGACCATTAGAGGAGAACATAGTGGCACCACATAGACTGCAGGATATAGTGTACACCAACTTCTCAATTAAGCAATGCAACTCGAGATTTGGCCCTCTTATTACACATGTGATCCGGATATGGCGTGACACACAGAAAAAGTGTACAAACCACCATAAATGGCACAGTCATTCTCCCCTATTTAATAACAATTTACTCCTTATTGCACAACAACCTATCAGATTTCCTAAATGGGAAAAGAAAGGCATACATACATTGAGGGATATCTTCGATGACCATGGTTTCTGCAGTTATCAAGATATATTTAACAAATTTAACCTCACCAGCTCCACTCATTTTTTCTATCTACAATTAAGAGCAGCTTTAAAGGTTCACAGAGTCCCATTAAAGATTCCACTTGAGCACCACAGATTTTACAAATTCTTTTATGAAAAGGAGACATCGAGAGGCTTCGTCTCTGACTTTTATCGTCACTTACTTACGTCCTCATATGATGTCCTTCCCCTAGACTCGGTTTGGAGGAAGGATATCCCAAACTTGGAAGTAGATTTTGATTGGGATGAAGTCTGGGCAAACGTTCGGCTATCATCACGCAACCCGGATCACCAACAGATTAATCTAAATTTTGTTCATAGGACTTACCTGACTCCTAGACGTTTGCACCTAATGGGGCTTAGACAAGACCCTCGATGCTCCTTGTGTTTAAACGGTGCTCTTGGTACATTTATGCATATGTATTGGGAATGCCCTCCTGTTAAGATATTCTGGGGAAAGTAACCACTCAATTATCAGAATTTTTATCTCTGACCATACCTATACTGCCTTCTGTATTGTTGTTGAATGATGTTTCTCAGTTATCAACCTCTGTACATGTAAAGAGACTAATTTTGTCCGGTCTTACGGCTGCCAAAAAGTTGATAGTGTCACGCTGGATTCAACCGGATAAAATGTGCCGGAAGGTGTGGGTTCTTACCTATCTCGATGTGATTTATCTAGAGATATCTACTGCACGAATTTTAGGTGTTAATGAAGCCAGCATAGCAATCTGGTTAGCTGTGGTGGAGAAGATAAAGGGAAGCATATGAACTTGTAATTTCTGATGTTAAATGGAATAGTGGACGTATAGTCCAAGAGGGGGTCCTGAGGGGGGGGTGGAGGGGGAGGGAAGGGGAAGGAAAGAGTGAGGAAGAGCGAGCAAGAGCACATGTATTGTATTGTATTTATTATTTTTATGGCTTTTAATCTACATTTATTTTGATTTAATTACTGGACTGTTATTGTTATTATTATTTCTGTCATTGTCCTGTGATTTATCATATATTTTTACTGTTACTGTATTGTTTGTCTAGTTTTATGTTAAAAAAGGGAAAATAAAAAACATTTGTTAAAAAAAAATAGTTTGACTACAAACCAACAATCTCGACCTGAAGAAGAAGAAGAAGAAGAAGAAGAAGAAGAAGAAGAAGAAGAAGAAGAAGAAGAAGAAGAAGAAGAAGAAGAAGAAGAAGAAGAAGAAGAAGAAGAAGAAGAAGAAGAAGAAGAAGAAGAAGAAGAAGAAGAAGAAGAAGAAGAAGAAGAAGAAGAAGAAGAAGAAGAAGAAGAAGATGAAGAAGAAATGGTTGGATCAGCAAGTGTAATTTGTTCAAAAGATTGTTGTGTAAAAGGCCAAACCTGTCATTTGATTTGATTTGATTCGCACACGTAAAAATACATAATGTAATACAATGTTTATAAAGTGGATGTGCAGGTGAGGTAAGAAACCCTTCAGGGCTTCATGTTAAAAACCTCACCACAACTTAAACATTTGAATCATTGGAAAAGAGGGGGGAAATAATAATAATAATTATTATAATAATAAGAAGAAGTATCAAAATAAATTATAAACATAATAATAAAACAAAGAAAGAAAGAAAGAAAAAGAAAGTGCAATAAAACGTACAATAATCAAATAAAAAGAAACAGCGAAACAAGACAATATGAAGTGGACTTTAGTGACCGTAATACATTTTGTCCGTATGTGGAAAGAATCCTTAAGAGTTTGATTTGTAGATCAAAAAATGTTTTATAACTTATCATAACTCAAAACACCGGTACATTCTTACGTAATCAATGTTTAACAAAAATGACAAATGTTCAATGATAAAACCAAAATGCAATTAAAATTGAGTGTCACATATAGGACAATACATAATAAAAACCCATACAGGACAATACATAATAATAAATCATAAGATAATACATAATAATAACTCATACAGGACAATACATAATAATAACTCATACAGGACAATACATAATAATAACTCATACAGGACAATACATAATAATAACTCATAAAGGACAATACATAATAATAACTCATACAGGACAATACATAATAATAACTCATACAAGATAATACATAATAACTCATACAGGACAATACATAATAATAATTCATACAGGACGATACATAATAATAACTCAATCTATTCGAGAATGAACGATAATAAATCTCCCCAATCACCCCTATTTGGTTCGTAGTGGTGTCACTACCCATTTCATTCGGAGCACGGATTGCACCTTTAAAGCTGATGCCACCATTGCGCTGGTCAGTTCGCCACGGCCCTCCCACCTCAGCACTCACGGGCACATGCAGAGTTCACACTCAGTCCATCATTCGTCCTGTCCTCCCCAGTCCCCACGCAGCCTGGGGGGGGGGGGTTAGGGTTGCATCACCCTGGACAACTATTATCCCTCCCAAATCATTATCTGGTGATGCTTTTATTCATTTGATACTGGTGCCTATTTTTGTCTGTTTCACGTGGAATGACTCAGCAGCTGACAGGCGGGCGGCGGGGGGTGGGGGGTCAGGGGGAGGGGGGGGAGTGCTGGGACTGTTTTGCGCTTGGCTGCTGCGTGGTGCTGATTCTGTTGACTCAGCATAGTGGATATCAGAGGTTAGTATCGCTCGCTGATATGGGAGAGAAAGACATTAATACAAATAGATTATGAGGTATAGAGGGAGAGAGAGAGAGAGAGAGAGAGAGAGAGAGAGAGAGAGAGAGAGAGAGAGAGAGAGAGAGAGAGAGAGAAAGAGATAGACTGATCTGCCATTTGTGACCAATTTTGCATTACTCTGTAAGAATCTTTAATAATTTATTTGGGCATTGGATGGAGTGTCTGAAAGTAACCCACTGATAGTCCTCCATCTGCAGACAGTTCAGCCACAGCTCTGTGGTATCTAGGATCAACCACTGGGACCGGACCCGTAGCAACAAGCTGGATGGCTGAACAAACAGAGACAGAGGGCAAAGTCTATCACTAAGTCACAATGGCACTGGGCAAATGGCTACTCTAACTTGCATTGGTCATTGCCCCTATGCCGTATTTAGATGCAATGAGCAAAAAGGTATTTTGAAGTGTGTAAGCATTCCCTGTTTAATAATAATAAATGAATTGCATTTTATTTATTCATTTAAAATATGAATAAAGTAAGATAAATTTTTTTACAAGTTAAAAAGTTAATGCAATAGAGTCCATTTTGATGCAATGCAGACCAAGGAAAATATGTGTCGAAAAGAAGACGACACGACCGTTGACTACTCTACTTTATAACATCAATGACTTCAGCCTCTTCATCTGCGTCAAGACACCACTGCTCCATGTTGTCAGAAAGTGCCATGCAGGTTGTACAACCCTGTCTTGGTGATTAGCAATGGTGTCACTGCGCTGCTCAACTGGGAAACGTCTCTGACTGTATCAAGCAGTGTTGTAGTACTCAAGTCCGAGTCCTGGACAGATTTTCAGGACTCGTGACTCGACTTGGACTTGAGCACTGATGACTCGGACTTGGACTCGAGCATTGACTGCATTCGAACTCGGAAGGTGCAAACAAGGACTCGGACTTGTCACATACCGTACGTGGGTTGTTCATCATTATTGCCATATTTGTAACACCATGTAAACATCAGGTTAGTATATGTAATATGTGTTATTTGTATGTGATGTGTGTTTCATGGTATTAATGTATGTTCCTTTCTTTCTTTGTCAGGTGCCGCCTGTCCCTACACTGAAGAGTGCTGATTGCCTGATGAATGGCAGCTGACGGCAGCAGCCTCAAGGGGCGGGGATAAAGCCTGACAGCACACACACATCCTGGCGCCTCATTCTGACTTGCCACGAACCAGAGTGGAGTGTGGAGGTTGCCCTTCTTGCCACTGTGTGTGGATGCCTTTGTTGGTAGTTCCCACTTGTGTGGAATTATCTACTGTGTTGCCCTTATTGCCACTACTGTGTGGATTAGCCATTGTATCAGTGTATATATTATTGTTGTTGGCCTCTGTGCCTATTTACCACTATTGTGTGGATATACTTATATTGTTGCCTCTGTGCCTAATTGCCACTGTTCCATTTAAGTGGAACTATATATACATTGTGTTGGCCTTAGTACTGGGTGGTTCCCAGTGCCAACCTGGTTGGCTGGTGTCTGTAGACACAGTCCATACTAGCGTTTATTATTAGATTTACCTGTTTGTTCTCCCTTACCCTTTCCCCTGTTTGTCTATTTGTTGTGGGTTTCATTCCCCTCCTTTCGCATCATATTATATAATAATATCATTTACCTTTTGGAAAACGCATTTGTTGTTTACTTGCCTACCGGGACCTGTGCTTAAAGCACCTTACTGACAGGCTGGTTTCATGTACAGCCCGCTCAAGGTATATTTTATATGGTCATAGACCTTTGTACATGACAGACTTGATAATGGATAAATACAGATATTTCTTTTATTCTTTTTGTAATAGGCCCTAATCATTTGGCATAAGATATTGATGGCTATATTAATACCATAACATTATTTAATTGCGGGGGCGGCTACGTGGTGCAGTGAGCAAGGCGCTCACCACGAATACTGGAGACGCTGGGTTCGCCTGTTCGAGCCCAGCGCTCCACATTGCTTTCAGTTTAGCTGGTCATCCGTACTAATACATATTGGCAGTATTAGGGGGTGGGAAACTGATGGGTGTGGATCGGGCGTTGTGGACAGCAACTCCTACAGGTCTGTTGGTGCGCCTGCGCAGTAGAATCAGGAAGCGATGGGGGCGGCGCCCCTCCAAAGCGCAGACCCCTGACGCTGAAAGATCGCGCCGCGCAGGTGAAAAGATGCGACTGCTGTTACCTCGAGTATCGGAGGGACTCGTACTATGTATGACTTAGTCCACATTGCAGCCGGCTTGTGGGAGGCAAGAAACAGCGTTCGAGACAGAGGAGGGTTGAATTGGATAATGCGAAATTGGGATGGGAGAAAATTGAAAATTGGAGAAAAAGTGGATAAAAAAACATTATTTAATTGGGTGCAAGGGCAGACACATGTGTTCTACCTACATCCGGATTCATGTCAATACCCTCATGTTCAGTACTTAAGATGTCTAAAGAGACACTTCCGTGAGTCTGCCTCAGGGCAGCTCTGGCTGCAATTGTAGCTTACCACCACCGGTATGACTGTGTATGAACGAATAATGGACTCTGTGAAGCGCTCTGGGTGTCATGAAGAGCGCTATATAAATCCAAGCCATTATTATTATTATTATTATTATATTGTGCGCTTCGTCATTTATGTTTAATGTAGACCTTTTTTTATTTGTATGTCAGCTCTTTGACTGCCAGAGTGGAGTGGACTCAACCTTGGTGACTCAAACTTGGACTCGGACTAGGGTAATGGGACTGAGACTCGACTCGGAATGAGACTCGACTCGGACTCGAGATTTAGTGACTCGACTACAACATGGTATCAAGACATGATACAAACATGGAGTGATTTAGTAATCTGCACATCAAGTAATAAACCTTTGAACATTTGACTAACATGAAGTGTCAGTATTGTGAGAATTGATTATGGCATTCAGGAGGTGTGCACTTTGTACTGTATGTATAAGCACTGGATTCTGTGTCTGAAGGTTTGTATTTATTTTCTGGCTTTACAGGAATGTGAATTCTGTACACTGAAGCCTAAGCAACTTAAATAGGAAAAACAACAACAAAAAATAAAAACAATAAGTCCATTCATACTCAATAGCACTAGCCACGTGAATGCTGGTCAAACAGAGTGAGAGCTACGTTGACAGTATAGAATGGCTCGTGTTTGAACCACGTTTCACAGAGATTCCCTTGGACAATAGTCACAGATTGTGCTTAATGTCCTCAGGGCTGCCTGGAGTAGAGCTGACACATCTGGACGCCTGCCAACACGCTTCATCAACATCTGGACGCCTGCCCAACACGCCTCATCAACATCTGGACGCCTGCCCAACACGCCTCATCACTCACTCTGCGATAACGCCAGATAGAGCCTGTTGATTTACGAGACATAGCACTCTAATGTATAGGGCTCCAAATGTAGGGAAAGGGTCAGGATTAGACCTATAGGCTAATGTAGGACAAAGGTCAGTAATCCTGGCCCGTAGGCTGGTCTGGAGCTCCAAGGAGGGGAAGGAGCTGTAACTAGGTGATAGGTCCTGGGGCAGCAGCAGAGAGAGTGTGATCGGGTTGGCCGTGTCCTCAGAGAACTGGATGA
>NC_140184.1:22050249-22352749 GCF_963971535.1 Notolepis coatsorum
AGGAGTGATTCAACGTTGTACTAAATATATACAAATTCTACATATAGTTGCTTTGCGAAAAAGAGCACTACAACACATAGGTGCACCTGGTAGGAGCCGTAGGTGTTGATGGCCCGGGGGAAGGCCGGTAAGGCTGGGGTCACAGGGTTGGACAGGACGTAGGGGCTGGCAGCTGGGCCATCCTCCTGGGTCTGAATGTACAGAGGACACGAGAGACAGATGAATGTAATGATATTCAGTGTCAACACCTATTATGTGCAAGCATGGATAATTGCATTCCAACCAAACAGTGTCCTTTGCATAGCAATGTGGGAAATCTGGGAAAATTAGTATAGAGCCATTTCTGTAAGATAACTTCTATGAGACAACTTCTATGAGATAACTTCTTTGAGATGAGAAGGCCACTTCTTTTGAGTGGAATCCCCCTTTTTATTATTTCCCTCTCTCTCCATTCATTAACAGCCTTGCACGACCCTAACAATTACTCAATAGAAGTTAATTGTAGCCGCGCACTGCTCCCCTTCGTCAGTTGTGCAGTAGCTCGCAAGAGAGCAGGAGTCCCAGACCTGAGATAACTTCTATGAGATGCTGTAACCTCTTTGAGATAACTTCTATGAGATAACTTCTATGAGATAACCTCTTTGAGACACCTTCCATGGGCTGCAGAGCGGTAAAACCTCCCAGAATGACTTCTGTTACATTTTAATATGGGAAATTTAATTACAATACTTTAATTACAATAAAGTGATTAATGTGTTTGTCAGAGTGGACATATGAGATATCTCTTATCTCCTAGCACCTACTGTGCTCACGAACAAACAATTGCACTCACATGCACGTGACCAGGCCACGCCCCCGGACATGGTCACACTCTACCTTCCTCTTTTTTGTTTTCAACATGGACGCTGCAGTGCACTCCGTGAACTAGTTGTTATGAAACGCAGGAAGAAATTACACAATGTTGGGTTTTCGCCGGAGGTTCGCCAGCCCCTGGAATCTTCTCGGCACATCCTACCAGCGCATCGGGCCTGTCCTGGGGTTCCTCATCTCGTGACAGCGGACTGAGGGACATAGCGCGACGGTTAGCAGTCGAGCTACGTCGCTCACAAGTAGGCCTGCGTTGTCAGGCATTGATACTAGCATGAGTAATACTGCTCGTTGTGCCGTGAGACAGCCGTGTGATGTATTGGCGCGAGGGGCAGGATATTTGGGAAAACATGGTCGTCATGACTCTGTTTTGGGTGTTTTCCCAACTATCCTAGTGCGCGCGGCTAATGCTAATGCTACAATGCTGGGTCTCCGTTCTTTGTTCCCCGCCGAGGGCTGTGAGTTGGCCATCTGTAGTGTGGTAGTCAAGTGAGGCGAGTTGGCCCGGCAGGTGGCTGGTGGGCTGTTAAAGCCTATACCGCCGCGGTATAGAATTAGCAGCGACTAGTAACATTGTTCGAATTGTTGTTTTTTCTGTACAAAATTGTGTCGGGTGGTGGGGCCTTAGGGCCAGCCGACGTCGAAACATCGCGTGAGGTTTTGAGGTTATTAGCTTTTGACCTAGCCGCAAGCTATAACGGTGGTAGTAATATCACTGCAGGGCTACGGTGTGTAGGAACGCACCCTATCGGGCAGTGTGGGCACCTCACGCCTTGCATGTCCAGCTGTAGAACAGTTCCTCAGCAATCCATGCCGGGGAGGTGTTCAGTGGGGGAGCTTTTGTCACCCAGTGTGATGTCAGCTTCCCCCGTATCAAACTGGCTCTTTCTGTCAGGGTCCCCCCTTGGGTGCGATTGCCTCGTTGGTAGTGTCAGGGTGCGATATCCCAGCTCCACGAGACACCCTGCTTGTGCGGTTGGCGAGTCCAGGGTTGGCAACGCACAGCGGGTGGGACCGGGCCGCCTATCTACGGTTCCTGGCGGACCAGCGCCAAGTGGCGGCGGGTGCGCTTGGGATTATCATCACATATGGCTACAGCAGTGCCATATGTCGAGGTGGATGGAGAGAACGCTGAGGCGGGGACTTGTGTTTGCACAACCCCACCCGTTTTCAGGTTTGGTACAGACCCTATTGTCAGGGTCAACAGCAGTGACAGCTCTGGCCGACGAGATCCAATCTCTGTGGGCGAAGCAAGCCATCGTCGTAGTCCCAAAGGAGGACGCGATGCATGGCGTTTCCTCCCGGTATTCTCTGGTGCCCGAGAAATCGGGGGGGTGTCAGACCCATACTGGACCTGTCCCATGGAAGGTTCAGAATGTTGACCGTCTCCCACCTGTTAGACGCTGTCAGGTGGGAGACTGGTTCACCTCCATAGACCTGTAGGATGCGTATTCGCATCCCGATCTTCCATCCTAGGGCTTACCTACGCTTCCTTTGCAGGGCTTAGCGTACGGGTACCAGAGGCTGCCGTTCGGCTACTCTCTGGCTGCCCGCATCTTCACCAAGTGCGTGGAGACCGTGCTGGGGCCTTCTGCGTTGTCGGGGGTTACAAATTGTATTCTGCCCTGGACGACGTTCTGGTCCTTGGCCGGTCAGGGTAGATCGCCAGGTTTCATATCAGGCAGGTGGTGTCTCACCAGCCTGGGTTTTGCTGTAGACTGGAAGTAGAGTTCTCCTCTTCCCAGTCAACGGGTGGAGTACTTGGGCTTTTTCTAAGCTCAAGGTCTATATGGGCATCCCTCTCAGAGCGGCGGCGAGTGGTTGGGTTCTCTGCTCGCTCGGGGGGTTCCGTCCTAGGACGGTTACGGCGCTGTCCATGATGCGCCTGCTGCTGGGGTCCCTCTTGGCCTCCTCTTCATGAGGAGGATACAGAGGTGGTTTTTTCCAGTATGGAAATGGACCCGGTGTGAGACATGTGGAAGCGGCTGAAGGTTCCCATGTCAGTACTGGGGGACCTCGTCTTCTGGGGAGGGTCTGGTGCCCTCACCTGCGGGGTCCCCGTGGGCAGCAGGCTGTCACACGTCACGGTCTTCACCGACGCCCCCCTCTTGGGATGGGGGGACGGACGTGTCGGGCCAACGCAGTAGGGGGCAGCTGCCATGCTGCCTGGTCTGCGCTACATTCAATGTGTTGGAATTGAAGGCAGTCCTTCTGGTCCTCAAACGGCTCGACCACCTTGTGGTGGGCAAGCATGTTTTGGTCAGGAGTCAGGACGGACAACACGACGTCAGCGTCTTATATTGTCAGACAGGGTGGAGTGCGCTCCCCCCGTCTGCACCGGGCGGCGGTCGGGCTCTGGCTAT
Organism: Notolepis coatsorum; assembly: GCF_963971535.1. Classification (NCBI taxonomy): domain Eukaryota; kingdom Metazoa; phylum Chordata; class Actinopteri; order Aulopiformes; family Paralepididae; genus Notolepis; species Notolepis coatsorum. The sequence goes on from NC_140184.1 coordinate 22,053,480, forward strand.
GGGCGTTCTCCATCTACTCTGCCTGAGGGCTCTCCACATCCCCGGCAGGGTGAATGTGGGTGCAGGTGTGATGTCGCGGGGCGGTCCTCACCCTGACAAGTGGGGATTACGTCCAGACATAGTCGGGCACGTCTGGGACCGATTCCGTGGCCGTCCGGGATTTTGTACGCATTCCCCCCCTTACACCTGATAGCTCAGCTGTTGGGGCGGGTACGTCGGGAGCACGGGACTTGGTCCTGGTCGCGCCGGGCCGGGGCTCAGCTGTGTGGTCCCCGGCCCTGATTCAGCTCTTGGTGGCCCCGCCTGTTCTGTGGTCACCGCGGAACTCTGTTCTGCCTCCTGTTCTGGGGCAGCCTCTAGGCTTGGCTGCTGACAGTGTGAATCTGGTGGGGATGCGTCTTGACTATTCTGTGGTTAACGCTATCCGGTATGCGCGCCCTCCGTCCTCTACCCCGGCTTACGCTGGAGTGGCGTATGGTCGAGTGTGGGGGCGGAACATTGTTCAGCCACCCTCTCATGAGACATTCCTGCTTGGCGCTCTGCGTCTCAAGCCTGTGGAACGTTCTCTGTCTCCGAGTGGGACCTCCAACTGGTCCTGGGCCGGTTGTCGGAGGCGCCGTTTGAGCCTCTTGAGCAGGCGCCATTGGATCTGCTGTATTGAAGACAGCGTTCTTTTTGGCCATCACCTCCGCTAAACGCGTGGGTGAGCTGTGTGCTCTCTCGGCGCGGCCTGAGTGCCTGTCTATTCGGCCGATAGCGGTGCGACTCTGAGGCCTAATCCAGTCTTCGTGCCAATGAATATCCGGAGCTCTTTCGCTCCAGGGATATTGTGGTTCAGGTGTTCGTCCGCCTCCTCACGCTAGTGAGTTGGAGGCGGGCCTTCACCTGTCATGTCCTGTCCGTGCACTGGGGATTTACCTCAGGACTCGGGCTCTCTGGGCTTCCGTTCAACTGTTTGCTTGTTACGGTGGTCCTTGCGCGGGTGAGGCGCTGTCCAAGCAGCACCTGTCACATTGGTTGTGCGGGGGCGTTGCCTTTTGCTGCACGTTGGCTCGGGCTGCTGCCCTGTTAGGGGGGGCCTCGGTGGAGGACATCTGTGCTGCGGCCTCCTGGTCCTCCCCGGGCCCATTCATTAAGTTTTCCCTCGTGGACATGACTGGGGGTTCTGTCTCTCAGGCGGTTGTGAGGTCTGGGACCTCTCCTGCGTCCCGCCTTTGGTGGGCTAGCAGGGGTGTAGGTGTGTGCCACGGGGTGATGTGTCACACGTGGTCTCGCCTGTGCTGTGCGTTTTTCTGGGGTCTCTGGTTCCCCCTTTTTCGCACTTTGGTGGAGTTGACTGCCTCCCCCCCTTCGTTAGGACGGGCGGGTGGACGGGACTCCCCTCCTCCCTGGTAGTGGGGCTTACGGGCCCTCAGGGGGTACACTTGTCGGGTCACGCGTCTGCTCTGTCCCATATCTCATAATGGCAAAGAGCGAGACGCGATGACCAGTATGATAATATAACGAAAGGTTATCCTATAACCTAGTTATATGAATACTGGCAGAGCGTCTTGCTCTTAGCGCCCTGAGGTCCCTTGGTTGGGTTTTCAGTGTTGGAAACTTTTTCTGAGGAAGGTAGAGTGTGACCATGTCCGGTGTCATATAGTAGGACCCGGGGGTGTGGCCTGGTCACGTGTATGTGAGTGCAATTGTTTGTTCGTGAGCACAGTAGGTGCTAGGAGATAAGAGATATCTCATAATGGCGAAGAGCGAGACGCTCTGCCAGTATTCATATAACTAGGTTATAGGATAACCTTTCGTTAACCCAGTAACATGAGGTGTGTACGACTGTGTTAACCCAGTAACATGAGGTGTGTAGGAGTGTGTTAACCCAGTAACATGAGGTGTGTACGACTGTGTTAACCCAGTAACATGAGGTGTGTAGGAGTGTGTTAACTAGGGATGCACCGAAATTTCGGTGGCCGAAAACTTTCGGCCGAAAATGGCCAAAAATGGCCTTTCGGCTTTCGGCTGAAAGAGTTTTTTCACCGAAAATATGTCACCGAAACAGAAACAACCTGTAACCTAACGCGTGTTGTTGTGATGATGTCGCGCTGTCGGGAGTCGCGCTGTTTCTATGTCAACTCTGCGCGCAACGCATCCAATAAATGCGTCTTTAACATGCTTTTATATCCTTATTTACTATATGCCCGTCGCGGTTAATCACTGAGTGATCTAATATGCATATTATTCAGAGCGAGAGGGGGGGGGGATTGTGTTTCTCACATTGACGCTGTCTGTCTGTCGCGCGTCTACTGTGCCGAGTCAAGCGAGCACATTCAGCTGGGGACTAGAAAGGTGCGCTCAGTAGAGCACAGATGGCCGCTGCGCAGCCAGAGAAAAGATGGAATTAATGTACTGTATGCATTCAGAAGTGCTGAATAAATGTTTTATGGACCCATAATAGTGATTATTTATTATTTAAGTTTTGCCATAATCATATATTTTTCCATAATCATAATGTTCCACAACATTGGTAAAAAAAAATCTATTCTATGAATAATTTTCGGCCTTTGGCCAACTGTTTTCTATTTTCGGTATCGGCCAAGAATTTCCCATTTGGTGCATCCCTAGTGTTAACCCAGTAACATGAGGTGTGTACGACTGTGTTAACCCAGTAACATGAGGTGTGTACGACTGTGTTAACCCAGTAACATGAGGTGTGTTAACCCAGTAACATGAGGTGTATTAACCCAGTAACATGAGGTGTGGAGGACTGTTAACCCAGTAACATGTGGTGTGTATGACTGTGTTAACCCAGTAACATGAGGTGTGTACGACTGTGTTAACCCAGTAACATGAGGTGTGTACGACTGTGTTAACCCAGTAACATGAGGTGTGGAGGACTGTGTTAACCCAGTAACATGAGATGTGGAGGACTGTGTTAACCCAGTAACATGAGGTGTGGAGGACTGTGTTAACCCAGTAACATGAGGTGTGGAGGACTGTGTTAACCCAGTAACATGAGGTGTGGAGGACTATGTTAACCCAGTAACATGAGGTGTGGAGGACTGTGTTAACCCAGTAACATGAGGTGTGGAGGACTGTGTTAACCCAGTAACATGAGGTGTGGAGGACTGTTAACCCAGTAACATGAGGTGTGTATGACTGTGTTAACCCAGTAACATGAGGTGTGGAGGACTGTGTTAACCCAGTAACATGAGGTGTGGAGGACTGTGTTAACCCAGTAACATGAGGTGTGGAGGACTATGTTAACCCAGTAACATGAGGTGTGGAGGACTGTGTTAACCCAGTAACATGAGGTGTGTTCAGGGGCGGACCTAGCACATTTGGCGCCCTAGGCGAGATTCACCACTGCGCATTTTTTTGTTTTTTCTTTTTTTGTTGCTCTGCGCAGTTTTGGCGCACCACTCTATATCTGCAACCATTATTTGTACATAAAAAAATTCTAACATAAGGGAAAATGAGCCAAAAATCTAAAACGGTCGGTCGGTCGGTGTGTACGACTGTGTTAACCCAGTAACATGAGGTGTGTACGACTGTGTTAACCCAGTAACATGAGGTGTGTACGACTGTGTTAACCCAGTAACATGAGGTGTGTACGACTGTGTTAACCCAGTAACATGAGGTGTGTTAACCCAGTAACATGAGGTGTGGAGGACTGTGTTAACCCAGTAACATGAGGTGTGTACGACTGTGTTAACCCAGTAACATAAGGTGTGTACGACTGTGTCAACCCAGTAACATGAGGTGTGTTAACCCAGTAACATGAGGTGTGGAGGAGTGTGTTAACCCAGTAACATGAGGTGTGGAGGAGTGTGTTAACCCAGTAACATGAGGTGTGGAGGACTGTGTTAACCCAGTAACATGAGGTGTGGAGGACTGTGTTAACTCAGTAACATGAGGTGTGGAGGAGTGTGTTAACCCAGTAACATGAGGTGTGGAGGACTGTGTTAACCCAGTAACATGAGGTGTGGAGGACTGTGTTAACCCAGTAACATGAGGTGTGGAGGACTGTGTTAACCCAGTAACATGAGGTGTGGAGGACTGTGTTAACCCAGTAACATGAGGTGTGGAGGACTGTTAACCCAGTAACATGAGGGGTGTATGACTGTGTTAACCCAGTAACATGAGGTGTGGAGGACTGTGTTAACCCAGTAACATGAGGTGTGGAGGACTATGTTAACCCAGTAACATGAGGTGTGGAGGACTGTGTTAACCCAGTAACATGAGGTGTGTTCAGGGGCGGACCTAGCACATTTGGCGCCCTAGGCGAGATTCACCACTGCGCATTTTTTTGTTTTTTCTTTTTTTGTTGCTCTGCGCAGTTTTGGCGCACCACTCTATATCTGCAACCATTATTTGTACATAAAAAAATTCTAACATAAGGGAAAATGAGCCAAAAATCTAAAACGGTCGGTCGGTCGGTGTGTACGACTGTGTTAACCCAGTAACATGAGGTGTGTACGACTGTGTTAACCCAGTAACATGAGGTGTGGAGGACTGTGTTAACCCAGTAACATGAGGTGTGGAGGAGTGTGTTAACCCAGTAACATGAGGTGTGTACGACTGTGTTAACCCAGTAACATAAGGTGTGTACGACTGTGTCAACCCAGTAACATGAGGTGTGTTAACCCAGTAACATGAGGTGTGGAGGAGTGTGTTAACCCAGTAACATGGGGTGTGGAGGAGTGTGTTAACCCAGTAACATGAGGTGTGGAGGACTGTGTTAACCCAGTAACATGAGGTGTGGAGGACTGTGTTAACCCAGTAACATGAGGTGTGGAGGACTGTGTTAACTCAGTAACATGAGGTGTGGAGGAGTGTGTTAACCCAGTGACATGGGGTGTGGAGGAGTGTGTTAACCCAGTAACATGAGGTGTGTTAACCCAGTAACATGAGGTGTGGAGGACTGTGTTAACACAGTAACATGAGGTGTGGAGGACTGTGTTAACTCAGTAACATGAGGTGTGTTAACCCAGTAACATGAGGTGGCGTCACCTGTTCTTGTTTGAGTTGGATGTGTGAAACAGTGAACATGAGTGAATGAACCCCCACCATGTCAGACTCCAAACAGGACACCAGCTGACGGACGCAGGGCTCCAAACAGTTCTGGTTCCTTTTCACCTTCTGAAGCGACGTGTCGGTCAGAATCTACCGTGAGAAATCAAGTCATGTCAGTTTTAAGCAGTAGACATCCTATCGTCACAGGGCAGAAATGAAAAGAACAAAAACGGTCAGCTGCCATTGGGTGGGGTTTAATTTAGCAGCCTATGCAGGCTTCCTAACATGATCTATGGAGTGAAAGGTATCCAATCAAAATGTATGACATCTCAAAATTGCACGCAATACTAACCTGATGCACGTTCAGGGCATAAACCCAATCAAGGCACTTTTAATATTAGGAGCCAATAGAATAAAAAGTATTTAATACTGATCTTGGAGCACCTTGGAATTGGCGTTTCGCCCTCTGAAGTGAATTACCTTCTGTATCTTGTTCCTCATGGAGGGTGGGATGGTTGTGGGAGAGACAAACTGGAAGGAGGGAGCAGCGTTGTTGGGGTAATGAGCAGGGAACTTCACCACCAGCCGCACCTGCTGGCTCCCGAAGAGGGCAGAGACCACGCAGCTCCGGTTCACCGCATCCATCTGGAGGCACACACACACGACGAGCAGACCCATACACACACACCAATTGGTGAGGTGGCCCTTTAATACTGTATCAATATACTAGCCTGCATTTTACAGATTTGTGAAAGGTTTTGCTATAAGAATATAAAACATTGGGGCGCCCCAGTGGCGAACCACATAGCGCGCTCAGCCGCGACACGGCCGACCCGGGTTCGACTCCCGAATGTCTTCCCCCCACTCTGTCTCCCATTCCTCCTCTGTCTCTCTCTACTGGACTGCCCAGTAGCAATAAAGCGATAAAACGCCAAAAAAAAATCTTAAAAAAAAAAATATATATATATATAAAACATTAGGAAAACTCACTCTTTTCATGACAAAAGCAGCGGACTGTAGATGTTGAATGCTGGTTAATTAGTTCTTCCTTACAAAGGATTCTTAAATGGTGAGTTTCAAGTAGTATATAAACATTTGTAGTTTTCATGAAAATACACCCGACTAGGTGAAAATGACTTCATCGATTTCACCTATTAAATCCACATCAATCGTGAAGGGGATATGTACCGCAGAGGAGACGTGTTAAAGATTAGATGTCTGAACCTGGACTGTGGAGAAGGGGGTTTGGCAGTGCTGTGCCATCAGTGACGTCTCACCTCCACGTTGACGTTCCTGATCTGCAGGTTGACCAGGGAGAACTCCTGCTGCAGAGTCTGAGGCAGACCTGGTCCTGGGCCCTCTTGGCGTCCTCTGGTGCTCAGGGCAGACTGCACACTAACCTGGTCTGTATAGAATATAATATATATATATATAAATGTTACCGTATATTTATCCACATCTTTCTGAATATACTGGCATATAATCCTTTTTATATACCTGCATACATCCCATATAACTCTGTATGGTAGCATGCACAATATATATACCGTATATACTATAATAACACTGTACATACATCTGATTATCATTAATACTTGGTAGTACTCATTTATATATACTCCAGTTGAATCACCTGTACATTGTATATTACTATTGCACTTTACTGTTACATTTGCACTCTGGTTTGATGGCAAACTTCTTTACGTTGTACAATGACAATACATTTTAATCTAATCTAATGTGCAACATAAGTTAATAACACATCACTTTCATATTCCTAAACATCACAGGCGACATCCGTCATCATTATGATAATTGTCACTACAATCCCCATTTCACACACACGTCCTTGGAAGGAAGAGTTTAAAGGCCCAATCTGTATAACCAGGCAGGGAGGTACTGCCTGGTTATGACGGTTTTATTGTTCATATACTGTAGTAGCAAAAATATTGCTTTACTGCCAGGAGGAAAACTCAAGAGACCTCCACCACAGAGAGCAAAAACTGGGGTGGGAAGTGATAGAGGGTGCCGCCGTTTTTACAAAGCTGCTAATAAAATATTCAGGTTGCCTCCAGAAGTGATATCTCCATATCTACTACTAATCTGTATAGCATTAGCAGGCAGGCATGGCTGTTATTCTCTCACCCTGCATGTCATCGACTGACAGGCCAGAGCTGTGCTGTGGTTCAGGTTCCTGGGAGGACAAAGTCTTCTCCGGCTCTGTGGTCAGAGACATCCCCTCCATCAGGTCCTCCACCATGTCGTTAGCACACAGCTACACACACACAGAATCAGATGTGTTGTGTTGTATACAGTGGTGTTTTTTGTGTTTAATGGCACACAGTTTTGTGTACACCCTGAAAAACAGATTCCAGAGGATAATAAATAATCAATTAACCCTTTCACTACCGCACTACAGAAGGTTAACCCTTTACTATCACACTACAGATGGTTTAACATGCTGTTGTGTGGCAGTGAAAGGGTTAACCTTCTGTATTGTGGCAGTGAAAGGGTTAAACCATTTGGTAGTGTGGCAGTGAAAGGGTTAAGCCATGGCATTGACTTCATTTTGAGGGTGGGATTGATCTGGACTCACCCTCTGTAGCTGCGGATCCACTCGCCATATCCTCAGTGTCTGGTCTCTGGACCATGTGACCAGCTGATAATCTTTAGACCCTGAATAAACACAAAACAATAACGGCAAAACATGTAACCTCTAGGCTACTGAGAAACAACCATTCCATTCTCATTATTTAGAGATTTGATGCATCACAATATTTAACATTTTGACCACAGTTCAATTCTACTAGATTCATTTTGATTATTTTAACCAGGCATACAAATGTACGGAAGCCCTAAGAGGCCATACATTCATACATTTTATTTACTCCGTTTTCCCGTGATAACGACTTATTATTTCGTTATCTCGACATAACAAAGATCGTTTTTTCGTGATAACAGATTCATTTATTTCAGGGGGGTACATGACATACAAGTATCCTAACAGGGGGACATTTACGGGGGCCAGTTTCGAGTTGCAGCCTCCCGTAGGTGCTCTTTGAGAGCTCACTTTGATTGCGCCGCTGGTAAAGCTGAAGCCTTGCTAACCGTCTTCTTAGCTGACACACACTAATGTGTATATTATCTGTAACAGCAAGGCATAAAGCTATTTCAGCCTTATGCGGTCAGGTGGCGTAGCGGAGATTGCGTTCGTCACCAACGCCGGGGACGCTGGATTCGCCTGTTCGAATCCAGCTCCCGGCGTTTGCTATCAGCTTGGCTTGCCGCTCACACTAATACAATTGGCAGTATTAGAGGGTGGGAAAGCTGAAGGGTGGGTCCTGGGCGTTGTGGACAGCGACCCCTACAGTTCGGTCGGGGCGCCTGCTCAGCAAGGGTAGGATCTAGGGAGAGATAGTGCGGCCTCCCACACGCTACACTCTCCCCGGTGAGAATCTGCGCGGCCAGGCTGGCCTGCCGGCTGGCTGCACATGCGTCGGAGGAAAGCATGTGACAGTCTCCGGTCTCTCGGACCAACAGTAGGGGAAAGTACGCAACAACCAGGAAGGGTGGGATGGGAGAAAAATCGGGGAAAAAGAGGGGAAGGAAGATAATAATAAAAAAAAAAAAAAAAGCTATTTCAGTCTGTGTCAGGCCTTGATTGAAGAGATATGTGACGCGGTGATCAATATCCTCCTGCTCCTCTGACATTGCTACACTGAATGATGTTTCCTGTAGTGATTTAATATACTAGACCAGTGGTTCTCAAACTGTGGTACACGTACCACTGGTGGTACTTGGTGGTACTGCTGGTGGTACTTGAACATAAAAAAAAATATTATAATAATTAATTTAAAAAATAAAAAATTGTGCAGTCAGGCCACTGAACTTAGAAGCAGGCCAGGCCAGTGTTTCTAGTTGTGGTGGCGCGATAGTTAGATAACCTAAGTGGGGAACAACCAGGAGATCACTGTGACAGAGAGTAATGCAGTCTAAACAGTCATACATCTTTTATTCAACTTCAGCCCTGATCATAACCATTTTTATTTTTAGATTTTTTTGTAATGTCAAATAAAGAATGAAATACTCCCACTTTTCTGAAAAGAGTTGTTGTTAAATCTGACATTACAAAAAATCCATCAAAATCTGTGTTGTTGGTAATCATTGACACATGCCTAGCCTGTAATAATCCCCCCAGAAAAATTTACTTTGCATTTAATATATTGAAAATATTTTACTTTTTGTGTGCTTTTTTTAACAATAATTTGTGATGCCATCACACAAACTGGCATTTAAATAGTTACAATTCGGAAATGTATTGAATAGGTTTTTTTTTTTTTATATAATTTGTGACGCCCATCACAAACACTGGGATTTAAAGGGTAAAAATACAAAACATCCTGCACCAGAATGCAGGAAATTAAGTCTTTGTAACAAAATAATTCCTGGGGGACCCCCACTTAGAAAGTGGCCTGACTGGGGCTATATTTCACACTATATTTCCCAGCCTGAATTATTTCCCCAGTCCGGCCCTGCTTATGTGAGTTGTCATTGGACAACAACATGCTGTGTGTGTGTGTGCGTGCGTGTGTGTGAGAATGAAGGACAATTACTTGCCGTGTGTGAGAGAGAAAATTAAGTACATTTGCTGAAATACAGTTGTTCTTAATTTTCTCACTTGCTATGTGAGAATGTTAGTTATTATGTTCTCAATGCCCCTTGCATTGTATGAGTTGTGAGGAAGAGTTTGCTGGTTCTAGTGCTACCCCTTTGTACATTGTGGCTCAGGGACGTGCACAGGACTTTAGAGGGGCAGGTGCTCAAAGGCTGAAAAGGGCACTGGGCCTGTGCTATTTTTGGGGGCCCTTTTCGGGCGGAGGGGGCCCCTTTTTACGCTTTTTGGGGGGTTTTGGTGATCAAATATTGAATATTGAACTATAATAATCAGTGCAGGAGCTCACTTATCCATGAAAGACACTTTTATCACTGACTTAAAAGGCCCATACATCTCCATAAATGTCCAGGGGGGAGGGAATAAGTGCTTACCCTACAGACTACAGTGCTGTATATTCTGTATTGTTTAATATAAATGCATTTTTTATTCCAATCCCGATTTGTATTTGAGATTAATTTTGTATCCACTTGATTTATTTTCTTACTATTCTTTGACTTATTTTATCTTTTACTATTAATGTATATTATAAGCACTTTATCTGTAATGCTGTGTATTATTTTAATCTTATTTATCTATGACTTAGAGTGTATGTTATGTGGTCAGCTGTGGGCATCTGGCTTGGTTTTCTGGGTGGGTAAATGGATGGGTTGAGATATGGATGGTCTCCGGCGTGGGGGAAGGAGCTATTAAACTTCCAGTGAAGATCAGAGCGATATTTTGCTCACCTTCTTTCTGAGGTCGCCACTGGAACTCCAGCACCACGTCGTCGTGCCCAACGAAGGCATGAACTGGGCTGTTCAGATCTAACGAGCTCCACAGCAAGAGGCTGTTCTCTCTCCTCAACTGGGGAACCATCACTGTCACCAAGCCATTGGAAAAGGGCTGGGGTGGGGGTGATAATGGTAGAAAATCAGAACCACACAGAGAAACAGACAACACACACACATACGTGCATAAACACAAACGGAGACACACACACACACATTTCATACAAATGGTCCATCACCGATGAAAACCTGATCAATCAACTGAATTTAGGCACAGCCATTTAAACAATACATACCTCCGATTTGATTTGGGTTTATTAACCCTTTCCCCGCCAATAACGTCGTACGACGGGTTTCAAGTTCATGCGAATTCTGCCAATAACGGCGTACGACGTGATTCTGATCATAATTTCATATTTTCGCCATGGTATTCATATTTCCATCACGGAGGCTGGTCTGATGCTGTGTGAGCCAGCACAACTCTGCAACACTTCAATACTGCCACCTGGTGGCTGATCGGCGAGTTGCAACCGGAAGTGGATCTCGTGTGATCCCGATGCGTCTCCCTATTCCGTCCGGCCACTCGTTTATCGTCGCGGGACTCAAGACACACACGTGAATATGGATCTTTGCCATAACTCAATAATCTACATGATTTGGGCGTGTATTAGTAATATACAAACCGGAAATGGATCGCCTAGATCCCCACCACATAACTGGGATCTGTTTGCTCCACTCTCATCGCCCAAGGGTACGAGGAGACTGACGTGAGTTTCAGCGTTTTTGTTTATCATTTTCGATACAAACTGCTCTGATCAATATATCACCCATACTACATGAAGCATCTAACGACTATCACAGAATTATAAACGACCCCCCCCCCCCCCTCCGTTCACCCGCGCATGATCAGTCATAACCCTTAGGACCATGTACAGTTGACATTTTTAATATAGCGTCGATCGGTATCAAACTGCATTTGATGATCTAATATATGCATTTGTGCCTATATCTCACGTTCTGGGAAATACTGCAGAAAACGATAAAAACATATTTATACTCTAGACAGTATTTTCGTATGAATGTGTGAATGAAAAAGTAAAACGTTCCTACATCCTGAACGATAGATACTCGATGTTGAATGGGCCATAGTAATGTCAATTTAGCAATACAATTTAAAAAGTTATAGCCCTGCAAAGAAGGTGAACATCTCCATAGACTTACAGTACTGGCAGAGATCAAACAGCGATGGATATAAGCGTGGCAGAGAATGGGTTAAAAGAAGATTTTGTGCTGGGACACTCACAGTGTATCTAGCCTTCCACACAGGCACCTGGCAGGACAAGATGTTGAGGTACTTCCTTGGCTGTCTGTAGTCCCAGAACTACAGGGATTTAAATAGAATGCAGTAAGCAAGTGTAAGCAAGTATAGGCAAGGTCCAACAAATGGCTGCTTTGAAGGATCAATGAAAAGGGTTGTATTGATTACAGGACGTATTGAGTACAGTTAGAGACAAGCCTGAAGCCTTGTTTTTTCCAACCTCTTAGAAACAACAACAATTCTAAAGCGCAGTGAAAAATAGCTTGTTTAAAACATTTGAAACAACGTAGACATAAATGCTCTGTAAAATGGTCATTTGGAGCCGAGATGTACTATATTATACCTGTATGTCATGTATGTCCCTATGCCATAAATGTCATGATGTCATGTATGTTGTGTATGTCATAAATGTCACTATGAATTGAAAATGGGGGACCCTGATGTAAACAAGACAAACGTCTTTCTCTGGTCTGCGTCCCCTTAACAATTGTGTGTATTGAGCCGTACTGTATTGTACCCATTCTGCAATCTGTTAAATAAAGTTTTCATTCATTCATTCATGTGCACAAATTATGTGAGATGCACACAAATATAAATTGTAGCCCTTTTGTCAGACCTTAGTTAGGTGCTTTCTTGTCCCCGTGGGGAAACTCTTTGTCAGTGAATTTCATTTGGCTGTAATTAGGGCTGTCCCGATCACATTTTTTTTGCTCCCGGTCATGTGATTTTGAGTATCTACCGATACCGATCTTTCCCGATCCGATAAAAAAAATAAAAATAAAAAAAAATAATCCTGATTATTATATTTTTTTCCCGATCCCGATCTTCTGAAAATCACGTGATCGGCCCCCGATCCCGATCACGTGATCGGGACATCCCTAGCTGTAATACCTGCTGGTGAGTTGCACCCTTATGGTCTGGTGCAGCTAGTTTGAGGTTTGGATAAGTTATAGTGCGCCGTCTTCTTACCCTAACAGAGTTGTCCTGACTGGAGGTGGCCAGGATGTATTCGTTGTCTGGGTGCCAGTCTAAACCATGGATTTTAGACAGATGGGCTGCTACATACTCCACCGCTGTGTTAGGCTTCTGGTCAAAACAAAACACCAAAAAATGCGTCAGAAAAGCACAAAAACATGTACAACAAATGCAACTGCACAATGTAATATGTGTTTCACAGACTAAATAACTTTCAGTTTCAATGGCTGAAGCGTCTTCAAAACATGCATCGCTCACTCTCTTGTCCCAGATCCGTACGTCTCCGTCATGACTGGAGGCTAGGAGATACTGGTTCCTCCTGTTCCATTTGACTTGAGATGCCCCGGCTACAGTAACCAAATAACAGGGGGAGAGAAAGTGAGGAGCAGGTGGCGTAAATCCAGGACACAGATAACCAGATAAGTGTCAGGACTCCCCCGGGACAATTCAAAAACGGATTATTTACTCACCGACGGCAGACAGCGCCACTGTAGGTTTCCGTGTGTCTCTGTGAAAACAAAAATCGAATGAAGACCTGGTACAGAATATTTTCGTGCACAGCGTCATGTCATCCATCGTCTTGTGAGGCTTTCTAGTAGCCTTGGGATTTTACCTTGTGTCCCAGATGTAGATATAGGTGTCCACAGAACTTGTGACGAGGTACTCGGGTTCAAACCAGGACCAGTCCAAGTCACTATGACGTCAAACACAAATTGCATGAATTCAAACTATTTTGATATCATATAAAAAGGTATTCTAAGAATCTGCATTGAACCAACAGAGCAAATAAAATAATTGAGTGTGTTATACTATATACTGCCATAAACTATTATGATACTTTCTTGTGCATTTGTGATACATGTTCCAGTAATAGTGAATCGTGAAAAGCTGCTGCAACTTATTTTGTCCTACCTTATGACTCGTGTGTGTCCCTGCAGGGAAGTATGGACCTCTCCACAGCCATCTCTCCACGTATAAAGGTCAACACGCTGGTTGCTCTGCAAACACAAACACACTGTTTATTGAGCAGATAAATCCATTGTACTTCCACTTTCAGTAATGATATAATGTGGCGCCACCAAGTGGGAACATTTGAAACAGAACAACCTGCTTTAAGCAGGCATTTGCAGAAATAATCCTGCAAAAATGTGTGGAGTGACGATACAAACTATTTACAATTTTGGAACATCTCTGTTGGTTTGAATGGCAGAAGAGGAGGGCTTCAAATGAAGACATTACTTTCTAATTAGTGATTTGTTTTCATTCATTGGACTCACAGAGGCAGCAAAGACGTGCGATTCCGATTTGTGTGGGTTCCACTGGACCGTCCCCACATCCCACTTGCTCTGCCGACCAATCTTACGGGGAGCTTCAGAGGGGGTCTCCAAGTTGACCACATAGAGAAAGCGCCGGCTGGAATAAGAAGAATAACACCTAGACTGTTATAGGAACACCTTGTCTGCCGTCACACATCCCATCAGGTGAATCTACAGAAGAACAATGTGTGTGATCACCAACTTCAGTTCATGGGAAAACTGATTATCCACTGCCACAACTTAAGTCCTAGTGAGACATTTCAAACTGTAATGAACGGGGAGTTTCCACCACCCTAGTGACAATATGCAATGTGTGGAAGCAGGGCTGACATACCCAGACAGCACAGCGTGGTGACCCAAGCAATCCACAGACATGGCAGTGGCCTATAAAGATATTCAAACAAAAAAAAGTAAGACAGACCATTGACTTATAATGAAAAGTCCATTTTCCTCAATCAAAGGGAAATGGCTGATAGATAATGAAACAAAAGGTGCACATGATACGACCTCCCTATAGATATTATAGCTAGGCCTAAAGCTCCGAAGATCTACTGGGGCAACGTCATCTTAGCTATGAAACGTATGCCTTTCAATAATAGGGGTTTGCTTTGACTGTCTGCAAGAAGGAGTGGCCAAGTTGTTACGTTAGCGTACATTACATGTGATACTATAAGTAACGTTAGTACATATTGCAATTTCTGAGGTTTATGGACTTGAAAAGCAACTTAATGCTGTAACTTTGAGTGTCTATTGAAGCTGTGCTCTCCACTAGAGGAGACCCCTCCCACCACCGTTCAGAACGTGTACAACTACATTGATTGATTGAAAACTTTATTAACAGATTGCAGAATGGGTTACTACAGTACGGCTCGATACAAACAACTGATGCAGACCAGAAAAATACTTTCGTCTTGTTTACATAAGGGTCCTCCACACACAGAGGACTAACGTCAGATTGTCTATATGAAGCAAGACATGGCCAGCAATTACGTTAATAGTACCATGCATGTATAACAACAAAAACCTGTGCGTCTCGGAATTCCACCACCACATTCTCACTGCTCCAGCGGGCCGCCATCTTCCGTCCACACAACAACATCAACACGACGTCACGTCACATAGACTACCGCAACACTTCCGGTATTTTTTAGCCTTCGGGGGTCCTCACGAGCTCCATGTGACGCGGAAGTGCAGCTGGAGAAACGTACGTGAGACCATAGATATCTGCGTGAGACTGCCTGGCCTGTGGGCTGGCCTCACTTCTGATTGGTTCGTCTATGTGTGGTCCCCATTCCCCAATCCAAGATGGCTACTACCTTGGTGGAGCATGTTGTCGCGGATGCAGGAGCGTTTTTGAAGAAAGCACCTCTCCAGGTGAGCTATAACAACTTACATTTGAATCACTGAAAGAAACTGATGTGAATCTCACCACCTCACCATCAGTTCTGGTCTACTATCTATGGTACATCTGATCACGCTCTGACTGTTGACTTCTAACTAACGGGCTACGCAGTGACTGGACGCTGTGATTGCTGACTAGTAGGCCTACAGACAACTCTGGTGCATAACGTTTAATAGTGTGACATTGATAATCTGTGTTTATTTCAACTGTAGGAAATTGGAAAGAATATCTACACGCTGAAGGATGTGGTTGATGAGATCCGAGATAAGGCCACCAAAAGGAGTCTCGCAGTCCTCCCATACGAACTCAACTACAAAGAACCTCATCCCGAATACATCAAATTAGGTTGATGGGAATATTCACCTTAATATACTGTCTGTTGTTTAATTGTTTTAGTTAAGCTGAATGACTGAATTGCAGAGGTATGCACCTCATCTCTCTGAGAGTACCCTAGCATGATTATGCAATGCAGCAATGGCTACTCTGACTGTCTAGAATTGTGTGTATTGAGCTGTACTGTATTGTTCCCATTCTGCAATCTGTTAATAAAGTTTTCAATCAATTCAAAACTAATCTATTGGGCCTTTACTTATTGCTCTTTCAGTGACAGAGTTCTCAAAGAAGACTGGAGACTATCCCAGTCTCTCTGCCACAGACATCAAGGTCTTGGCTCTTACATATCAACTGGAGCGCGAACATGTTGGAGATGACCATTTGAAAAAAGAGCCAGATGTCAAGGTAACTGTCAATAGTAACAACATTTCCAATTTACTTGGTCCTCTCTGTAGATTGGTAGTAAGAATAAAACTGATATCTGAATACTGTTTTTAGGTTCAAGTTGTCAGCACGCAGCAACAATTTAGATACTTTACTTGGTCCTCTCTGTAGATTGGTATTAGGCCTAATAATAAAACGATGATATCTGAATATTTACTGTTTTTAGGTTCAAGTTTTCAACACGCAGCGACACCCAGAGGCCCCGGTCAATGTTGCAGGATTCCACTTACCCTCAAAAGTGAGCATGTCTGAGTGAACACATTATGGTTATGACATTTTTTGGGGGGGGGTTGCTGATTTCACAATTCTTGAAGACGTCTTCTCCAGAAAGAAATCTACTTGTCTATTCCATGATAAGAAAAAAAATCTCCTATACCGTGATGACGTTTTAAATGTGTTTTGAACTTGCCATTTGTTTTTACATTCTCTTGCCATTGGTGGCCTCTATAGAAGCCAGTGGATGGGACATCATGTGGCAGACATACCCCAGCAGCACAGACACAAGTCCAGACTCGGACCAACCTCTCCACTGTGGATGGAGAGTTCAACAGCTTCCAGTTCTGGAGGAACCCACTGCCCTCAATCAAGGCTGACTTGCTGGAGCTGCTGGTGAGTTAAACCCTTATTAGATATGTGTTACTGGGACAACGCACAACCTTTCACTGCCACACGACAGAAGGTTAACCCTTTACTATCACACAACCGACGGTCACCGGCAGTTGTGTGATAGTAAAGGGTTAACCTTCTGTCGTGTGGCAGTGAAAGGGTTAACCGGCTGTTGTGTGGCAGTGAAAGGGTAGAACCTTCTGTCTGTGTATTGTCGCAGTGAAATGGTTAACCGTTTTGGTAGTGCAACAGTGAAAGGGTTAAATCAATGTACAAGTATTGGGCTTATTTTTAACCTCGCCCTAGCCATATTTTCAGAAAATTCGACTAAAAGTACATACCCAAGTAAATGGAAGATTGCTCCACTTCTACAAGGTCCATTAATTTGCATGTTCCTGGTATCTAGGGACATCTATGGACCTCATGCAATGTATTCCCACTTCCCAGTGTCAGAAATATTATGTCTGCTAATATGCTTGAGTAAATTGTACTCAAATTGAACCAAAGGAGAATATAATATATATCATTTTTTATTTAAAGTTTTTTATATATCTTTGACGGTGAATAACACCATGCTTGCTAACATTGACCAGACGTGAAAAATGTCACATCATTCAGCACCTTCTTGAGATCAAGTGTACAAAAAAATCTATAACAGAGCAGCAAAGACCATGAATGATATCTACTGTAAGTTACCTTTTTGTAATGAAAAATGCTCCGCCACGTTTTTTTTCTAGATGTTCACAGAAAGGTAAATAAACAAACTATGTTCTATTTTATGGAATAATGTTCAGGTTTGTTCAACCCGTGAGACATAATTATGAAAAATAACGTTGAAAATTAATTTCATGCCAGACGGCTCCAAGTTTGACAGGGGCTGGGTAAGTGTAGTTTTATGAAAATTTGAAAGCCCTGGGTCTCTTCTTTCATAGGACTACATAGTACACGCACGTATGACAGCTTCCTTTATTTCCGTCTAATTCATCTGGTTTCTGCCGGGATTCGCAAGAGATTTATGAACTTATATTTAGCTAATAACACTTAAAATCATTGGTAAACAAACGTAGTGCTGGAAATCTACACTTTGACTGCTGTTTTGACTGCTTACTTTGTGGTCTCGACATGGGAAATCAAAATCGAATAGTGTTCTAAGGACACCGGTGCTAGGTAACTGGGCGGCAAGTTTCCCACTTACAACGTTGTGAATACCACAACAGTGGGTCGTTCATAGGGATATTCTCGTGAACCGGGTAAACGTTTGAAGGCAGTATCTATCCGGAAATATTTTCTCGTTAGCAAATAATTTGGGTTTGGGAATTACTGAGCAATGAGCATATGGCTGGATGAATGAGACTTGGATTATACTGCACAATGTTTGAGAGTTTGTGTTGCGGATGTTTTGATATAGTTTTGACTTTGTCAGATTTGATCCACATTAACTTCAATTCATCCAGTATGACTACAGTGTTTGGAATCTCCATTCAACGTGGAGCCATGCAAGAGAGTAAAACTTTTTCTTAGTGTTTGTTAATACACAGCTTTAGATAGTATTGAGACCATACTTGTCTATTCTTGTTGCAAAAACACATCCACCATTTTTAAGTGTTGTTTTGTTTGTTTACCTGCAGAGTGTGGAGGGAATCTCTGTTTCAGACAACAGTGAAACAGAAGTTGACAGGTTGCCACAGACAGAGGAACACGGAGAGAGTGAAGAGTATTCTGATGAGCTGTCAGAGGAGTGTGAGGAGGAGGAAGATGGTGATGATGATGGTGATGATGATGGAGGCGATTGGATCAGTCCCAGTAACATCAAGCAAGTCAAGATGGAGACAGGAAACTGGGAAGTTCCAGCTGATGTCCAAGTGGGCTGTCTGACAACTGACTTTGCCATGCAGGTAATGTGTATATATATATCTTTTTGATCCACTTTTTCTCGTTATTTTTTCAATTTTTCTCCCATCCCAATTTCGTATCGTCAATTCTTCCCTCCTCTGTCTTGAACGTTGCTAGACTATGCCTCCCACTGGTCGGCTGTAGTGAGGATAGAAGCCTTGCATAACGTGTCCCCTCCGGTACACGAGGAGGCAGCCTGTCGCATCTTTTCACCAGACAGCGCGGTCTCTCAGTGGCGAGGAGTAACGTGTGGGAGGCTCACGCTGCCCCCGATACTTCCTGACTCTGCTGTACAGGCGTCACCCAACCGACCTGTAGGAGTCTCTGTCCAAAACGTCCAATCCCCACCCAGCGACTTTCCACCCACTACCTCCGCCAATTGAGATAGTATGACGACGGGCCCAAGCCGCAGGCAATGCTGAAAAACTTTTTATAATCTTAGACAAACAAAACACTTTGCTTTCATGAAATATTGTAAGCCGAGCGGTCTCGACTCCCGGAGTCAGCATTGCCTCTGGCTTGGGCCGGCCGTCATACTAACTCGTTTGGCTGAGTTAGGGGGAGGGAAGTCGTGGGTAATCTGGTGTTGTGGACAGCGACACCTACAGGTCAGGTCTGGGCGCGTGTAGCTTATTGCCAGCGGAAGAGTGCAAGAATGCTTCCGCATTCGTCACCGCACGCCAGTACGGTAATGCGCCTTTCCTTTTACCCCGCTCGGACAAATGCATGTAGTACATTGCAACACAACGCAGCATTTCCGCGTACATTGCAACGAATCACTTGGAGTTTGAAAGTGATATCAGAAGAAACTACTCAACCTCGGCTGTCTTTAACTATGAGTGAACACAACGCATTGTAACGTTAACGCAGCTGTCAACTGTACTTTACTATGGAATACATGTATTATTATCGCGACGCGTCGTCACAGACTAAACAGTGTTCTGGATTTTCCTACAATGGATTATTGATTGTAAATTGAACCCTTGCAGCACTGAAGAACCATTATGAATCTGTGTTAGAAAATGTTTTGGATCTAAATCACTTGGAGTTTGAAAGTGATATCAGAAGAAACTACTCAACCTCGGCTGTCTTTAACTATGAGTGAACACAGCGCATTGTAATGTTAACGCAGCTGTCAACTGTACTTTACTATGGAATACATGTATTATTATCGCGACGCGTCGTCACAGACTAAACAGTGTTCTGGATTTTCCTACAGTTAGTGTTGTGTTCTGTCAGACAGTAGACAAGTAGAGGTTGAGTACTTTATTATCTAAACATGGTAAGTTAGTGTTGTGTTCACTCATAGTTAAAGACAGCCGAGGTTGAGTACTTCATTATCTAAACATGGTAAGTTAGAGTGTTGTGTTCACTCATAGTTAAAGACAGCCAAGGTTGAGTAGTTTCTTCTGATATCACTTTCAAACTCCAAGTGATTTAGATCCAAAACATTTTCTAACACAGATTCTTCACACAGGTTCTTCAGTGCTGCAAGGGTTCAATTTACAATCGATAATCCATTGTAGGAAAATCCAGAACACTGTTTAGTCTGTGACGACGCGTCGCGATAATAATACATGTATTCCATAGTAAAGTACAGTTGACAGCTGCGTTAACGTTACAATGCGTTGTGTTCACTCATAGTTAAAGACAGCCGAGGTTGAGTAGTTTCTTCTGATATCACTTTCAAACTCCAAGTGATTCGTTGCAATGTACGCGGAAATGCTGCGTTGTGTTGCAATGTACTACATGCATTTGTCTGAGCGGGGCGAAAGGAAAGGCGCATTACCGTACTGGCGTGCGGTGACGAATGCGGAAGCATTCTTGCACTCTTCCGCTGGCAATAAGCTACACGCGGTCTGGGCGCCTACTCAGCGGAAGGCAGGAAGTGATGAAGGCAGACCTCCCACGCGTTACACTTCACCAATGAGAGTCCTCGCTGCCAGGTGAAAAGAGAGCCACTGGCTGTCTCCTCATGTGTCGGAGGAAGCATGCGGTTGACTTCAGGGTTCCCTTGTACCGACCAGTAGGGGGAACATGCGCACAACGACCAGGTAGGGGAGGGGGGGAATTGGCATAATGACTAAATTGGGATGGGGAGAAAAAGAGAAAAAATCGGAGAGAGGATTAAAAAAATATATATTGTAAGTAGGGCTGTCAAAATTAATGCTTTAACTTTGGAGATTAATTTAAATTATTTAAAGCATTAAAATAAATTAATCTAGATTAATCTATGGAGTGAAAAATCTTCAATGTTCTGAACTTTCAGCTGTATATTTGCTTGTTCTTTTTTTTGCGAGAAACTGTATTCAAAGAAAGCTATTAAAATAGTTTTTGAATCTAAATATACTTTCTTTGTGTTGATTTTACATTAATTCCATGATTTTACTCAAGTAAATATCTGTTACAAGCTTCGGTCTTAAGTAGAAAAATGCTATTTTTAATCTAGATTAATTACAGAAAATTGTGAGATTAATTAGTTAAATTTTTTTTTTCTATTGACAGCACTAATTGTAAGCCGTCATTTGAGACTTTATAAAAGCAGCACAATGAACACAAATCTGTCAGTGCAGAGTCTGACCTCATCTTAAATAACAAACAGCATTGCTTGTTGTAGTTAACAAAGATAGGCAGAGTTGATTTTGCACCATTTTTTCTTTTCTTTTTTTTAATAATCGAATTTTATTTTTATATTCGAATCCCATGCCCATCGAACGAAGCTTCGAAGTATTTAAGACAGCCCTAGTTGAATGTGAACAATAATTAATATCTTGACTGAAATAATTTTTCTCTCTCCAGAACGTTCTTATTCAGATTGGACTGCATGTCCTCTCCATCAACGGAATGCTCATCAAACAAGCGAGAAATTACATCCTCCGATGCCACGCCTGTTTCAAGTGAGTTTGACACCATCAGTAAAATAAATGAATGTAATCTCTTTTTAGCACTATTTAAACATGTTGGGTTCAACATTATCAGTAAAATAAATTACTGTAGTAGTCTGTTATTATCACTATTTAAACATATTGGGTATGTATTTACTGTAAACTGAAAGTTCAAACGTTTTAATTTCAGGACCACAACAAACATGAACAAGGTGTTCTGTCCTCATTGTGGCAACAAGACTCTAAAGAAGATTTCAGTGACCATCAACGAGGATGGAAGTACCCAGATGCATTTCTCTAGGAACCCCAAAGTTCTGAACCCTAAGGGGCTGAGGGTAAGAGGGAAATACAATGACATCAAATCATACAAACTTTGTGTAGCAAATGGTGCATTTATATAGAGCTTTTATCCAAAGCGCTTTACAATTTTGTTCCTCACATTCACCCATTCACTCACACATTCACACACCGATAGAGGCGACCATGCAAGGTGCCAACCTGCTCATCTGGAGCACGTAGGGGTTAAGTGTTTTGCTCAAGGACACTGGGACAATTAAGCTTGGCGTTTTGGAAATTCTGCCTATTACAAATGAAAAGCCTATAATAGTGAACTTGTGTTTTGGGGAGAATACACGTAATAAGGCAAGACTAGGTCTTGTTGCACGTTTTAGTTGAAATATCCACATTTAATACGAGATTCAGTTGAATTGCAACCTGCACTGGTCATTCCATGTGAAGTGCACTCCTCCATATACAGATAATTGCCAACATACATTCAGTAGAATTACAACCATCTGCCTGCACAGTGCATTCTCCCATCCTCGCATATGCAGAGCGATCTCCCATCAGATATACAGATGATTCTCAACTGATGCAGTGCTATATTTCAGAGGCTGTACTGTAGCAGGCTAAATTTTTTACTTGCAGGGAAGATAGTGGGATCATATGAAACTACTGGAGACCTGGAGGAATCTGTAGATACCAACTATATCATTGCTTTCCTGTAAATTGTAAAATAAAATGTATTTCTATTACGTGGGTTTGCATGTGACATGACAAATACAGCCGGTGCAAATGACACCTATATTTCCATTTTATTCTTGTTTCCACCTTTTGATTATTATTATTATATTCCCCAAATTCTGTTACCCTGATTGTCACCAACATTGTTCTCCAGTTATGTTAATTATTTAGCTCTTCAAATAAAATGATCCAAATTGTTGGTCAAAGTAGCAGATATGATATGCGGACAATATAATTTACCAGCTGAACATCTGCAGAATGTGTTGAATATTGTTTATGAATGGTGCTGGAAATGGAGGCTTGTAGTAAATCAGGACAAAACACAAATAGTAAATTTTAGGAAACAATCGATAGAAAGAAATGGATTTACTTTTGTATTGTACAGTTTGTATATAATAACAGTATTGTTATTATATACTAAGAAGCAAGCCTTGTGTCGCAACGGATTCCGCTGGTAGAGCACTGGGCTCTGTACTGAACAAAGCAGGGTTCGCGGGTTCGCACAAGGTCCTTGAAGTGCTTAAAGTGCTTGAATTCCTTAAACAGCCCAGGTGCTTAAAGTCCTTGCAATTAAAATCAACCATTCACATTGAATGTTTTGTTCATCCATGATCAAATTGTTCTGAATCAAGAAATCATTTTTTTTTTGTTCCGTTTTAATCAAATCTGACGAGTCGCTGTCTCGCTCGCTCCAACTGCTTTTCCTAATTTATTTGTGTGTGATGCTCTAGCTTGCTCGAGCAGGCCAAGAAGTTGCTTAAAAAAAACAGCATTTAAAAGTGAATTGTATCCTTCGAGTGACATCCTTGAAAATGAAAAATAGTGCCTGGAAAAGTACTTAAGTCATTGAATTTCATTTTGCAATGTCTGGGAACCCTGACAAAGTAAAAAAAAATGGAAGGAACTAGGATTCCATACTTATACACAACCATACAAGTCCTGTGTCCAGTTTCACACTATGCTTCTGGTGTCTGGGGTTACTTTTCACCAACAGTTCATTAGAGCCATTTCATCATTCCTAGGGGTAGAAAAAAGCAGGAAGCCGGACCAGCATTCTCAGGTTGACAATTTTTAATCGCAGCCGAATACAACAGACATGTTTCGGAACAGGTGTTCCTTCTTCAGTGTTAATGGGATTGCAGCACCCAGTGTCAATTATTGAGAGCGCGGTCTAACTTGACTATCATTCCTAGGGGTTCATTGGTTCATAACCTCAGTTATATCTATGGGATGGGGACCAAATATCAGATGCTTCAACTTAGGAATAGACTTGTAAGCATGCCCGAGCTTTGACAATTTTTTGCTCTTATGTTGTGCTCAGGTTGGGATTCCTTTCCACCCTGTTCCCGCAGGTGGAGCATGACATAAGAGCAAAATGGCCACTGTGTGAATATAGTCAATAGACTCAAAGATATTTAATTGTGAAATCTCTAGGGTCCCCCGGGCCAGCAAAGTCATCCGTTTAATTTTCTTTTTAGCATTCATTTTTCAAAATGGGTGTGATATTCAGGACATTCATAGTAAATGATTCCTTATGAATATTGATTTGAATCCAATTTCCTTGATGATATACACACCCTGCCCCTACTTGAAACTGTGGCCTAAGAAGACACGTTTTCCCACTGAACAAACCGTGCAATGAATCAAATTGGTCAAATTTCCCTCGGGATAATAAAAGTATTTCTATTCTATTCTAGTAGAAAACCTCATATGGAAATTGACCCAAATGTTCTTTCTCCGCAGCACGCGCTGCCCTTACCTCGGGGAGGGAAACACACCAATAACCCCCACCTGGTGGAGGACCAGCTCTTCCCCCAGCAGAGGTTGTCCCGTAAGGCACGCCAGAAGACCGACGTTTTCAACCCAGACTACATGGCTGGAGGCTCGCCCTTCTCCGAGAACGACCTCTACAGCCGCGCCGCCGGCCTGCACATACAGGACGGCCAGAGTGGAGGGGGCAGGCGGAGGGCAAACCCAAACGCGTCCCGCAAGAAGTTTGTCAAGAAGAAGTAGTAAGGGCTTGACGCATGACACGTTGTGGGACAGGTCTGTTCCAAAGAGACGTCATCATTCCTTGCACTAATTTCCCAATTAAAAGATAAATCCCCGAAACGAAACTGGAGTAAGAAACCCAAGCACAGAACCCGAATTTTGAATGCATTTTCTGAACTTTGTCATCCTGTACAAATTACCCTATTAAAACCCTGGAAAGGCATTGCAACTGGGTGTGTTCATTTTATTATTCTAAAAAAGGAAAATAATAATAAAGACAATTTAAAAGACAGCAGATGTACTCCACTTCATGTATCAATCCAGTATTGCCAGATTAAATAATAACGGCAAACATTCCAATAATATTAACAGGTTTTAATCATGAAAATGCATCACCTTAAATCTCTCACCTCTATCTACAAACAGAATATGTATATTTACAATAGGCAATATTATCTAGATTTCTTAAATAGAACACATTATTCATTTAGATTTTTACATGTAAAGACGCCCCCAACCCTTGTCTCTAGAAGACGGTATAAAAGCAATGCATCCTGCAAATTGGCAGGAGCTGGTACTTCTGCTGCTAATACGCATTGCTATCATCAAACAGCGTGTCCATTATTACTCCAATGAGAACTCCTCATCATCCTCCTCCTCCATCCCCTCTACCTCTCGGACCCCAGACCTCGGTTCATTTAATATAGCATCCAGCTCGGGGTCAGAGAAGCTCTGAGCAGATTCAGCGGCATCTGGATCATCAGATTTCTGCTCCGCAGTATGGTTAATATCCACTATAGGTTCTTCAGGTCGTGTGTTTTCTGCCGGTTCTAGTATGTCACCAAGGTTGGGCTCGAGATCATCTGTGGTCAGGCTGCCGAGCTCTGTACTGAGGTCCACCACCGGAGCCACCACCTCTCTCTTGGGCAGCACGAACTCCAAGGGCTCCAGGACCGCGTTCACCTCAATGTAACCCAGGCTTCCATACTTGTGGACTTGTGTCGGAGGAACACCTTGAAGATACAAATATATAGAACTATGTTTCACATTCAAATGTGCACTGTATGTTTACCCAACAAGCTACATTTCATGAACTCCGGTATTTACCTCAGCTTTGGACTTGCTATGATCAGTGATCGACAATATTCTTCCTCGGGTATATTCATTTATATTCGGAATCAAAAAGGTAGGATGTATAGACTAATTGTATTTCTGCATATTTATTAGGGCTGACTAACAGTCATGGGACTCAACTAATAATACATTGGATTTAAAGAAGTGCCTTTCTCAGACTCAAGGACACAGATTTAATTGACAAATCTGTCCACATCCAATCATAGTGCCTTTATCCAAAGCGCTTTACAATTGTGTTCCTCACATTCACACACTGGCGGAGGCAACCATGCAAGGTGCCAACCTGCTCATCGAGAGCAATTAGGGGTTAAGTGTCTTGCTTGAGGACACGCTACCCAGGAGTTGCGTGAATCGAACCGGGAACCTTCCGACTACCAGACAAGCTGTGCTTATCTTATATATATATATATATATATATATATATATATATATATATATATATATATATATATACGGTAAATAACTCATTCAGCATGGGGGGGGGGGGGACTACTAACCAGCCCATTAACTAACTAAGAAGGCAGCCCCAACACTTACACAGAATGAGAGCCCATTAACTAACGAACTAAGAAGGCAGCCTAACACTTACCCAGAATGAGAGCCAGTTGCGCTGGGGGGAACAGGACCTGTAGGCAGCGGTTAAGGAAAGGCACCATGTCCTCTGCGAAGGCACAGCAGAACTGGACAAATAGCTCCCTCTCCCGACTGCTGAAGGCCGACTCCTCAGCCCTGTGAAACACCAGGATTAGCTTGGTCGCCTGGGGACAACAAGAGGGAACAAAGATATTATTGTTACTCTTTGAGTCTGGCAATATGCAGACCCGCTTGGTGAATAGACGGCCTGATAATCGACCAATAGAAAAATGGCGCAAAACAGGCAGGGGGATTTTGTTACGTGCTTCAACCAACCGTTCAACAGCAGTAGTACCCAATCAGTGCTCCCTTCCGGTGTCGAGCTGTGCATCATGATTTACAAAGATCATTTCCATTTTCCATTAAAGGATCAATAGGCAATTGCAGATCTTTGGCAACATTTTAGATTTCTTATTATGTTGACAGTACTCAAAATAAGACGTTTGACATTGAAACGGTAAGGGGCAGGAGCAAAAAAAGCGACATCCAATCAAACGAACAACCAAGTCAAATGATTGAAATGAGCAAGCCGCCTGTCAAACCCTCTAGTGACACGTGTGCTTGTTATGCACGTAGCGTACACAAAGGCCTGCTGCTAACACATAGCGGGGCGTGGCTTTGGAGGCATCATGATGTGTTCTGACTGGCAAGGGCGTTGTCGAATTCCGTTTAAGGACTTTCTAAGTTCTGCCCTAAATCAACGGCCACCTATTGCTCCTTTAAGTAAAATCACAAGTTACCTTAGAAATAAGAGCGGATGAATCATTACCTTCAGAAGGGCATCCTCTAGGCATTTGGTGACTTGCTGAGCCAGTCCAATGGGGCAGCACAGCCGGAGGTCATTGAAGGCAGTCAGGATGTTGTTGAGGAAGCAGGCGAGAGGCTGGAAGTCCAGCAGTGCCATGGGGGGCTGCAGAGTGCCGGGCTGCGTGCTGGGTGCTACTGCTGGGATGGTGCCGCCCAGCATGGAGGGCAGAGAGATGAGCGTGTACATGTTCATGTCCTCCTGGAACTTGTCCACGGTCTCCTGGACCGCTTTGTGGAAGGTGTCTGCCGCCACCCTGTGGAACATCGGTGCCAGCTGCCCGCGGAAATCCGCCCCCACTCTGCTGAATGACAGGCCAAAGTACATGCACTGGCCCAGGAGGGATTCGAGGCGACCGCCTACCCCGCGCTGGAGGTCCCTCTCCAAGGTCTGCAGGAACTCTGACACCTTCTGCACCACCCAGCCGTGAAAGATGGCGCCCTCGTTAATGGTCTGCCCTCCAGGGGACAGCAGTGGGTCCTCATCTGAGAAAATGGCTCGGTACTGGGTGATGATGTCAAAGAGATGGACGCGGCAGGCCTCGATGGTCTTGGTGATGTGGAAGTAGGGGTCGTCGTCGGGGACGGCGGCGAGGATGGAGCGTAACCAGCTGCCACGTGCCTGCAGGAACTTCACCCGTAGCTCTGCCTCTGTGAACACGTCCATCCTCCGGAGGTAGCCAATCACACGGAGGCAAACGGGAAGCTGGGAGTTGCTCCGCAGCTGCTGCAGTAGCTGGTTCAGCATGAGCTGAGCCGACTGACGCACTTCATGGACGATGCCCTTTGGATGTATAATGGAAGATCAAATAATTTATGAAATTGGTTTTTATCTGAACCAGAATCTAAATCGGTTTGCAAGGTACTTTGACCAGATTCTTCACCGGGTGCACTGGTGTCAAACACAAACCATGTGGGCAAAACATCTAGTCCTATCACAGATAATTAACATACACATGGCAAGAACTGCCTTCAGTGCCGTGTCAACGGCATACAAGGGGATCATGAATACACTGTATGCAAATCATTCTAATGTCTTATTAGCTGTGACTGGTCAGACCCTCCCATACGTTCTCATATTTACTGCCTGCACACGGCAATCTTGGAAGTCTGTACACTCCATTCGCCATCTGTACATGGCAATTTTTGCTGTGTCCCGAGTTACTTTTCTGCATTTGATACATTGGGACTAACATTGTTGACAAGCCAAAGTTTTACAACCAGGTTTGACTCGCTTGCTTTTACTTGAATCCACATTGATATAACAGAGTGCCGAAAAGGGGGACAGTGTACCTGGATGACGGGTAACGAGGAGTGCTTCTTTTCCAGTCTCTTCACATAAGCTGCCAGCTCCAGTGCTTCCTCGTAGTAACCATTGCGGACACAGGTGTCCATAAGCTGAGGGATCTCCAAAATTTCCAGTATTTCAGTGTGGCGATTCAAGGTGAGGCTGTTCATTCTACGACTGGCCCCAATATCCTCTGCCTCCTTCACAAAACCCCTGAAGTAAGAAAGATAAATGTTGTTTACATATCTGGACGCAGGGCGGCCGGGTAGCATAGCGGACTAAGCGTCTGTCTAGTACCACCGCAGAGACACTGGTATCGAATCCGGCTGTCAGCGGTGCCTCCAGCTTGACCGGCCGGCATACTGGCACAATTGGCGGTGTCAGCGGGAGGGAAGTCGGTGGGTGGTAATCTGGTCGTTGTAAACAGCGACTCCTACAGGTCGGTCAGGGCGCCTGCACAGCAAGGGAGGCAAATGGTGAAGGTAGTGTGACCTCCCACACGTTACACTTCACCAATGAGCTGCCAGGTGAAAAGAGGAAAAGTATCGGAGGAAGCATGTGATAGACTTCAGGGCTCCCTAGACCGGCCAGTGGGGGGCACATGCGCACAACGACCAGGAAGGGGAGGGGGGAATTGTCATAACGACTAAATTGGGATGGGAGAAAATACAGAAAAATAGGAGAAAAAGTGGACGAATGAATGAATGAAAACTTTATTTAACAGATTGCAGAATGGGTACAATACAGTACGGCTCAATACACACAATTGTTAAGGGGATGCAGACCAGAGAAAGACGTTTGTCTTGTTTACATCAGGGTCCCCCATTTTCAATTCATAGTGACATTTATGACATACACAGCATACAGGTATATTACATTTGTGACATATACGATATAGATCCTGACAGAGAGTAATATAATACTCTCTGTCAGATAAAAAAAAACATATCTGGACGCAGGTGACCTAGCCGAATGGTAATAATAATGTTAAACACTGACCTGCATTTTTCACCAAAGCTGGGTAGCTTGTCCAGCAGTTTGGAGACGCTGCTCTCCACTCGCCCAAAGTCCCTGTAGATCTCCTGGGTGCAGTCAGCTGTGCGGATGAACGTCTTGTAGTTGGAGAAAGCAAGTTCACGGGTCTGCTGCAGGATCTGAGCCCTCTCCTCTGCCAACCTCTCGGGCTCCCGGTTTAATGTGTCCACCCCGTAAGAACTGAGCTCAGATAAATAGGCTGCGAAGTCTGGATTGTCCCTCCAATTGTCTGGGAAGCTGTCTTTAAATATCGAAGCCAGAATACTTTCGTCTTCCACGTCTACAGCTGCCATGTTGTTGGAATCTATAACACTCGGGTAAGAGACAGACTGTCAACATCGGCAGCACAGAGCACAGCACACCCCTCAGAGTATAGCATTAGAATATTATTTGAGATGGTAGTTTTTTGTCAATTATATTAGAAATGTTAGATAAATGCCAGACATCTAGCATCTGCAACCTACACAGTGATGTTTGTTAATACTTCCGGTCTTCTTCTTCTTCTTCTTGCAAACCAAATACCATGTGTGTGTATGTGCATACCGCCACCTACAGTACCAGAGTGTGTAACACCAAGAATGAATTAAATGAATGAAAACTTTATTTAACAGATTGCAGAATGTGTACAATACAGTACGGCTCAATACACACAATTGTTAAGGGGATGCTGACCAGAGAAAGACGTTTGTCTTGTTTACATCAGGGTCCCCCATTTTCAATTCATAGTGATGCCCTATATGGGCAAAAGGCGTTACACTCAGATTACACCAAATAAAGGAGTAAAAAAACAAATGTAAGGGAAATAAAGTTAGCTCTGCTGCACTCACATATTTTATCACCCAGGCTCACACATCTTAACACATAACATGTTCCTCTCCTATTATATTCAATACATCTCATTATGACATACATTTTCAGGAACATTACAAATATCACATTCATCTGAATCACACTTTTCCATTAAATGTAGAATATTAATATCGCCAAACAGCGACATCTAGGCAGAAGAGCCCTGCTTGGTATTGCACTTTGTTTACATTATTTGTTTGGAGAGAGGAAGTCATTATTACAACATTGAGACTAGGACAGGACTAGGTCTACTAAACAAGACATTGCATGTTGTCAAGTTTAATGCTGCAAGTGAATGCTGTCAAGAGAAATGTATTGGTAGTTGAAGGAAAATGAGATAACAGTGAAAGAAAGAGTGAGTGTGTGAGAGAGAGAGAGAGAGAGAGAGAGAGAGAGAGAGAGAGAGAGAGAGAGAGAGAGAGAGAGAGAGAGAGAGAGAGAGAGAGAGAGAGAGAGATGGACACACACATAATCTTCTTCCTCTCCCTCTCTCTCACACACACACACACACACACACACACACACACACACACACACACACACACACACACACACACATACATACATACATAAATACAAACTCTGTCTCTCTAACACACGCACGCACACTCTCTCTTTCACACTCGCTCTCACATACACTCACTCTTTCTTTAAAAAAGATATTGGATGCAATGAATAACAGTGCTTTCTGCACAACTTTTTTAAATAGATTCAGGATTAAAGAAAATAATACAGTAGATGCTCTGGTTCACACTCTGGAGCAGCAGGTGGCGGTAATGCACATTTAAGTTGGATGTCAACCGCTCTTAAAAGACAAGAAGAAGAAGAAAAATACTTTTGGAAAAACGAGACAGAAACTTTCTTGAAGACAAACTGCAAAACTAAATCTGAGACAGGTAAAGCTACCAGGTCAATTGTGAATAAGGAGATGTTGAAAATGATTATATATGAGGAAATATAGGAAATCATTCAATATGTTGACCCTGTATGACTGAGGCATTTCAGATTAATATTCAAGAATGTTGGAGTATGACACTGAACTCAAAACAATCAGATATGGTCAGAAAACCATGAATTGGGGCTAAATGAAGCAATTTTTTTTTTATGCAACCAGATGGATCTTCAGCTTCCACCCCACGAGGGAGATATATTGTCTGTGGTTGACATGCACACAGGCGGAGAGCCCCTGCGTATTATTCTCAAGGGCTACACAGAGGTCAAAGGTGAAAGTGTGCTGTCCAAGCGTCGCTACGTAAGAGAGCACCTTGACCACCTGAGGAAAGTGTTGATGTACGAGCCACGGGGACACTACGACATGTACGGTGCACTGATTGTGGACAGCGAGATACCTGAAGCTGACCTGGGCGTCCTGTTCATGCACAATGAAGGTTACAGCACAATGTGTGGCCATGCAGTCATTGCACTTGGGCGTTTTGCTGTGGACTACAAACTCATCAAACAGCCACAGTCACCAGAGACCCAAGTCAATATACACTGTCCCTGTGGCTTGGTCAAGGCATTTGTTGAGTATTCTAATGGAAAGACTGGAGGTGTGAGGTTTCACAGTGTCCCAGCATTTGCATTTGCTACAGGTAAGGCATATGAATTGATTAATTAATAAATTTATTTTGAACATACATACAAATAAATAATAATAATAAACAGATTAAAAAACAAACAAGCAAGGCGGCTGGGTGGCGCAGCGGACAAGGCGCTCGTCACCAACGCAAGATACACTGGTATCGAAGCAGCTGTCAGCGTTGCTTCCGGCTTGGCCGGCCGTCATACTGGCTCGATTGGCAGAGTCAGCGGGAGGGAAGCCGGTGGGTGGGTCTGGGTCGCGTCTATGCTTTAGGCAACTGGCTTGTCCTTCCACGTTCCCGTTTTGCGCTCTGATTGGCCATGCACGTTTCTGGTCATGTGACATGTGCGCCCAATAGCGTGACGAGCTGTGTCTTTGCCCATTTCCGCGTCGAACAGCCTGCAAACTATCTGGCGTTCTATCGCCATGCTCTAAGACAAACTCTAACCTTAACCAACTTCGAAAGAGTGCCTAAGCTTAACCGTCGAAAGAACTTGTCGTCACGCTCTAAGACAAACTCTAACCTTAACCAACTTCGAAAGAGTGCCCGTGCAAAAACTTGCCGTCCCACGATTGGCGCACATGTCACATGACCAGAAACGTGCGTGGCCAATCAGAGCGCAAAACGGGAACGCGGAAGGACAAGCCAGTTGCCTAAAGTATAGAGGCGTCTGGGTCGCGTTATTTTTAAACCTAGCCGCATTTTGCGGAGACGCTCTCTGATTGGCCGACGCCTGTTTCTACACTGGTTAAGCTTAGGCACTCTTTCGAAGTTGGTTAAGGTTAGAGTTTGTCTTAGAGCAGGGCGATAGAACACCAGCCCTGATTCCAAACTCTAACCTTAACCAACTTCGAAAGAGTCGCCTAAGCTTAACCAGTGATAAAATAGGCGTTAGGTAGTTTGCTGCTGTTAGACCCGGAAATGGGCAAAGACACAGCTCGTCACGCGATTGGGCAAACATGTCAGTGGCCAATCAGAGAGCGTCAGTCAGTGGCCAATCAGAGAGCGTCTCCGCAAAATGCGGCTAGGTTTAAAAATAACGCGTCTGGGTCGCGTCTATTCGAAGCCCAAACAACTCCTGCTTCCGCGTTCGAGTTTTGCGCTCCGATTGGCCACTGACCTACGGTATTACGCCCCCCTTATCTACGCCAGTTCTGCACGCCCAACTCTACTAACAGCCTGCAGCCTGCTCGCTAGTCCTGCCTCTACTAACAGTCTGCATTATCCAATTCATATCAATCGAAATAATGTATTGTTTTCATCTCTCTATATTAACGGCTCGCTAGTTCTGCCTCTACTAACAGCCTATAATTATCAATCGAAATAACGTATTGTTTTCATCTCTCTATATTAACGTGATTCCATCAACATAACATAAATGTTCAAAACACGACAAGACAGTTTGCATCACTTCCCACGGTTCTCGGCACTTATTCTACCGGTAGTCCGGTAGTTGTTGCCACGGTATTGGGTCTTTGGGTGAATACTTCATTGGCGGGGAAGAAGAACACTGATAGCGGGGTGTGGACCGTCCCGCGAGCCCCAGACCACCGTCCCGCGAGCCCCAGAGGCTCCCAAAACGTTATCCTCATCCATATACCTCTGAATGAATGAATGAAAACTTTATTTAACAGATTGCAGAATGTGTACAATACAGTACGGCTCAATACACACAATTGTTAAGGAGATGCAGACCAGAGAAAGACGTTTACATCAGGGTCCCCCATTTTCAATTCATAGTGCCATTTATGACATACACAACATACCTGACATCATGACATTTATGGCATAGGGACATACATGACATACAGGTATATAGTACTGTTACATTTGTGACATACTGTATAGTATACGATATGCAAATATAAGATAGAGATATAATATGTTTTAAGTAATTTATATTTGTGCTTTGTTTTAATTCCACACTCAAACCATTCCACAGATTCACTCTACAAACTGAAATGCATAATGCTATTAATTTATTATTAATTTTGATATTTTTCCAGCTTATTCATCATTGAATGAATACATTTACTGTCAATAACTGTCAAACTATATTAATGTGTGCAAAACTCTTCAGAGTTTGTGGATGTGTGAGATTAGGTGCAATTGTTAATTGGTGAAGTGCCCCTTTTCGAATAGAATAGAATAGAAATTATTTATTTATCCCGAGGGAAATTCAGCTTTTAAGTTTGAAGCTCCTACAGTGGACCCACAGCATGCTTGCTTGTTTCACACGAGGCTTTAATGCATTCCTTCCTGGTGTTATTTGTCCTGGGCTATTTGTCAATTAGCTCTCTGTGTTTTTCCTCTATGCCAAGAGAAGCATGCCAAAATGAATAGGTTATACCCAATTGAGCTTTATTCTATAGTAGCTAAACAGAAAATGTACCCATATACTCAGAACATTCCCCCGAGTGCTGACCTACAGAACTTGTAAATTGCTTTGGATAAAAGCGTCAGCTAAATGACAAAATGTAAATGTATCATTTATAACATATTTCCCAATTCATTGTCTATGGAGCAGCTTCAGACTTTATACCTGACGACGTCACAGATTTTAGTTTTAGCACTCTATTTTTGGGGTTTGGGAGAGAGTTGTTTGTGGTCACTAATTCTGTCTACTCTATTGTATGAATTCTTAAATTAACAG
Organism: Notolepis coatsorum; assembly: GCF_963971535.1. NCBI lineage: Eukaryota > Metazoa > Chordata > Actinopteri > Aulopiformes > Paralepididae > Notolepis > Notolepis coatsorum. The sequence continues at coordinate 22,088,092 of NC_140184.1, forward strand.
TCATTCCCCTTTAACGCTCAAAATTAAAGGGATTATTTCACTTTAGTAGAATTGATCAAGTTTCAGCAGTCTTACCTCTATGGCTTTTGGCTGTTTCAACAGTGGTTGCTAACTTACCTGAAAATGACTTTAGACAGTTAGTTCTACTAAAGTGAAATAACCCTTTAAGCTTGGTTTGGTTTTTTTTTAACTGTGACAATATGCACCCTCCAGACCCTTGATTCCCTTTACCACTCAGCTTTATGTTTTATCAGTAATCTCAACCAACATCATCATTGGTAGGAAATAAGGCTCTGTATCTCTTTAAGAGTACAGTCCTACATTTTTCTTAACGTTCCCAGAGTCAGAAGGTGAACATTTTATTATTTTGCACCCAGGTTCTGGAACAATCTTCAGTCAACGCTCCAGCTTGACCACTGTGTTTCTTTAAATCAGTTCAAACTAAATTGACCACAATCTTATGTATGCTCCTGTTTCAAGGTCCAGATTGTGACCTTTTTTGTTTTGTTATTGTAAACTATATATTTTACCGCTTTCAATCAATCAATCAAACAATCAATCAATCAAATGTATTTATATAGCACATTTAAACATGACACTTGTCAAACAAAGTGCTTCACAAAGGATGCTTGGTTCATACACATACAGCTCATTATAGTAATATACCACAATTATTACATTTGATAGTAATAATGGTACACACAAATTCAGACATCATCAACATCCTGGTGCCCCCCCCCCCCCCCCCCCCCCACAGGCACGGAGCATGCGGGGGAGGGGGGCGGTGGGAGCCTCACTACAAAGCAGGGGCGTTTTTAGGGTTAGAAAACATTGGGGGCTTCAGCCCAGGGGGGTGGAGGGGGGGGGTCACCCCGCCCCCCCCCCCCTTTTTTTTTTTTTTTTTTTTTAAGCACAGAAATATGCAATTTTAGATTAATTAGAGATGAATACTGAATAACTAGAATCATTAGAGGTTCTCAAAGTGAGGTCCAGGTCCATGAGAGGGATCTGGGCAGTCCCCATAGAAAATTCAAAGTTAACAGGACCAAATCATCAGTTTCTTATTTATTTATTTATTTAGCCAGATAAAACATTGATCTGGTCCAAGAAGCCCCAACAGGAGTACAAATATACATATATACACATATATATACATATAATATATATACATATACTGTACATACATACACATATACACCAATAACAAAATAAAAACACAGTTAATTGTAGATACACAATCAGGTTTAAGCACTATAAAAATGCAGCAGGTGAGTTCACCTGTCTTCAACCAAAATGGAAGGAGAGTGAAGTACTGTACACAGAGAACGTGAAAATATACAATACATTCACCAAACACTACACAAGACAACCAATGATGCAGACTGATGAAAATATACATTTTCTCCCATTTTCCCAAATCAGTCAACATGGAGAATCACAACAAAAAATTATCTTGCCAGATCCAGCTAGGCAAAGAGATAATGTCTAGTATTTTCTGTTTAAATTTTTTCAAAAAAAAAATTGTGTTACTGTAATTTTAACCTGTACTGGATACAGTATTTTATGTTTGTCTGGTATTTGCTGAGCTTACAGTGTTATGCACATAGTAGCATGAAAACTGGGACATGTATTGTTGTGATTCTCCATGTTGAAATGTTGACTGATTTAGTTATAGAGAAAATGTTATTTTTTTCATCAGTCTGCATCATTGATTTGGGTATATGTAGATAAATAAATTATATTTTCATCAGTCTACAGCATTGGTCTTGTGTAGTGTTTGGTGAATTTATTGTATATTTGCACATTATCTGCGTACTTCACTTACAGTACTCTAATCACTGAGAAGTAGAATTGCTAAATGTGTTTTAGGTTAAGCACAGCAGTGTGTGTAACTGGTTCAAACAGAATTAAGTCATTATGTAACGTGTGTTTCATATGGTAACAAAATTAGTGTATGGTTTTGACAAGTGTTTAATTTAGCAAAGGATCTGAGGTGTTCTGATAATTGTGTGTGTGTGGTTGTGCTAATTGTGTGTTTTGAAACACCGGGCCCCGTTTTCAAAATCATGCTTAGGCAATCGAAAAAAAACGATTGTGTGTTTCATTATATACATATGTTTCAGTCTTCTCATTAAAAAAATATTCGATTTTTGGGTCTTTTCCTGCCTTTGGTCCGCTTTGCATTCACATCTCAAATGAACCGCAGCAGGGTTCACTTGCAAGAGTGAATGAGCTTTCACACCACCCCAAACCAACCGGACTATCCGAGGTTCGATTAAAGCTTATTATAGGACACTGGACATGGGTATGGATGGCTCCAGGTGCTGCTGCGTTAAAGTGCACATCTTCAATATCTGTACTATTTAAAAGCACAGTGCAGGACACACTCAAAGGTTATCGCACATCAGAGATGGCAGTGGACATGTATGACAGGACAAAGGCCATATGTAATGGCCTTTGGATTGAGGAACATACTACCAGCCAAAGGAGGAAGCAGAAAAGGATGGACGAGTATGTAGTTGAGTCATCTTGTGGCACAAGCTCAGACCTCAGCTCAGGAGATCAGCTGAGACAGAGACTGTTCTATCCAGTCGTCGACAGAATGCTGCAAGAGCTTGAGAGCAGGTTCTCATGAGTTGGATAACAATTTATGAGAGGCATACAGGCATGTTATCCAGCCTCAGACCAGTTTCTCTCAGTGGAATTGCTGCAACCCCTCGCCACACATTACAATATCCAACTATTGCCAGAGGAGATCACAGTTGCAAAGTGTTTCCTGGTCAGGACAGGCAGAGATGCAGTCCCTACTATCCAAAGTGTCTTTTCCCTCCTGGATGATAATAATAATAATAATGCATTTGATTTATAAGGCGCCTTTCAGGACACTAAAAAAAAAGTCCACAAATCGGTGAATGAAAGAATTATAGGATCAAATGAAAACTACTTACTAAAAATGTTTAAAAGTACTAAAAACCAACAAAAAATACCAAACACTAACAAACATTCAGCACAGACAATGGGGATGCTGACATAAAAAAAATAAAATAAAAAATAAAAAAATGTAATTTTTTTTTTTTTTTTTTTAGATCCGGGGCTAGGAGAAAAACATCCGGGGCTAAAGCCCCGGAAGCCCAGGGCTAACGACGCCACTGCTACAAAGTCTTATCAGCAGCTCTGTGGTTCGACCTCGTCCGGAATTTGTTTTGGCTGGCTGGAATTCATTTCTTCCAGCCACATCGATTTAAATTTGATTTTGAGTAGAGTGAATTTTAACTCTTATTTATTTTGAGTGGAGTGAGTTTTAACAACTCCGTCCAAAATGACTGAATGCGTTAGTCCAAGTGTCTTGACGGGGGGGGGGGCGTTCTCATCACACTATATTTTGGTGCGATCGTGCTCTGATTCGACCCCGAATGGCTAATGTGAAAGCCCCCTTAGTAAACAGATCCAAAATCTTCTTATTGCAATCCAAAAGCGTCAATCCAAATGTCTTCCACGTCTTGAATGAATGAATGAATGAATGAATGAATGAATGAATGAATGAATGAATGAATGAATGAATGAATGAAAACTTTATTTAACAGATTGCAGAATGGGTACAATACAGTACGGCCCAATACACACAATTGTTAAGGGGATGCAGACCAGAGAAAGACTTTCGTCTTGTTTACATCAGGGTCCCCCTTGAACATTTGTGTCTTCAAGTTGGTAGCCCGATTGAAATGTCCCAAGAGGCAGAGAGGGTCAGCCTCATTCTGCTTTCTTGACGAAAAAATGCGATCCACTGATTAGATCCATATCGAGTTGATTTGAGTATAGTCCGACAAACGGCACGAAGCACAGAGCACAGATAGCGGAGAGCGAGAGGAGGAAGCGACTGCTCTCGAGGAGAGGGAGGGAACACCGCTTTGTCATTCTCTTTTATTGTGTGTTATGCATGTTCATTGTGTAACGTCTGCTGTTCTCGATTGGAAAATATATTTTGCATCTCAATGGGATTTCCTTGTGAAATAAAGGCTAAAGAAAATAAATACAAATTGCAATTATTTACAGGCAGATCATAAACATTGAACACAGATAAGTGTATGAATATGAGGTGATATGAATATGAGGTGATCCTTACACCTCATTGATCACCAGATTTGTACCCTTAATCTGGTTCAGCAGGACTCATGATTGTCTTCTTTTTTTGTTGTTTGTTTGTTTTATGTCAGATGTGATTGTGACAGTGGCAGGCTATGGTGAAGTAGCAGTTGACATTAGCTATGGAGGAGCGTTCTATGCCTTTGTAAGTGCCCAGAGCTTTGGCCTAGATGTCTCCAAGTCCAAGACTCGGGATCTTGTGGATGTAGCCACAGCAGTGACCAATGCCGTCAAATCTCAAGTAAGACATTTTTTATTTTAATCTGCAGTAGTGAACTTTTGTTCATTCAATGCATGTTGCATCAATTACTGTACTAGTGATGTTAATTACACCTAAGAATACCATTTGACTCTGAATAGGCTGAAATTAGGCATATTTGAATATGAATGACGATATTTACATATTATTACCACATCAAAGCATAAAATCGTTCACATCAATAATGTAATATATGATATATATATATATATTTATTTACATTTGACTGGCAGTTTGGTAGACAAATCACATTTTATTTTCTTTCTTTTTTTATATTGAAATTTGTTCTGACAGCCTTTATAGACAGACACATTGAGGAGAAATGCATTGACACAACCGTTCTTACATTTATAAAAAGGTACATACGCCATTAACACTTTCCGTGCCAGCAGTGCCGTGCCTATAAACCCTGTTGCATGCCAGCGCTCTATTCAATGACATAACGCTCACATTTGTGAACGCACAAACTATATCTTAAATTATGGCTATGTGTCTAATATGACCGTCGCTTATCAATGACTTGTTTGCAGTCAACATTGTCGAATTGTCGAGATTGTTTTTTAATCGGTTAATTTCCGTTTGAAAGTTTCAGAAAAAAATTACGATTCTGCAGGAATTGCGCTTTACTGTAATACACTGGAATACACAAACACGTTGTCATTTTTCGGCCTATTTATGAATAGTTTTCAAATAAACGCTAGATTATCGATAGTATATGTGTACTTATGCACGCTATAGAAGCGGGCTGAAAAATCGATTCTCTCATTTCCTGATCGCACGCACACACACACATACACACACACACATACGGGACACGTTGATATATCTGTGAAAATAGCTCTGATTATCCCAAGACTGGTAAAATAGATTCCTTACCTCAGATCAGATGTTCTCCAAAAAGATTATTCCAATTCCTGATCGCCATTCCAAATATCGATTGCGTTTATTGATCCAACGCTGGGTACTGGAAACACTTATTCTCCGCTGTTCTGATGGTGGGCAATGACTGGGATCGTCTCCGGTTACATGCCTGAGGAGTAAAATGTGGATTCCGGACTCTTTATTTCCCATGAGTTTCATTCAATCCAATCCAATGGGGTGCAATACCATCCGGAGAGACGATAGGGGGCGGTATTTTCCCAATGGAGCTCAGAGAGAGTTCCAGTGGTAACGTGAGGCTAGATTGATGAAATATGAATGGCAATCGCTAATAAAAAAAACTATTAAACGACGATATTTCTCGTCGTTGGCACTCAGCGGTTGGCATGAACTAACGAGATTTCCCGTTGTTGGCACTCAAAGTGTTAATATACAATCTGAATACATTTGACTACATATAAAAATTACTATTAAAGCATCTTAATCTGTCCAAATACCTTTTCACCCTACTTCTGTCACTGTTCATTTAGTATGACTCTTCACAATTAAAGCAGGACAAATATGCAGCAAGGAATTCAGTGTGTCATTGTGCAAATGATGGTGCCCGCTGTAGCTGCAAATTCAACACTGCCTTCACTTCATTAACCACACAGGAAACAGGCATGTGATCCAGATATGTCTCTATTCTATTGTCCCTGCCTAGGTGAAACTGCACCACCCAACCAGTGATGACCTGGCCTTCCTCTATGGTACCATCCTCACAGATGGCAAGGATGCTTATTGTTCTGATCCGACTGCCAACATGTGTGTGTTTGCAGAAGCCCAGGTATTTGACTTGACTAAGAAAGCACCAGCTTTTTTTATACCGAAAAAAAAACAAGATATTCAAGCGCACATTATGTGACCAAGGTGGGCTACTTATTCCATGTTTAGCCTGCAATGAAACGTTTCAGGCCTTGTTTCGTCATAACAAGTTGACACTCACATTGGAGGCTTTTTAAAAAAAACACCATGTCTCCCAAAGCACCAATGACACAAAGTTTTTGTTCAAACAATGTCTTTATTTGCCCCTAATGCAGGTGGACAGAAGCCCCACAGGTTCTGGTGTCACAGCCCGCGTGGCTCTGCAGTATCACAAAGGCCTCATCCACCTCCACCAGACCAGGACCTTTCAGAGTGGGGCTACAGGCTCCCAGTTCACAGGGAAAGCTGTCGAGGTACCAGTGTGGACATATGTTTTCCTGTCATAGATATTAAGTTGCACAATACACATTTAAGTGCAGAGGACTAGTCACAACACTCTGAAACAAGACAGGCAATATGAACAGCTGTGCTGACAATAGCCTTCTGTTCACCGATTCTGTCTTATTTCCATTGTCTGCTGTTCAGGAGACCATGTGTGGAGACTTCAAGGCGGTGGTAGTGGAGGTCGCTGGCAGAGCATTCTACACTGGCATTTCACGCTTTGTGCAAGAAGCTGACGACAACCTCACACATGGTTTTCTCCTCAAATGAGCAGTAATTACAGCTTCATACATTTTCTGCAAATATCCTACCCCTTGTCATGGGGGGAAAGTCACATTGCATGTTATTAGTGTCAACAGTAGCAGCATGCAGCGTCTAACTTGGTTTGGCATTACATAATTTGTGATGAACAGACAAAAGTAAACCGTTTTATCTACTTACACTTGAAGGTTGCATTGTCAGCATGGGGGTATAGATTGGCCGCTGCCGTGATGATTAATGTGGTTGCTGAGTACGTTAGTGAAGTCATGCCTTTTATTGATATTTTTGGGAGTAAAGTATAAATCCACTTCCTGAAAGTAACCAATCAAATCTGGAAGACATCCGGTGATTTTAAGATGACTGAAGGGGTACCCAAGAAATGCCTACTTAACCATCAAAAGGTTAAGACTACTGAACCTTCATCTTCCAAACAGCCCCCTAACTGTTTCATAATATAGTTAACTTTATAACAACTTTTCAGACATGGTTTGGGGCCCACTGACTACAAAGAGTATTGCTAAACAAATCATTTCTACTTCCAATATCTCAAAAACCAAACCACTAGAATATGTGTTTTTTGGTGGACTGAACTGACTCTTAGTTTGTGATAAATCAGGTAGTTGACTTATAATGTAGAAAATCCCTTAAAGGAGAATACCACTGTGGTAACATTGACTGTGTATTTCATAATCCATATGTCTATAATTAGAAAAACCATATGCAAAACACTGGTGTGCCCTAAGGGGGATACTAGCGTGACAGAAACTGTTTGAACCCATATGAAACCCCCGCTGTTGTTGAAACTGTATTTAGACAGCCATTCCAAACCCCCACTCAAGCAAATGTGGTCAACCACTAGAAACAAAGGAACTGAAAAGTCACACTTAGCGCCTAACGGATTACAGACAGAAACAGAGGTCTGATTACAGACCTAAACTACTTTTGAGATTAACCAAAAGGTACATGGAAACTAATTCATAAATAATATCAAACTAACTAAACCATATCAATTTAAAAGGTAACTGACTCATTAGATTTGAATATCATTTAGAAATGTCAATCTGGTTATGAAGGTAATAGAGTTTCATTTCACTCTTGTTGTAAACCATATAAGCTTTAAATCATAGTTGTAATACAAAGTGTCAGTCTGGTAAATAAGGGTTGGTGCTGACTCTTGTGGACTATTTGGTATTAACCTAGAAGCAATGACTGTACTGGGTTAATGCTAGATAGTCCATAGATTCATTACACAAACCATGTATATGGGGAAATCAAATAAAATAATGGGAATGTTAACACTTTGATTGCCTAAGGTTAAATTCATGATATACCATCCGTTGCCAGCTCTATTTAACATGGATAAGTTCCCCTTCTTTGCAGGGCTATAACTTTTTAAATTCTATTGCTAGATTGCCATTATTAGGGCCCATTCAAGGTCCTATATGTATTGTTCATGGTGTAGCAACGTTAAACTTTTTCATTCACATATTCATACTAAAATATGGTCTAAAGTATAAGTATGTTTTCATCTCTTTCTGCAGCTTTCTCCAGAACGTGATTTATAGCCCCAAATGCATTATATTGATGATGAAATACAGTTTGGTAGGAATCTGAGAGAGATCAAAAATTTCAATTGGACGTACTTCTAGAAGTTTCTACGTATCATCTGATGATGACCGGATGGGCGGGGGATCGTTTATAATTCCGTGGGCAGCGTTAGATGATTCATCCAGAGTGGGTCATATGTTCATCAGAGCAGTTAGTAAAGAACACGTTAGAATATAACGCTGAATCTTACCGTGGCTTCCTCGCGCCGCTGGCAGATGAGCGTGGAACAGATTCTTTTCTATTATGAGATGTAGAAATGCCCGATCTATTTCCAGGTTGTATAATAGTATATACGTCCAAATCATGTTGTTTTTTCGAGTTATTTCCACCGATCGATGTTCACTGTGTGAAGACTGAGTCTCTCTAGCATTAGCGAGTGCCCGGACCCCATATGGAGTGAGTCCTACCGGGTTAAAGGTTGACATCCGGTTTCGATCTGCCGATCGGCCACCAGATGGCGTTCTTGAACCGCTAGAGGATTGAGAGGAGATCAGAACTGTGTGTCAAGGGCTCCGGATGGAAAATATGATTCCGATCACAGATTTTTGAAATATTGATATCAAAGACGAGTTCCGGCGTCCGTGGCAACTTGAGCATGGCGGGGAATGACGAGTTCCGGCGTTTTCGGCAGTTAAAGTGTTAAAAGGTCTGATTCATCCCAGAGGGGAGAAAAGGGGCCTCCCTCCTTATCAAGCAAAGGATGGGGCCACCAGCAGACCTCCCCTCTGTTTACTGAAGGACAACACACCCCGAGGAGAGACAGGGGGGCGAGACGCCCCCCCCAGAAGATCATCTGATTGGGACCTAAGAAACAGAGAAAACTCCATATATAGAAGCAAGAAACCTAATTGGACCAAACATATTATTAGACTGTTATTATTGGTGGAAATCAGAGTATTTAACAGAGAGCGCTGTGTTTGAGAAGGAGGCCAGACAGATGCACCCATCCCCAGGGGGTCTTTCTGGTCTCCACCACTTCCACAGACTGCCCTCTTGCCGCGACGTGAGTAAACTGTATGGAGTAATCACTGTTTGTGATATATAGAGTAATATGCCGATCTTAGACCAGGTTTAACCATGTGGTGGCAAAAGTAAGGTAGTCTATTCCATTGATAAACATGACTAAATTTATGTGCAGACTGGGTTTAAATGTGTAAACCTCAATCTTTTGTACAAGCATGTTTGATGTAAAATGATGAATAATCCCTGTATGTAAACAATCTTTTAATTCACTCTGAGCCCCGAGGCAAATAAACCCTTTGAGTTGAACTATAGTTCCTTTGTCTGACTGCACGTTTATTCCTTGCTGGCTATATTTGAAGTCAGATGAGGAGACCATTCTATCACTCTGTCCTTCTTCCCTCTAGTTAGCAACCTGTATGCACTGTAAATAACCCAATGTATTGACTTAAGATACGACACCACCCATTTTAATAATTTCACACTCTTCCTGTGTCAGGGGACAGTTCGCCTATTCTTTAATCCCAGCCGAAGAGTGCTGCCGAGTCCTTCCACGTTTTCCCTGATTGCTATTCTTTAATCCCAGCCGAAGAGTGCTGCCGAGTCCTTCCGCGTTTTCCCTGATTGGCCGCGACACGCCCCGCGGCATTATGCAGCCGTAATCCCCCCTGTTTTAACATCGATGGTTAGCTCAACTCGTTCGCCGCCTTGCTGTGGAGCCTGCGGTGCGTTGGTGACAAGTTCGAATCACTTAAATTTTTTTTTATACCTTTAATTAATTTATCATCTCTCGCTATAAACGTGCATTCTTTATGCAGCCGTAATCCCCCCTGTTTTAACATCGACGGTTAGCACAACTCGTTCGCCGCCTTGCTGTGGAGCCTGCGGTGCGTTGGTGACAAGTTCGAATCACTTCAATTTTTTTTTTTACCTTTAATTAATTTATCATCTCTCGCTATAAACGTGCATTCTTTCGCCGGTTAAGTTTAGGCATTCTTTCGGAGTTGGTTAAGGTTAGGGTTAAGTTTAGGCATTCTTTCGGAGTTGGTTAAGGTTAGGGTTAAGTTTAGGCATTCTTTCGGAGTTGGTTACGGTTAGGGTTAAGTTTAGGCATTCTTTCGGAGTTGGTTAGAGTTTGTTGCAGAACATGGCAATAGAATGCCTGTCTGTCTTGACGCGGAGGCAGCAGCCTATTTCCGCTCTACCGCGGTCACATGGGCGTCGTGGCCAATCAGAGAAACGCGAAGCACTCTTCGGCTGGGATTAATATAGACGTGGACAGTTCAGTCAATATTTGTGAACATGCATCACTTTCTCCTAAAGCTGATGTCACTGGGATCTAAAATCTGGGATTGCTCCATAGATAAGGAATGGGGGCCATACAATGTTTGTGATGTAAGAGCTCACACAAGCTCAAACATTTAATTTGCCTTATTCCCTTCGCCGCCATATTAGTCAAGTTTGATACAATTGTGAGGTAGGGATGCGGAAGTGCCTCAATGTTAAAACTTAACTGTTTATTTATTATATGGATCCCCATTAGTCTACACTACACCCATGGGTGAAAGACTATTCTTCCAGACTTATAAACTCATGATTACCTCACAAAGATTGTTTTATCCGTAGTTGTCTTTTGAAATAAGTGAATCAGTCATCATCTCACTGATTGGAGGGTTCTCTCTCATTTCTAACTTTAGGATAGTGTTGTGTGTATTCACAAATACTGACTGAACTGGGACACAGGAAGAACATAATGTGAGTTCTTAAAATGGGTGGTATTCTCTGGTATTCACTGTATAGTCCAGATATAACTGAAGGTCCTAGAATAACTGCAATCTATACTATTCTAGCCCCAGTGAGCTGCTTTCACTGGCAGGTTTCAGTACTTCTTTCCACTGCTTTTGAGGGGTCACTCACCCGTCCAGTCCACCACATATTCTGCAAATAGTCACAACTTGATTCGACAGCAATATAGATACAACAGATAGTCAAATTAGGTTTGTGTGGTTTACCATTAGTATTCTGAAGGGCTTGTATTTCTAATGGATTTAGAATCATAACTCATAATTGCCTGAACAATCAAGATTGTTAGTGATTCAACAGTGATTCAGGTGGAAGAAAGTATTCTATATTTCTGCTCAGTTAAATAAGTTGTGCCTGTGACTTGTACATTGTGAAAATAAACCATGTTGTGAACCCTGGTGGCTCAACACACATGATTTCATGCTACAAGGGTAACAGTTCAGACAATTCCATTTGACCGTTCTTACGGCAACAGTAACACAGCATTATGTTTTTATATATTGGATAAATAAATAAATCAAAGTGGTGCAGTTGAATTCCCATATTCACTCAAAGCTAAGATCCATGATTTCTGTTGGGACACCCATTTCAAACATAAAACACTTCAATCAGGTTTTTAATTCAAAAGTATCAAGTATCATCTGAACAAAAACATTCAGAGGAGTTTTTGCTTTTAGATAAACCATGATTTAATATATACACATATAAAAAGGTAATCCATGCTTGGTGCATGACATGCTCATCTCTGGTGCATCAGGTTACAGTAGCATGGTCCAGCCTCTCTGGGTCATAGTCCTGTGCAACCCTGACCGCAATGGAACCATGTCGTGCACAGAACCATTGGACCCCAGAGGGCTTCACTTGAACGGCCCACGAAACAAACTCCAGGCAGTTAGAGAAACAACATCCTCTTCGTCCCTGAAGCCTCACCACCAGTCTATCTCAGCTCTAGAGAGTTCTGTGTTGTCCTGAGAATTGGTCTGTGTACCTGTACCCTGTGGAAAGAGAAGAGGGGGTTGTGAGGAACATGAACAACAGGCTTTGTCCAATCAAACGCATCAGTTTTGTTGAGTTACCACAGTGTATGTTCATTATTTAGCCTGGAACATTGAGGTCAGGATTAGGAGGAGGTAGATTAGGGATTGTTTGTCCAATGCTCATGGGTATTATTTATCCAGATTCCTATTAGTTATGACTAAGGTAACAATGCTGAAGAAGCAGTTTGGTAAGGCTGAAACACATATTTTTGTTTGCTGCCCATGCAATAAAATGTTCCATGAGTGCTGGTAATTCCTTCTGTAAAGTAAAGCATTCCACTGTCCACACACGCTGGGATCTGTTACAACGAGCAACAGCATACAGGTTACATCACACGTATAATTATAAGTACTGAATATCACGTAAAAAGTCCACTTTACGTTAGTGTCGTAAAACAGGTTACTTAAAGGCACATCACGTCACATATAAATACATTCTATGACACCTTCCATTGCGTGCTCATCAATACCATGCACCTGGTAAGAGACTGTTTGATTTTTAAATTTGTCTTTATTGTGCTTACACCCACCTCAACCTACATTACCAAGGTAACAGCCATTCCTCTTGGCACACATAAGAAACACTAACAATTAGGGATGCTCGATATTGTCTTTTTTACCGATACCGATATACCGATATTGTCCAACTCTTAATTTCCGATACCAATATCAACCGATATCACATTTTAATGCAGATATCGGCCGATAATATCGGTAGACCGATAATATCGGACATCCCTACTAACAATATAACTACTACTATTGAAGAGGAATCCCACTCTGGGTCTCTCTGGGTATTTGTAGAAAAGTTGCTTCACTACAGAGTCAAATGAGCTCACAGACTGCTCTATAAATATCACAAGGCAAGATAAATGGCCCTAAACGACTGCACATGCTTCAGGTTATGGCTTTGGACATTTAAATGATCCACCCATTGTAGTTCTTCAAATTGAATTACAATACAAATAGAAGTACAACGAGGGTAACTGGCATTAGCTACACTAGCTAGTGTCATTATGGCTTATAGCTCTACCAAATTAGCATCTTCCACAGCTGATGTTTCTGAGCAGAGATTAAGTTTGACCACAGACCGAGAGAGCGAATCAGTTATGCCTCCGTCAATCTGGTAAATTAGTTTAATGTTTTGCAGTAGAATTAACACTTTGGCTGCCTAAGGTTAAATTCATGATATACCATAGATTGCCAGCGCTATTTGTCTATGGAGAAAGTCCCCTTCTTTGCAGGGCTATAACTTTTTAAATTCTATTGCTACATTGCCATTATTAGGGCCCATTCAAAGTCCTATATGTATTGTTCATTGTGTAGCAACGTTAAACTTTTTCATTCACATATTCATAGTAAAGTATGGTCTAATGTATAAGTATGTTTTCATCTCTTTCTGCAGCTTTCTCCAGAACGTGATATATAGCCCCAAATGCATTATATTGATGATGAAATACAGTTTGATGGCAATCAGCGCGATATAAAAAATTCCAACTAGACGTACTTCTAGAAGTTACTACACGTCATCTGATGTTGACCGGATGGGCGAGGGGGCGTTTATAATTCCGTGGGCAGCGTTATACCAATCATCTAATGTGGGTCAAATGTTGATAATAGCAGTTAGTATCGAAGACGGTAACGTTACACGCTGAAACTCACCCCAGTCTCCGCGCGCCGTTGGGCGATCATCGTAGAGTAGAAATCTTATCATTATGGGATATATTTTTACCCGGTCCATCTCCAGCTTGTATAATGGTATATACGTCCAAATCATGTTGTTTATCGAGTTATTGCCAATCGATCACCGTGTAGCGTGACGAGCCAGAGTCCCATGACCTATAGCGAGCGCCCGGAAGTACTACGGACGTCTAGGACAACCTCTATGCCACATCCTGTTTGGCGATTGCGCCGATCGGCCACCAGATGGCGCTCCTGAACCGCCAGAGAGCTCAGTGGGTCCTGCTGGTGGATCTCAGGCCAGCGGAGGGGACATATGAATCCGATCGCAGATTTTTGAAATATTGATATAAGGACGACGTAACGCGTCCTCCGGCAACTTTAGCATGGCCAGCAAAGACGTCTAAAGACGGTTCCCGGCAGTCAAAGTGTTAACCTTTACAGGTAAACTGGCCCCCCTGAGATTTGACTATTTATTAAACTGACCTCAGGGTGTTTTGGGCCCGGTTGTAGGTGGAACCTCTGCCGGTTCTGGCTGCTCTGGGAGGGCAGGGTTAGAGTTAGATGGGCTCTCTTCCCTCCTCTCTCCTGACAAGAAGTCGTGGATGGCTGTCTCGATGTGTGGTCGAAAGGTGTGATTCAGCTTTGGGTCCACCACCTGAGTGATGATCCTGTCGACACCCGACTCCAGCATGCCCGATCTGAACCAACACACACAATCATATAAGAACATCCGGAAAGAGGAATGAAGCAGGAATTAAGAGGTTTGTGAAATTGAACGTGATACTCACTGTACGACACTTTGCCTCAGCCCGTTTCTCACTTGGTTCTTGTTGATAGATGGGTTCCATTCTTGCGCATTCAGGTGTGTGCTGACAAAGTTGTCCACTTTTTGTCTCAGATTCTGGTAGGCGGGCTAGTGAGGACATGGGTCAATACGTTATTCAAACACAATCACGCTCTGCATGTCATATATGTTATGATGAATTGAAAATGGGGGACCCTGATGTAAACAAGATGAAAGTATTTCTCTGGTCTGCATCCCCTTAACAATTGTGTGTATTGAGCTGTACTGTATTGTACCCATTCTGCAATCTGTTAATACAATTTTCAATCAATCAATCAAGCAAGCACAGAGTCACACATTATTAGCTGCAGCGACTATACACTGGCAGGCACTAAACGTAACCAGGTAACTTAACAGCAGTCCTTGCAAAATAAACGTCAGTTTTTATGTTTGGCAATATTTGCGAATAAACTAGCTCTAGCTAAGTTAGACTAGTAACGTTACCTTTGTGTCCACGTCTGCCAGACAGTCCCTGCGGAACTCATCGAAAAGCCCTCGATTCTTCAGATGCTCTACGATCATAGCGATAAGCTGCGGGTCACCGGGAGGAAGGTTCGCCATACCGGCGTTATTACCACTGCTGCCCTCTGCCATGCTGCTGAGACCAATGCGATTGGATTTGAGTGATTAGCTAGTTGGTTAGCAGCTAATTGTTTAGCTTTTGTTGTTTGCAAGCAGGGCGGAACTTGAGCGTGATTTCCCCCCCGTAGCCTATGTTTGCGAAGACGCTCTCTGATTGGCTAGCCGCGTACAGCGAAGACCCTCTCTGATTGGTTTAGCGCCGAAGGGTCTCTTCCGCATATTCAACAACAATTGATATGTTGTTCCCTAACCCACCTTAACCCTATACCCTAAAGTATTCTGTATGACAACTAATAAAGAAACGTGAAACCCTAACTCTAAGCATAACCCACTTCGAAAGAGGGCCAAAGCATAACCACTTTGAAACAAAGAATATATATGTACAAGGCGGAAAAGACCCTTCGGAGCTAAACCAATCAGAGAGGGTCTTCGCTGTACGCGGCTAGCCAATCAGAGAGCGTCTTCGCAAACATAGGCTACGGAAAAGAATCACACACTTGGCTCCTACTTCTTCTTCGGCTCCTTCTTCTTCTTCTCTACATATTGTCGGTAAACCGGAAGGAGGCGATCCATCTGCTGCCCAGTTGTTGCTAAGCTGCAAGGCGGTGTTGTTTACAGTAGAACTACATACAACCACAGGCCGGTCGGTCAGACATGTCAACAAGTTGCCAGCAACTGCTGTCTGCTAGCTATTTACAAGTATTCCACCCACTTGACCAACAGTGAACAATAAATGCAGGTAACGTTAACGTTATTGCACTGTTAAATTAGCTAATGAATTGCTTGCTGCTGCTGGGATTAGCTACGTTTTCTTAGCTGCGTTAGTTAGTTATTATTACAAGGTAACAGTTAGGTAACGTTAGCTAGCTAAGCTAACTAGCTAGTTACTGGTATTTCTAACTGGCTAATTCCTCAGTCATTTAGCAAAGGCAAACATAATGACATAGTTTTGTAGTTTTTTAGTAACTGCGTCTGTAAAGTAACGCGTGTGGTGCCAGATAACGTTGACTTATTTGATTACAATTCTTCCCCCTCAAATGTATATTCTCTTTTTAGAAACTCTCAAACAGTACTGTATATTTGTATATCTTGAAGTTGTATGTCATACATGTCTGGATGTAACAGTAGTACTGTATATCTATATGTCGTGTATGTCATAAATGTTATGATTAATTGAAAATGGGGGACCCTGATGTAAACAAGACTAAAGTCTTTCTGATTGATTGATTGATTGATTGATTGACATGTTTATTTAACAGATTGCAGAATGGGTACAATACAGTACGGCTCAATACACACAATTGTTAAGGGGATGCAGACAAGAGAAAGACTTTCGTCTTGTTTTCAATTCATAATGACATTTATGACATACACAACATACAGATATATATCATGACATTTATGACATACATACAGTACTGTTACATTTATGACATACGAGATATACAAATATACAGTACTGTTTAACAGAGATCATAACAGAAACTATATACATTCAAGGGGGAGGAAACTGTACATTAGGTGGGGGGGGGGGGGGGGGTTGGACATTTACTCCATTTACCGGGGCCAGTTCGGGGGCAGCCTCCTGTAGGTGCTCTTTGAGGGCAGTTTTGAAGGTGGGTAGGGATTCACATTATTTTACGGCTGTGGGTAGGGCGTTCCACATTGTTGTGGCATAATTGCAAAACGTGTCTAGTCCCTTGTTTGAGCCGAATCTGGGTTGAACATGATTTGTGGACCTTCCTCCTCTGGTGTTGTCCTAGTATGCTTCCTTGTGGAACACCATAGCTCACTGGGAGGGGGTAGTGTACCGTTTACCTCCACCATCTGTTCTCTCCCCTCCATGTAGGATTGCATCCAGCTCACTGATGAACTATCAAAAACCAATAGCTTTTAGCTTGTCAATCAGAATGGAGTGATTGACAGTGTCGAAAGCCTTTTGGAGGTCCAGCATGACCATGCCACAGTATTTGCCCGCGTCCACCTCTTGTTTGATGTGGTCGTTCAAATAGAGAAGGCATTGTCACAGTCCCAGCCGGGGTTCCTTCCTGAACAATGTGAACAGTGGCCTTCTGCTGACCTCTGGCGGGCAACTGCAGATACTGAACCCTCTCTTGCATTTATGCCTAGGTTTGCTGGCTATGATTAATGTTCTGCCTCTGTTCATGTTGTCTTTGTCACTCCCCTTCCTGGTATGATGTCTTCCCCCGGTCTGGGTTTTGTATTATGGTTTAATCTATATATGTTTCCAGTATGGTTTAATCTCTTTACATAATATGTTTCCAGTATGGAGATATCTCTTTACATATATGTTTCTAGTGTGGAGATAAATCTCTTTACATATATGTTTCTAGTGTGGAGATAAATCTCTTTACATTATGTTTCCAGTGTGGAGATAAATCTCTTTACATATATGTTTCTAGTGTGGAGATAAATCTCTTTACATATATGTTTCCAGTGTGGAGATAAATCTCTTTACATATATGTTTCTAGTGTGGAGATACATCTCTTTACATATATGTTTCCAGTGTGGAGATAAATCTCTTACATATATGTTTCTAGTGTGGAGATACATTTCTTTACATATATGTTTCCAGTGTGGAGATAAATCTCTTTACATATATGTTACTTTCTAGTGTGGAGATAAATCTAGGATATGCCTAGGATATGTTCTACCCCAAAATGCCCTAAGTGGGAGGGTAGTTTATTAACCAGTGTTGTGGCTATGTTTGTAAAGAAAATGTTTAAGTAATTGGCCACCTCCAGCTCGTCTGTGATGAGGGTGTTTTCTGTCTTTATGTTGACGTTTGAAAATCTGGTTTAGTTTTTTACTGCAGCCTAGTTGGTTGTTGAGTAATTTCCAAAGTTCACAGGGTTTGTTTTTGTTTTCCTCAGTTTTGTCATTCTCTGGTCTGCATCCCCTTAATAATTGTGTAACTACTAACTAGTCAACGTTAGATAACATACCTAGCAAACTTTGATGTTGCTATCAACAGAGAAGAGCTTTCTACCTAATATGTTGATCGACCTATCTAATGTTGCGTTATGTTAACCGTAACGTTTAACGTTACCCCTCTATGTCAACAGCTGTCGGAGGGGTCAGCCAGAGTCAGGGGTGTGAGAAGGAGAAGCTGACGTCGCTTCGGCCTCCCTCAATAACGCTACAACTTGCCCTGTTGATTACCAAGCCTTAACGTTATTGTACAACTGGTCAAACCACAGCCACATCTCCAAGTGCTATGATGGCCGTGGCCAATGCTACCAAAACGTCGTGGCGGTTACGTGAGTATTGTCTTTTCACTGACCCCCCCCCCTATGTCTGTCTGGTTAGGCGAATGGAGCCTGATTCAAATAACAACAACAATAACACCAAGTTTTTATTTTGCAGATGAGCTTGTGGCCCATTCCAGCAACGTGTCCTGTCTGGCTCTGGGGAAGAGCTCAGGTCGTCTACTGGCCACCGGAGGGGAGGACTGCAAAGTCAACATCTGGGGTGTCAGCAAACCCAATTGTATCATGGTATGGCCCTCACACAACAGCATGATAGGAGTGTAGATGTAGCCATGTGTTATTATGTTCTGTCACTACAGACAAGCCTCTCCATCTCTCTCAGAGTCTGACAGGTCACAATAGCCCAGTCGAATGTGTGCAGTTCAGTTGCTCAGAGGAGCAGGTATTCGCTGGGTCACAGTCTGGCTCCCTGCGCGTCTGGGATTTGGAGGCTGCTAAAAGTGAGACTGATTTTGTACTTTATAATTTGTATGTTTGTGTGTGTATTACTATGTAACTTCTGTTCACTTGATGTGGTCAGGTCCTTTTGGGGGGTTGATGAGTTTCTAAAAGTTGCGTTGTGGTTTTTTCAAAACTTTCCTCAGTCTTACGGACTTTGATGGGACATAAGGCCAATATTTCCAGCCTGGATTTCCATCCGTTTGGGGAATACTTGGCTTCAGGCTCTATGGACACAAACATCAAGGTGTGTGTTTTATTTGTATGCAAGTGTGTGTGTGTGTTTGTTCACCATAGTATTTTTAGTAATCTTTTCCATCGGCACTCAAAAATTACTTTATTTTTCAGATATGGGACGTGCGGAGAAAGGGGTGTGTGTTCAGATATAAGGTAGGTGTTATCTTTGTGTGTGTGTGTGTGTGTGTGTGCGTGTGTGTGTGCTTGTACAAGATGGTCATTTGTAGCTCAATTCTTGGTAGAGCAAGGCACTAACATTGCCAGTGTTGGGGGTTTGTTTCCTATTGGTGCAAGGTACTTTAGAGGAAAGCATTCACCTGTGGTGGTTAGAGGGACTTGAAACCAAAATGTTGCGGGTTTGACCACCTTCATGAGAGCCATATGGTTCCATCCCTGTGGAGGTGTCCTTGAGCAAGATATTGAACCCCTACTTGCTCCAGTCTGACACTGCACTCTGACCTCAGGGGAATATGCAAATAAAATTTTATTTAATTCATAATTAAACTGTGTGTAATATGGAAATAGGAGTGACATTCCCAAGGGTAATATTTTACTTTGAGGAGGAGGAAGTGCTTTCATGGGATTTTTAATGTGTTCAGTGTAAAGACAACTGGTATTTCAATAGACTCTTGCTATAACGCAGGGTTAGTTGATGTACTGTAGATTATTCCGATTATATTTAAAGGAGCACTTGTCGCAAGACCCAACTTTTTAGTCTCATAGTCGGTAGCCTGACTCTCCTACCCAGCAGCAATGTGTCTACTAATTTAAGAGTGTGTGTGTGTGTGTGTGTGTGTGTGTGTGTGTGTGTGTGTGTGTGTGTGTGTGTGTGTGTGTGTGTGTGTGTGTGTGTGTGTGTGTGTGTGTGTGTGTGTGTGTGTGTGTGTGTGTGTGTGTGTGTGTGTGTGTGTGTGTGTGTGTGTGTGTGTGTGTGTGTGTGTGTGTGTGTGTGTGTGTGTGTGTGTGTGTGTGTGTGTGTGTGTGTGTGAGAGAGACACAGAAGGACTAAGCCTGCGGATTAATGACAAAGTATACTTACAAGCACCCGCTGGTTGTCTGTCTAGCTGCGTGGCTACAGTAGCTATGGGATGAGGCTGACGGCCAAGAGCCTGTGAGCTGCATGGAACTGTCTGGGGCATAAACGAGGCCTGGCCAGGATACACAAGATACCAAGATAACCTCAGTTATCCTCAGTGAAGGGCTCTCTGGTGATTCCCTAATGTAGGAATGTATGCTGCCAGAGCTATCACTGTCACAACTCGGGACTTGAGAACTAGAGACTCACACCACTATACCGACTATCTTGATTCTTTGCACTAGAGACTCATATCACTGGACTCTCACCACTGGACTATCTTGTGTTTGTACTTTTTATATTACTATATTGTATTTGTACTGTGAAGCTATGCATCCCTCACCCTGTATCCCTCCCCCCATGCTGCGTTGACACATGAATTTCCCCAAGGGGATCAATAAAGGATTATTTTGGGGTTATTTACAATAATAATAATTCATTTGATTTCTAAAGCACTTTTCATTGTGAAACAAAGGTATGCAGAGTTTCTTGTACTCCTGATTAATGCAATGGTGTGTGTGTTGTGATGATCTCATTCAAGGAGCACTACAAGCGCGCACACACAATCTTTCATTTAGGGGCACCTGTGCCCCTAGTGAAAAAGCTTAGCGTACAGCCCTGATCTTATCTTATCTTATATCCAGACGTGTTCGGGTCCATCCACTCTCTAATATATTTTAAGGAGTTGTAACAATAACACAAAACAGATTCGCCTGTTCGAATCCAGCTCACAGCTCCGGGGTTGTCACCAGCTTGGCTGGCCGTTCACACTAATACAATTGGCAGTATTAGAGGGTGGGAGAAGCTGGCGGGTGGGTCCGGGTCGTTGTAAACAGCGACTCCTACAGTTCGGTCGGGGCGCCTGCTAAGCGCGGATAGGACTTGAGTGGGATAGTGTGATCCTTCCACACGCTACGCCCTCTCAATGAGAATCCGCGCTGCCAGTTGAAAAGAAGCGTTTGATTGGCTGGACGTGTGTCGGAGGAAGCACGTGATAGCCTCCACTCTCCCAGACCGACTGTGGGGGGTAAGTGTGCAGCGACCAGGAAGGGGATTGGGAATTGGCATAACGACTAACATTGGGATGGGAGAAAATCGGAGGAAAAATGGAGGGGGAAAAAGATTAAAAAAAAACAGATTGACAACTATACATTTGTGGAAACACTTCTATGGGCCACTTCTCAACGACCAAACCCAAAGAGCACATGATTCATTTGAATATGTAATTGATAAGGTGCAAGCGACTGGCGTTTCGATGCACAATGTCAAACCAGAAGACGCCGAAGAAGAAACGGTCCCTGGAAACGTTAGTCTCTTGTACCTTATCAATTAAATATTACAGTGAATCGTGTGCTCCTGTATCTTCTCTGGGTTCAGTCGTGGAGAAGTGGCCCATAGAGCTGTTCCTAGAATATTGTCCTATTCTGAGAGCGCCGCAAGAGATTCCTTCAACTATACCTTTTTTATATTGATCATTTACTGAACATATGTAAGACGTGTTGAGTCGTGATACCGAAAAGTATTAAAACGTGAACATTTGTCACTAAGTCTAAGCATATGAACACGAGGACAAGTTGTTGCAGGCTACTGTCGCAGGCAGTAAAATAACAATATCTGTGTCTTTATGTAGCCCATATTTAAAGTATTTATACAGGCTGCAAATGAGGGGACATGAATTACACTTATTATATATATTTCTATATATATATATTTTTTTAATATATATATTTCTTTTTTAAATACAATTTCTTAAATCTTATCAGAGAAAGTATCTCTTAATAAATCTGACACCAAGGTACCACCAAAGTGAGCATGTAGCTCAGTGAATCAGAATCCTCTTAGTCTACCAGGAAAGCAGCTTGCTTCCTGCAGTTAAGCAGTGAACTGCATCTTGTTGACATTTTGTAACAATGATTTTACAACACTGTGTATCTATATGCTGCTATACATCTTGATGTGGGAACTGCCTCATATGGCAGCAGTAACGCCAATGACTCCAGAGCCTTCAGACTACAAGAAGAAAAAAATCAAACACATTGTTCCCAGTAATACTTTTATTCTAACACATCTTTTGGGAAAATAGAGAGCCTTTTACAGAGCCACCAGAACCCTAGATTGCAGGAAGTAGTTTTTTTTGTTGGTGTTGCCTTTGTTTTGGCCATACCTTCCTCCCCATAATATGTTCTAATGTAGACTGATGTACATGCGTCTTTGTCTCTGAAGGGTCACACACAAGCAGTGAGGTGTCTGTCTTTCACTCCAGATGGGAAATGGTTGGCATCTGGCAGCGATGACAACACCATTAAGGTAACAATGCTTCATTCTGAAATGATCACTTTGTTTACGTTCTGGTGACCAATCACGGCAATATAAATGGTCTTGTAACTTTTCTTTGCCCTGAGGTGTTTTGTTTGTCATTCATTGTCATTAGTAAACATGTGAATAAATAATAATAACCAATTTAATTTGTATCACACCTTTCATTTGGGCAAGACCACCCGCATTTCATTGTATACTTGTATGCCGTGACAATTAAAACTTTTGACTTGACTTGACTTGATACAATAATTGCAGCCCAAAGTGCTTCACAACAGTGATGTAGACACAAAATAGACATAGGCATAAAATTGGCATAATTATGGACAGGCGTAAAATGAGCAGAGAATTGATATTAAAACCTGGAATATTTTTTTATAGTTTTCTGTTCAAACCTTTGACAAATAAAACATTAAAAATAAATAATAATTAATATATATATATATATTTTAAATAAAGCTCTTGTATTATAGCAATAAAGCACCGCTATGCCTGTGGTCTTGTGCCCGTGAAACATTACGGTTTGACATGGCAGATCAATGGAGAAGTCGGTTGTCATTGATCTCTTCCCTACCAGCTGTGGGACCTGACTGCAGGGAAGATGATCACAGAGTTCACGGCTCACTCAGGACCAGTCAACATTGTCCAGTTCCACCCCAGCGAGTATCTGCTGGCATCTGGCAGTTCAGACAGGTATACACATAACCAACAGAGTGGCCTACGTTCCTCTAGGAATTATTCACTAATCACTAATATGCGTTTGTTTGTATAATACAGGACAATCAAACTGTGGGACTTGGAGAAGTTCAAGATGATTGGCTCCTCAGAGGGAGAGACAGGGCCAGTCAGGTGTGTACTGTACTGCACTGCACCGCACTGCTATGTCTTTCTGTTGACAAAGAGTCTCTGGTCGGTACACTGCCCTCCAGAATTCTTTGCGTCCTTTAAGATTAGCCCAAAACATAGTTCAGCAACATGAGTAAGACTGTTATTTTTAGCATCATGTTTAATCATGTTATCTACCAGATGCACCAGAGATAATATCTGCTAATCCTGAAGATCAAGACTATTGATCCTTTTATAGAGCTTTACAAAGAAACACACCACGAGTCTACTGATCGATGAGCCATATTTGATATATACAATGTAACACAAATGTACTCTGTGACAAATTATGGAGGATTTGGTTACAAATACAAAAGGTGACAATCATTCTGACTACTTTTTCTTTTGGAGAATAAAGGTTACCACACATGAGAATAACAATTTTTTTAAATCAACGCTAGAACATAATTTTATAAAGGGCACATAATATGGCTTATTATGTTATGTCTTTTTAAATGTTTATTTTTGCCAGTACCTATCACTAGCATAGCATTAAAGGGAAGTGATCATATCTATCTTGCTCCCTGCGCCTCTGTCCCTGCTGCGTCCTGTAGATGTATAGCGTTCAGTCCGGATGGCAGCTGTCTCTACAGTGGGTCAGTGGATTCCCTGCGCGTCTATGGTTGGGAGCCGGACCGCTGCTTTGACATGGTGCCAGTGGGCTGGGGCAAGGTGGCAGACCTGGCCATCTGCAACCACCAGCTGGTGTGTATAATAGTGCTTTCTGTGGTTTCATAAGCAAAGGTAATACCACTAGTCCACTACTATTATGCTGAGTGTCTGTTTAAGAAGAGAAGAATAAGTCTTTATTTGTCACACACACACACACACACACACACACACGCACACACACACGCACACGCACACGCACACGCACGCATTAGGTCGGTCGATGAAATGCCTCTATGCTTGACCCATCCTGCGTCTTACTCCCCCCCCCCCCCCCCCCCCCAAGGGCAGACATGGGCTTGGAACAATCCAAGTGCTCCTGTCCATCTTTGTCAGGGATACGACAGCACTAGCGATCTGTTCTGCATGTTTTTCCATTGGGTTTATTTCTTTTTTGGGGGGTAAACCCTTGCGAGCATGGGGAGAAGATGCAAAATCCACACAGAAAGGCCCGGGAGATACCCCACCTGGGTACCTGGTCCCCAAGCGGGATTCGAACCCAGGACC
Organism: Notolepis coatsorum; assembly: GCF_963971535.1. NCBI lineage: Eukaryota > Metazoa > Chordata > Actinopteri > Aulopiformes > Paralepididae > Notolepis > Notolepis coatsorum. The sequence continues at coordinate 22,112,814 of NC_140184.1, forward strand.
GTCTTGCTATGAGGCGACAGCTTTAACCACTACACCACCGTGCCGCTCTGTTCAGCCTTTTCTGTCACACATTTTTAGCTAGGTATCTGTACTTGCTCATCTTCTATCTTTTTTTATATCCTCCCCTTGACATCTCTTATTTTTTCCTTCTCTCTCTCCCTCTCCCCCTTTCCTCTGTTCTGTCCTTGGCAGATTGGCGTATCGTACCATTTGACCAACGTGTCTTCCTACGTGGTTGATTTGGAGCGTGTGAAGCAGTCAGGCAGCTCTGTGATCCAGGGGGTTATCCAGGACGACCAGCCGTTCACAGAGCCCTCCCCCAAAGGATCCACGCTGAGACGCAACTATGAGCGACCCACAACCACGTGCAGCACTCAGAGGTACGGGCTATCCTGCAGCCGTTTAGAAGTTGGGGAATTATCACTGAAATACTATAAGAAACGCAGACCAAAGCAATAAGGATATATTTATATGTTTAAACTAGTGCTGTTAGGCGATTAAAAAAATGTATCTAATTAATTACAGGATTTGTAATTAATTTATCTAATTAATCGCATTTTAATCTCATAACCATTCTATGCCTGATATTCTATATTCTATAATCATATTCAAATTGCATGTGTCCGGATGGCAGAATTCAGTACTGTATCTACAAAACCTTCTGTTTAATCATCTTCCATCTATTAATTTGCTTAGATTTTTCAGGTCTGGTCAATTTGAGCATGGTGTTATTCACAGTCAAAGATACAATTCTTTTTATTGATATTCTCATTTGGTTCATTACAATTTACTCAAGCCTAGTAACAGACACAGTATTTCTGACACTGGGAATACATTCCCTGAGATCCATAGATGTCTCTAGAATCAGATACCAAGAACATGCAAACGGACCATATTAAAAAAAAAGTCTGAATGAATGAGATAAAAAAATAAAATTATATATATTTTTTTGTAATTAATTTTGAGTTAATTTTCATAACGTGACAATTTGCTGTGTAATTAATTAATCTAATTAACGCGATAAACTGACAGCCCTAGTTTAAACAAACATCCTATCTATGCTGCTGGGAATCCACACTAAAAGGATAAGGCGGGTAAAACTATTGTATTATATTCCACAATCTCATCGCACCGGGAACAAATGGCTGTTTAAACCTTTCCTGTAGACATTCTGGGAAGTGTAAACCTATTGCTGAAACACTGTCTTCAGTATACTGTGCAGTGGATATAAGCCATATTGTCCAGTATGACATGAACTTTAAATACGACTCTCTTATTGTCTGGTTCTGACTCAAGGTTGTGTCCGCTTTCTTTTATAAGCCCACCCAGCAGGTTGTATTCCTTTCAATTGATTAACTGAGAAGAGCACTAAACTAATCACTGTGCACAGAGTGACAGTTACCATCTACTTTTACTTTCAAAACAACATTGTCAATATTACACTTACAGTGTTAAAAAAAATAGATCTCTGTATATTTTTACTGTATATATTTATATTAGAATGTACATACATTACATAGGAAATGTGAATCCCGGACCGTACTTTATTTTTATCTTATTATTATTCTTATGCTTATTTTATTCTTTATTCTTAGGCAATCTGTTGTTATTCTTATTCGTGATTTGTTTGTCTACCTAAATGTTTACTGTGAGCGATTTGTAGTGCCAAATTTCCCTCGGGATGATAAAATTATTTCTATTATATTCTAAACAGAATGCAATGTAAAAATTTATAAATTGTGTGTGTAAATCCTAGTGCTGTGTGTTCGTCCGCCAGGGTGAAGCAAAGCTCCGAGTCTGAGCGCCGCAGCCCCGAGGGCGAGAGACGCAGCCCCAGCAGCGAGGACGAGAAGGACGAGAAGGAGTCTTCTGCTGAGATCCGCCACCCAGAGGACTACAAAGAGATCTTTCAGCCCAAGAGCGTCATCTGTAGGTTTTACTCAAAGAGAAATCGTCCTGACCCTAAGGTCTAAAAGTAGGGATGTCCCGATCCGATCACGTGATCGGAATCGGCGTCGATCACGTGCTTTTCAGAGGATCGGGGATCGGGAAAAAATAATAATAAAAATCGGCAGTCAAAAAAAGAAAAATTTTATTCAACAAACATGACCATGTCCACGTCTTAAACTCATACGGAGGCCTTAGTTTTGGTTTTAAATTACATATAATATATCATCATTAATGTATTTATTGTCACACAGAGCAGAATAATTATCCACAACAAACACATTCCCCTTTAATTTTCACCGTTGCAACAAACATTCCCTTTAATTTAGACGCTACACGCTACACGCGACCACTAGTGATGTGCCAAACGGATCATTTCAGTGAGTGAGCGATTCGATACACGCTCACCGCAAAGAACCGATTCACGGAAGCGACTCACGGCTCACGGATCATTGACACTTCCGGAGGAAGTTGAGTAAGCCAAAATATGAAAAAAATGTGGCCGATGTTATACAATTACATACAATTATACATACAATTGTTAAGGGGATGCAGACCAGAGAAAGACTTTCGTCTTGTTTACATCAGGATCCCCCTGTTTACATCAGTAATCATCGGTAACATTTAGAATTGATTTCAAGGTCCTCCTCCTTATATACAAAGGATAAACATTGCGATCATCTACAATGTTAGATGAAAATCAGGGATGCAGCCTTTGCTAACTATGCACCAAAGTTATGGAACACACTACCTATGGACATTAGGGAAGCTAGATATCTTAATATTTTCAGAAATAAGCTAAAAACGTACCTCTTCACCATAGCCTTCTAATACACCCCGCTGACTGTTGATTGTACTGTAGCACTATTTTACTCTGGCCATTCTATTGCATAATTTTACTATCTATTCTACTATTCTATTATTGCACTGTATTATTGGTGTGCAAACCAGTCAACTTACAAAGGTGATGCTCCCAGTTAGCATGCCAAGTGATCAATTGCATATTTGCATCACGTTACGTTAGCATAGCCTATTCATAGACTACTGTTGTTTGACAAAAGACACTCATTAGCGCCACTCGACTCCTATACAACCAAATAAGTAGTATGCTATTCATTCAGTTGTCTGTGTCAATGTCTGTCTATTCATTCAGTTTATCATAGAAACGTGTCAGACTCTAGTTGAGCCCCCGATCGACGATATCCGTTGAGTTCATTGTGTGTGTCTGTTGTGCATGCCGGGGGGGGGGGGGGGGCGTGAACCGACTCATTGCCAGACGTGAGCGATTCGACTCACGCTCACGGCAATGAATCGGCTCTTATGAACGAGTCGCTCATGACCGACCCATCACTAGCGACCACATTGAATTGATCACAACAACAACACGTCGCTCCCGAAACACGGTTAATATCCACTGACTTGAGCAGCTAGACTTAATGTCAGAGGTTTGGAACTAAGCATTTTAAAATATAAAGTCAAGCCAGTTGCAATGTTTGCAAGGAGGAGATTCCGCGTGGAGGAAAAACTCATGAAGCAGCAGGCTGGAGGCGAAGTTTTCAGACTAACTTTTCAACTATCGTCGCCGTTTCAGACCAGAATGGACCATTACGTAAGTCGAACACTGAATGTATACTAATGTGCAAACATATATTGAAACTTTTAATATTTCTCATATGAAGCAGAAGCACATTTCTCAGCGTGAATGTAATAACAAAAGCCTCCGCTCTCGCGCCCCGGACTATTATACTAGGCAACTATTATACTGGGCTTGTCTCGCTCTGCCAGTTTCTGACAAAAATGCGTCAAAATTGATTACTAATGTGAAAGATCGGATCGGAAACGATCGGATCGATAGATATTTAAAATCACATGCTCGGGATCGGATCGGAAGCAAAAAAAGGCGATCGGGACATCCCTATCTAAAAGCATATGCGTCAAACCCGGCCACGCCTTAGCGTCTTCTGCTCATCGATTTCATTTTGGTCCGCTGCCTCTCCTCGTCGCGATTCGACTGGCTTGTGACACAGCTCCGACTTTTCAAGCAAACGCACAGATCGTTGTCTGCACCGGCATCGTGTTTATTTTTTATTTTTATCAAGGTTTTTTTATTTGAAGATTCAATTTTACAGTTGGGCCCACATGGACCAAAAGAAAAAGTAAAATAAAGCCCTCCCTCCCTCCCCTCCCCCCACCCCTCAAAATCATTCTTAAATATCTTAAAGCATTTCTTAATCATTGTTTTTCCTTTTTAAATCACCAGACAGTAGTGAATATATGCATCTCTTGTATTCTGCAGATAGAGAAAGAGAAAAAATAAGAACATAAAAGAATAAGAAGCTGAGAAACGAGGAGGGCCAGTCAAATCGCCTCTGTCACATTATCCGCTTCCACATCCTCAAAGAAAGTCAGGAAAGGATCCCAGATATTGTGGAATTTTTCGGTACAACCTCTGACAGTATACCTGATCCTCTCCAGTTTAATATGATGAATGAATGAAAACTTTATTTAACAGATTGCAGAATGGGTACAATACAGTACGGCTCAATACACACAATTGTTAAGGGGATGCAGACCAGAGAAAGACGTTTGTCTTGTTTACATCAGGGTCCCCCATTTTCAATTCATAGTGATGCATGACCTCTCCCATCCAGCGGCCGCACACGGGTGAACCCGGGTCTTTCCCTTTGAACAGTATTAGTCCTCTGGCCAAGAGTGAACAGAAGGCCAGCAATTTATAGAAGTGTGACCTAGGAATTTTGTATTTATCTTCTTACGCTTTGTTGGGTGGTCGGGTGATTCAACATTCCAACTCATGAAATTGACAGAGCACCCGTCCAACCCTACGGCATCACCTGTGTCGGCCACAGTAGATGAGAGAAGTCATGCACCCGGAACCCAGAGAGAACCCGGCACATCCGCAGGCGAAAAGCAAAACAAACGTCTGGTTGATTAACCCTTTATCTGCCAGGGATTATTCTGATCATATACCCCTATCTGCCACTGTTGAAAGTCTATGGAGATGTTCCCCTTCTTTGCAGGTCTATAACTTTTTAAATTGTATTGCTAAATTGACATTACTATGGCCCATTCAACGTCAAGTATCTATCGTTTAGGATGTAGCAACGTTCTACTTTTTCATTCACATATTCATACTAAAATATGGTCTAAAGTATAAATATGTTATCGTTTTCTGCAGCATTCTGCAGAACGTGATTTATAGCCATAAATGCATTATATTGATGATCAAATACAGTTTGATAGCGATCGGCGCCAGATAAAAAATTTCAAATGTACGTGCTTCTAGAAGTTACTACTCATCATCTGATGTTGACCGGATGGGGGGGGGGGGTCGTTTATAATTCCGTGGCCAACGTTAGATGATTCATGTAGTGTGGGTGATATGATCATCAGTGCAGTTTGTATCGAACACGGTAATAATAAACGCTGAAACTTACCCCAGTCTCCTCGGGCTGTTTGGCGATCAGCTTGGAGTAGAAAGTTTGCTATTATGGGATGTTGATCTAGATTCTAGATGAACCATTTCCAGGTTGTATAATACTATATACGTCCAAATAACATTGTTTATTGAGTTAGAGCGAGCGATTGATTATCCAGTGTGTCGAGATGGAGCCCCGGGAGCTATAGCGAGTGGCCGGACCGAATTTGGATGAGCACCACTTTCTGTTTCCGGTTTGCTGTTTGGGCGATCCGCCGATCGGCCACCAGATGGCGCTCTTGAACCGTTGGAGAGTTGAGAGGAGATCAACAGGAGATCTCAAGTCTCCACGGGTGAAATATGATTGCCATCACAGATTTTTGAAATATTGATCTCAATGACGTGTTACGGCGTCATTGGCAGATTACGCATGGCGGAGAATGATGTGTTAACTCGTCCTTGGCGATTAAAGGGTTAACACTTTCTGCGCCAAAAACGTCGTACAACGGGTTTCAAGTTCATGCAAATTCTGCCAGATCACGGCGTACAACGTTATTTTGATCATATTTCATATTTTCGCCATGGTATTCATATCTCCCTCACGGAGCCTTGTCTGATGCTGTGGGACTCGGCACAACTCTGCAACGCTTCAATACTGCCCCCTGGTGGATGATCGGCGAGTTGCCAAACCAGATATGCCGGTTGGATATCGGTGCGTCTCCTAAATACGTCCGGCCACTCGCATATCGTTGCAGGACTATAGCCACACACCGTGGACATGGATCGCTGCCATAACTCAATAATCGACATGATTTGGGCGTGTATTAGTATTATACAAACCGGAAATGGATCGCCTCGATCCCCATCAATTAACTGGGATATTTTTGCTCCAGTATCATCGCCCAACGGTAAGAGGAGGCTGCCGTGACTTTCAGCGTTTTTGTTTATTATTATCCATGCAAACTGCTCTGATCTATATATCACCCATACTACATGAAGCATTTAACGACGATCACGGAATTATAAACGACCCCCCCCCCCCTCCCTTCACCCGCGCATGATCAGTCATAACGTTTAGGACCATGTACAGTTGACATTTTTAATATAGCATGGATCGGCAACAAATGGCATTTGATAATATATATATGCATTTATGCCTATATCTCACGTTCTAGGAATTACTGCAGAAAACAATAAAAACATATTTATATTCTAGACGGTATTTTTGTATGAATGTGTCAATTTAGCAATACAATTTAAAAAGTTATAGCCCTGCAAAGAAGGTAAACATCTCCATAGGCTTAGACTGGTGGCAGTGATCAAACATTGATGGATATAAGCGTGGCAGTTAATGTGTTAAGCATGATGAATGTACAAGTCTGGTAACCCCCCCCCCCTCCCTGACACCTATAAAAAACAAGGTGCACAAAATACCCTTCAGAAACAAATCCACACCTAAGGTGCTTGTGTTGGGTTCTCAGGCCCTCGTCGAGCCCCTTAGGCCTGCATCGTGTTTTTAGTCGATAGCCTAACCCTGTTTTCATGGGCCATTGGAGGATGACCCGTATTAGCTTGCAAAAAGTCCTGGACCAGTTCAACCTAGAATTGCTCATCTTACAAACTCTTGTGGGTGAATAATTAATTAAAACCTAATATATGTAATTTAATGATCTGTAAAAAAAAATACACCTATAATAAGCCAATATCCATAAATGACACCTCCTTACCCACCTTTAAAACAAAAAGCCATCGTTGTATTAATTGAGGCACCAGAGAATGAACTGAAGTTCACTTACAATAACATATTGAGCTGGTATGCACAAATTGAATAGATAAACAAAATTTACTTTTTTTAGGCATTATTACGTGTCCCACGGAATCATCTGTTTTTCATTTCAACCCCCTTGCTAATTGAGTTTGACATCCCTGATCTAAAACATGGTCCATTGAATGGCCTTCAGAAATCAACATTCCTATATTGTTCCGAACATTCATTTAGTTGTTCTCTCTCTGCTCAGGTCAGCTCTGATTGCATCCCTCTCCCCCCTCTCTCCCTCTCCCCTCTCTCTCCCTCTCTCCCTCTCCCCTCTCCCCCTCCAGCTCGGACCCCTCCCAGGATGACTGAGCCCTTCCCCGCCCCGCTGGAGGACGGTAGGCGGATCACAGCTCTATTATGTCCTCCACGCTCTTGAACACATGATAATCTTCAGCAGTAAATTAATACACAATTAATACGTTGCTCCTGCCAGGATCTCGTATGTGTTGCCAGTGCTATGCAAGCAGAAGGGCTGCTGTAAGGGCTGTGTCAACATGAACATTTTACTACTCTCTCACTTTCTTTTATATTATTTGGCAGTTACAGGTCATTTCAATAAAGCTATTCTTGGGCGGCTAGGTGGTGCAGTGGGCAAGGCGCTCACCACCAATGCAGGAGACGCTGGGTTTGAGCCCAGCTCTCCGCATTGCTATCAGCTTGGCTGGTCGTTCATACTAATACAATTGGCAGTATTAGGGGGTGGGAAGCTGATGGGTGGGGATCGGACGTTGTGGACAGCGACTCCTACAGGTCGGTTGGTGCGCCTGCGCAGCAGAATCAGGAAGCGACAGGGGCGGCGTGTCCCTCCCACGCAGACCCCCGACGCTGAGAGATCGCGCTGTGCAGGTGAAAAGATGCGACGGCTGCTTCCTCGAGTACCGGAGGGGACACCTGATGTAAGGCTTCGTCCACATTGCAGCCGGCTTGTGGGAGGCATGGCCTAACAGCGTTCGAGACAGGGGAGGGTAGAATTGGACGATAAAAAATAGAGGCTATTCTTGTTTCAATAAGAGTAAATGGCATGTGCCCCTCCCCTCCGACATGGCAGCAGAATGGGTGTTGTTTACATATGTATCAGTGGCGGCTGCTGACCAAATTTATTGGTGAAGCACAAATTATTATATTATATTATATTATATATTAAATTATATTTTTAAAACATCCCCAAGGCTGCAACACCCCCATTCCTCCCAGGTGTCAGGCTCCTCATTCGCTTCCATTAATTTTGGGGACCATGTTTAAATATCATACTTCTGAAGTATAAACAAACTATACTGCTGTGACGATTTCAATAAAACAGACCATTCTGAGTCAATGGTACAGCAAAACTGTACATTGGAATATCTAACATGTATTTGCCACCTTCCTCTGCACGAGGCCACAGATGGGTTTTATGTAACACAAGGACAATGAATGAATGAATGAAAACTTTATTTAACAGATTGCAGATTGCAGATTGCAGAATCGGCACCAATGTTAACGTTAATATCGCCTAATCTATGTTTTAAATTATGGCTATGTGTCTAATCTGCCCATCGCATTATCAAAGACTATTTTCCAGTCAGTGCTGTCAAGGCAGATTGTTTTTTTATCGCGTCGTTTCCGTTTCAGAGCATTTAGAAAAGCACCCGTTTTCAGATAAAAAACAGCCCATTGTGGAGCATTCTATGAAAATCGTCTTTTACTGGAATATTCCACAACGTTGATATTCGTCGGCCTTTTTATGAATCGTTTTCAAATAAACGCTAGATGATCAATATTATACGTGCACGCAAGCACATTCGAGCCGCGCACGGATAATCGCCCCGTTGATTTCCTCGCAGACTTTTACAGTGAAACCGAAAGAAGACATTTCACAAAACAGCTTATAACTTCATCAAACTTACTCTGATTATCCTAACACTGATAACATAGAGTCCTTACCTGACATCAGATGGTATCCAACTGGTATATTCCAATTCCTGATCACCATTCGAAAAAATCGATACGTGTAACTGTATGGATCCAACGCGATACAGTAGAACTCCATGATCCGCGGGGATCTGAGGATCCAGAATGAACTCTGGTAACCCCGGCTGGATCAGTGGACTGGAAAATGTGGAGTACCGGATTTTTTTCCCCACATTTTCATTGAGTCCATTCCAAAATCACTTATGTCATCTGGGAGACGACAGGGGGCGCTTTTTTCCACAATGATCGCCGGCGCCGCTCGGCTATACTCGGGTAGGCTCGGGTGATGCAATATGATTTCAGATCGCTAAAAAAAAAAATTATAATAATTCCGAGAAATCTCGTGAGTGGCTTTCAACCACCTATAAATAAACCCGAGATATCTCGTGAGTGGCAGTGAAAGTGTTAAGGGGATGCAGACCAGAGAAAGACTTTCGTCTTGTTTACATCAGGGTCCCCCATTTTCAATTCATACCTAGGAGAGGGAGAGGAGAGGAGAGGAGAAGTTGGGGACACAAGATCCCAATGCATTGTCCCGTGGGATTATGCCCCCCCTCCCTGCGGCGATATTAATATTTGATTAGAAACGCAAGGCTTGCCGCGGGCGACTCATGTGGTCCTTGCCTTGGGGGCTACCTGGTGCCCGCGGGAACCGTGTTGGTGTATTACACACGCAAGGACACAGCGGGCCAATTAATTCATAATCACTGTAAAATATATATATATATTTTAAATCCACTCACCACACAACAGCCAAAGCAGTGACCGATCTCATTTTCCATTGAATATTGCAGCTTCTCCATCGTGACAAGTCCGACTCGACTCGAGACATGTTCTTTTATCCCATGGAAAGTGTAAACAATTGACCACCACTTCCGGTATTTTGAGCTCATGGGAGGTTCGGGGGGGAAGGCAGCGCATTCATTTGATTCCGTCGCGCTCTCATCCCCCCGCCCCCCTCCTCCTCATGAGCTCCATGTAACACGGAAGTGCAGTGGTCTATGCCATGTCGCGCAGCTCCTCTCTGATTTGAGTCTCAGACCGTTGAGGGCTGTCAATCATTCAACCCGCATTCGTGACTAGCGTGTGCAAAGTTGCACGGGCGGGGCTTAGATGACTCAAATAGCCTATTTTGATTGGATAATAGAATAAAAAGATCAACCCGTGCAGGGAAAGTTGCACTTGAGTGATTGACAGCTCGCATTACTGCAGTTATGTGAGCACTGCAGGCCTGATCAGAGAGCTCAGAGCTGTCACTTGGCCATTTTTGAAGAAAAAACAAAATTCACTGGCATTTTTTTTTTTTTGTATTTTATTTTTTTATTATTTTTTAAACAAACATATAAACAAACATGACAACACACGATAAGATATACAAGCATTAATTGTCAGGGCACATCCAATGAGATCACCTTTTGGTTAGTTGTTTTATATAAGATATACCCATAATACCTGTTATCTAAAAAAAAAAAAAAACCCTACACACATATGCTCAGCTCGAACCCCCCCCTCCCGGACCCCACCTTGAGAAGTACCTCCACTATCCCTCGCACCTAACCAGACACTACCATTATAAGCTAGCTTTTATTCTCTCCACCACTTCTAACCACATTGACATTTTGGATTCATTGAGACCCAGAATTCTTGCTGTAGATATTTCATGGTAAATTACATCGAGATATGTAAGAAACCAAACTTTACGGCACATTTTTTCCGGTTGAAACCAGCGTGATGCGATCAGCTTTTTGGCTACTGTGATACCCGATAAAACCAATCTCTTTAGCTGTGGATTCACTGCAAACTCAAAAACATCATTCAACAGCAATACCGAGGGGTGTACAGGTATATTCCAAGATACGAGTTTTGATATTTGTTGGGTCACATCTTTCCAGAATGCCTTAACTGGTGAGCAGTCCCAATACATGTGCATAAATGTCCCTTCGTCCCCATTTGTACATTGGGTGCATTTGGAATCTTGTTTGAGCCCCATTCGGCACAGTCTTATAGGAGTCAAGTATGTCCTGTGAATATAGTTAAGATTGATTTGTTGATGATCCGGGTTCCTTGATGTAAGTCGGACATTTGCCCAGGCTCCTTGCCAATCAAAGTCATTTTCCAGGTCTGGTATATCCCTCCTCCAGACCGAGTCAAGTTGGAGGGTTTCATACGAGGACGTTAGTAATTGATGATAAAATTCTGAAACAAAACCTCTCGATGTCTCTGGCATTTTTTTACAGAGAAACATTTCTAATAAAAAATAAAATAATAATAATAATAAAAAAATAAATATATATATATATATATATATATATATATATATATATATATATATATACATACATATGTAAATTACTAATAATTATGAGTGAATTTCTGTTTCACGTGTTGTCATGGAATAACCTCCACTGATATGTATGTAAAAAGTGAAATGGGACAATTGAAGAAGGCCATGTCATTTTTCCATGTCTCGTCTGTCTCTTAGAGAGCTTTGTGTTGAGAACCAGCCGGGCTCTGGATGATTTTACTCCTCCTGTGCCTGATAAGCAGCAGGTTAGTGTATACTCTCGTGTGTGTGTTGATAATACAGATTTTCAATGTCTTCTACATACAGGTGCATCTCAATACATTTGAATATTGAGGGAGTATATTGGTTGCCTCCATGCCACGCAGCATTGATTCATGCAAAAGGAGCCCCGGCCAAGTATTGAGTGCATATACTTTTCAGTAGGCTGTCATTTCTGTAATATATATATATATATATATATATATATATATATTTTTTTTTTTATTAGTCTTATCTAATATTCCAATTTTCTCAAATACTGAATTTGGGGTTTTCATTAGCTGTAAGCCATGATCATCAAAATTGAAAGAAATAAAGGCTTGAAATATTTCACTCTGTGTGTAATGAATCTATATAATATATATGATTTTCACTTTTTTAATTGAATTACTGAAATAAATGAACTTTTCCTCGATATTTAAGTTTTGCGTTTATTTGCAAAAGGGACAGTGCTAGATTTCATCTGTAGTCACTGGCCAAGGTGTTAAAAAAAGTAGGGATGTCTGATATTATCGGCCTACCGATATTATCGGCCGATATTGGCATTAAAATGTGATATCGGAAAATAACTATCGGTTTTCAATTTATTTTTATTTTTATTTATTTTTTACATTTCTATAACCTTTATTTACCCAGGCAAGCAAGTAAGAACAAATTCTGATTTTATTTATTGTCAAAAGTATGCATAATGTTGTGTTAATTCCACAACAAGAGATATGTAATGTTAATTACCTGAAATTATTAAGTTTTTTTGGGGGGGGGGGGGGAACCCTGCATATATCGGTATCGGTTGATATCGGTATCGGAAATTAAGAGTTGGACAATATCGGTATATCGGTATCGGTAAAAAAGCCAATATCGAGCATCCCTAAAAAAAAGGCATCAACCTAAAGTGATAAAAAAGGTTATCATACATAACTGAATCAACTAATTATAAACAAGGTGGCCTGTTGGGATGTTAGATCCTAATGTGAAAAACTGTGATTTTAATGTCTGCACTTTATGTGCTCATTTTATGTCTGTCTTTTTTCTGTTGTGAAGCACTTTGAGCTGCAGTTTCTGTATGAAAGGTGCTATACAAATAAAGTTTATTATTATTATTATTATTATTATTATTATTATTATTATTATTATTATTATTATTATTATTATTATTATTATTATTATTATTATTATTATTATTATTATTATTATACCATACATCAAATAGGCCTACATAAAATACAATTCATCATCACAATATACACATTTTTACAAAAATACACATATAAAACAATAAAGGTGAATTGCATACACACACAGCTAATGAATTTAGCTGTGGGTGCAGCTCTGGTGTTCTTTGAGCCAGTTTTTAACATTTTGATCGCCATGGTTAAATTCATAATTTACCATCCCTAGCCAGCTCTATTTGTCTATGGAGAAGTTCCCCTTCTTTGCAGGGCTATAACTTTTTAAATTCTATTGCTAAATTGACATTATTATGGCCCATTCAATGTCCTATATCCATTGTTCAGGGTGTAGCAACGTTATACTTTTTCATTCACATATTCATACTAAAATATGGTCTAAAGTATAAGTATGTTTTTATCGTTTTCTGCAGCTTTCTCCAGAACTTGATTTATATCCCCAAATGCATTATATTGATGATCAAATACAGTTTGGTAGCGATCGGTGCCAGATGAAAAATTTCAACTGGAGGTACTTCTAGAAGTTACTACTTATCATCTGATATTGACCGGATGGGCGGGGGGTCGTTTATAATTCCGTGGGCAGCGTTATATCATTCGTCTAGTGTGGGTCATATGGTCATCAGAGCAGTTTATATGGAACACGTTAGAAAATAACGCTGGATCTTACCATATCTTCCTCGCGCCGTTGGACGATCAGCTTGGAGTAGACAGTTTTCGATTATGGGATGTTGATATAGATGAACCATTTCCAGGTTGTATAATACTATATACGTCCAAATAACGTTGTTTATTGAGTTAGGGCGAGCGATTGATTATCCAGTGTGTTGAGATGGAGTCCGGCTAACGATCGCGAGTGCCCGGACGAAATATGGATGAGCACTTCCTGTTTGGCGCGTCACGTCCTGTTGGCCGATCTGCCGATCGGCCACCAGATGGCGCTCTTGAACCGTTAGACAGTTGAGTGGAGCTCACCAGTACATCTCATGTCTCCGGAGGAGAAATATGATTTCGATCACAGATTTTTGAAATATTGATATCAAAGACGAGTTACGGCGTCTTCGGCAGAATGAGCATGGCGAGCAAAGACGAGTTACGGCGTTCCCGGCGATTAAAGTGTTAATTGTATTGTTCAAGCGTGTTACAGGTCCGGATATTTGTAGGCTAATTTATTGACATAATGCACCTGTACATATCTGCGCACAGTCATGTTGAAATGTGCGCGGTGCCGTCTGTCCAACAGCCCAGCCTGCTGATGAATCCTCCACTGGCTTCATCCACACCCGTCCTGAGGGTGGAGCCAACCGTGCTCTCCTCTGCGCCTCGCCCCATCCCCGTGGCAACCGCCTCGGCCAGCCGGCCGGCGGCGTCTGACCCTCCTGCTCCACGCCAGGCGCCCCAGGCTGCCGTCGCCAAGGCTAAGCCACAGCCCATTGTTATCCGGTCCAACAGGAACAAACCAATAGGACTCAATGTAGGAGATTTCCTACCTCAGCTACCTGTGAGTAGAGTTTCAGTGTGGAATGTTTACTGCATTGCTGGGTAACAGCTCCAACTACAGTTACGTTTGTTAATATCAAGACGTTGCCAAGATGAACAGTTATTATACAATTGATCTAAATAATGTTCATCTTCTGTATGGAAATTACATTAGTCAATTAACAACAGTCAGTCAGGATGGATCTTCTACACTCCATGATATAGTGAGAGGTGACTGGAAATCAAATGTAGTCCGTTTGCAAACAATGTTTTTTTTAATTCTTTCTTTTTTACAATTTGTCAAGTTGAAACCATGTATAAACGTCACACACTAAAGCTGTCCCTCTCCCACCGTCTGCTCCTCCAGAAGTCTGCAGGGAACAGCCGTCCCAGTGTCCTGGTGGACGAGGAGGTCATGTCCCAGATGAGGCATGGCCACGACACCATGTCTGTGATGCTGGCCAGCCGACAGAAGAACCTGCACACCGTCAGGGTGGTGTGGGGCGGCGGGGACGTCAAGGCAAGGCCAGAAACACTCCCAGCGCTCTGATGACCGTAGCCGAGTAACTCTTAAGTGTTCCGTGACCGGTGGCCTTGCCGAGTGATGTGAGTTTGTTTATGTTTTTTTCTTTTGCGTTTCTAGGCCTCCCTGGACGCCGCTGTGTCGATGAATGACCTGGCGATCGTTGTTGACATCCTCAACATCATCAACCTTAAACCGTAAGGGGTCCACACACACACACACACACACACACACACACACACACACACACACACACACACACACACACACACACACACACACACACACACACACACACACACACACACACACACACACTGTATAACTTACCCAAATGGTATCATTATCTATCCACAGCGTGGTTGTCATTTGACCTTTCTGTTTCAGGTCGCTATGGAAACTGGACCTGTGTACGTCCATCCTGCCTTCAATAGAAGAGTTACTGCAGACCAAATACGAGAGGTGAGCAAGTGCCAGGTGCACACGGTAATGCCAGGTGCACACGGTAATGACAGGTGCACACGGTAATGCCAGGTGCACACGGTAATGCCAGGTGCACACGGTAATGACAGGTGCACACGGTAATGACAGGTGCACACGGTAATGACAGGTGCACACGGTAATGCCAGGTGCACACGGTAATGCCAGGTGCACACGGTAATGCCTGGTGCACACGGTAGTGCCAGGTGCACACGGTAATGCCAGGTGCACACGGCAATGACGGGTGCACACGGTAATGCCAGGTGCACACGGTAGTGCCAGGTGCACATGGTAATGCCAGGTGCACACGGTAATGCCAGGTGCTGCACACGGTAATGCCAGGTGCACACGGTAATGACAGGTGCACACGGTAATGACAGGTGCACACGGTAGTGCCAGGTGCACATGGTAATGACAGGTGCACACGGTAATAGTCTAGCAACGTTCGAGACGGGAGGGGAGAATTGAAGGGAGAATTGGCGAGGCGAAATTGGGATGGGAGAAAAACAGAAAAATAAGGAGAAAAAGTGGATACAAAATTAAAATATTTGTACTGCACACAAAAAAACTGCATGGTTTTGGCCCAAAACCACACAGGACTAGCATAAACCACACGGGACTAGCATAAACCACATGGGACTCTCATAAATCCAAAGGGACCTCTTTGAAAATGCCTTTCTTTCTTGTCAAAATGTAGTTTAGGTTTGGAGCATGATTTACCCCCTTTTCTGATGAGCTAGCATGACATGGCCAGTAACGTTCAGATTTCTCACAATCTCTAGTTTCATATGAAACCACTGTCTTCGCTCTATTAAATTAATATAGTCAATTTTAACTTCAGTCTATAAAGCAACAACATGAGGAAAGGGTGATGGGGGGGGGGGCTGAATACTTTCCAAAGGCACTGTATGTATTTAACCTGACCTTTATATCGTTAGGAACAGATGTTTATGCCTCTCTGGGATTACGTTTTATCTGGTTAATTATCTATGTATTTAACCTGTCTCTCTGGGATTATGCCGTGTCTGGTTAATTATCTATGTATTTAACCCGTCTCTCTGGGATTATGCCTTGTCTGGTTAACTATCTATGTATTTAACCTGTCTCTCTGGGATTATGCCGTGTCTGGTTAATTAATTATCTATGTATTTAACCCGTCTCTGGGATTATGCCTTGTCTGGTTAATTATCTATGTATTTAACCTGACTGTTGTGTGTCTCTCTCTCTGGGATTAGTTATGTGCAGACAGGCTGCACGTCTCTGAAGCTGATCCTGAAGCGCTTCTGGCCCCTCATCTCAGACACGCTCACAGCTCCCCCGTCCATCGGAGTGGACATCACGCGGGAGGAGCGGTGAGTCTGCAGGCTGACGTCCATCACCTCAGACGTCCGCACAATTTTACTTTAATTTAATTTTTATTAATTTTGCCATTGCATTTGAAGTGAGAGATTCATCCAACTATTTTAGATTTGGTTTGAGGTATACTGAGAGTATACGCTGCATCCATCCATAACGGTATACATTATGGCATTTGAACAATTCTGTCATCAACGATATTTAGTTTTTTGGTTTCAATGCAATATCAAAAGCGGCACACATTGGCCTGTGAAATGCTCCAGTCATCAATATTTAGAACACCAAGTTGCAGAGACTCATTATAAGACCTCACCTCAACCATGCTTGCATTCATCAGTTAAAAACTCTGGATAAAACCTTGAAACCTTGACCTGTGCTGTCAATGGATAAATGAAAATCTCAAGTGCATTTAGGTCATGTGATCGTGTATGAGAATGTGTCTTTGTTATTCCAGACACCGGAAGTGCAAGGCCTGCTACAAACAGCTGAAGAATCTGAGCAACGTGGTCAAAAACAAGGCCGACCAAGTTGGCCGCCACGGTAGCACCTTCAAAGAGCTGCAGCTGCTATTGGCACCGCTGGACTACTGACCTCTGTGACACCAAGACACCAGACCACACGGATCCCAAATTGACCTATCTCAAGCCCCGCCCTCTTTTCTCGATCCTTCAATCACAACCGCCGCTTCCCTCGGACAAGTTCGACGGGGTGTTTGAGATGGGTCCGTTGCCACTGTGGGGTTGGTGGCCGGGAGACATCTGAATATATACTGGTGTCTTCCTCTCTCTACTTGCTACGTGAGCGATCACAGGTCGGACCTGAGCAATGGACTCTTGGGAGTGGAAGTGAAGTGAATAAATAGGTCACTGGACTGATTGCACAATAGAGCCCACTGTGATGTAATTTCAACGCTCTTTGTATTGAGATTTGTATAATAAATAAGAACCCACTGTGTTAATAGGCTGCCAATTGAGGGGAAAGTTCCCCTTTATTGAGACTCGGGCGCTTATGATTCTCACACTATGTGTTTGATTAGTCGGATACTTCTCTCTAAGGCCTTATACAGACTGGCTCATTGAAACAGATTTAGCGAGTGACGCATTAGATCTCTTGCTTTACTTGGAAATCTTCCAACATAATAGTCCAGCTGGTGTACCGCGTTGTGCCGTGGATGAGGTCAGTCGGGTGGCTTGACTTGGCTAATGATTTGTTTTAGTGTCGATTTGAATAAATCGTCCCTTAAACACTTTGATTACCACTGGTGAACATGGTAAAACCCTGTTAAATGCCACCACCGACTTCAGATGTGTCTAATCTGCCTGTCGTTTATCAATGACTTGTTTGCAGTCAACATTGTCGAAACGGATTGTTTTTTTATCGGTTCATTTCCGTTTATAGCATTTTGAAAAGCCCTCGTTTTCAAGAAAAATATAAAGATTCCGTGATAAAAGGCATTTACTGGAATATTCTAGAATACACAAACGTTGTAATTTTTCGGCCTATTTATGAATAGTTTTCAAATAAACGCTAGATTATCGATAGTATATGTGTACTTATGCACGCTATAGACGCGGGCTGAAAAATCGATTCTCTTATTTCCTCATCAGTGATCACAGCCACACACAGCATAGGGCAAACGCTTATATCTCCGTGAAAACAGGTCTGATTATCCTAAGACTGGTAAAATAGATTCCTTACCTGAGATCAGATGTTATCCAAAAAGATTATTCCAATTCCTGATCGCCATTCCAAATGTCGATCACGCTTATTGATTACAGTGTTGGTACTGTAAATACATAATCGTCGCTGTTCTGAGGGCCGGCGATCACTTGGTCTCTCCAGATGCCTTGACGGAAAAATTTAATTAGCAAACTAACCACTCCCCCTGTATCAGTCTGAGCTGATGGGGTGCAGTTACACAGGGAGAGACGATAGGGGGCGGTATCTTCCCAATTGAGCTCAGAGAGACTCTGCAGCACTAACCCGAGGCTCGATTGATGAAATATGAATTCAAATCGCCAATAAAAAAAAATACGGCAAACAAACGACATTTGTCGTCGTCGGCACTCAATGGGGGTCTGATAAAACGAGATATGTCGTCGCTGGCACTGAAAGGGTTAAAAGAAAATAAATCTGTTGCTGACACCTAGTGTGTACAAGGCCTGAGGAAGAAGGCTTTCTCCCTAAACCATTTACTTCACATATTGTGATTTACACATGCACCAGCCTTGAGAGGCTCAGAGAATGGTAAGGTGTGAACTAGATGAGGCACTGTGTTCTGTTGTATTTAAATGTTTTCTATTCTTGATAAGGATTTAGATGCACTATTTTTCTTTTCTTTTTTAAATGTACTGTTAACACTAAAAAACTGTTTTATAATAAAGTGGTAAAATCTCGTAAAATTCTGCCGTGAGTCTTTCCATCAAGGGATAGAGGTCATTGAGGTTCCTCTTTCCACCTTCAGATTGTAGTACATGTCCTTTCGAACCAGCCGGACTGTTGTACACCATGACAATGAAGAAAAGTTGAAAGAACAGACAGATGGAGGAACTATGATGTAGTATAATATGTATAAGTTAATAACTGCCCATGATTCACACTTTCTGAAAGAAAAAGGGCAGAATTGTTGTTTTTGTACAAAGACTTCCATCCTTGTTTTTCTTGATTGATTCAGCAACAAATCTATGCATCATCATGCATAGATTTCTAAAATCATTGTAAATCAAGGATGCCTTAGATTGATCATATCATTATAAATCAAGGAGTGACAGTGGATCAGGAGGTGGAGCGGTCGTCTGGTAATCTGAAGGTTCCCGGTTCAATCCCCACTCCTCCAGACAGCGTGTCCAAGTGTCGTTGAGCAAGACACAACACCTAATTGCTGAGCAGGTCAGCACCTTGCATGGTTACCTCCGCCATTAGTGTGTGGATGAACGGGTGAATGTGAGGCATAAATTGTAAAGCGTTTTAGATAAAATTGCTATATGCAGACCATTTACCATCAAGGATCCCTTAGATTGAGCCAGAGGCTTATGCCCTAACTTAACCTCTGTGATGTTATTGCTTGACCTCAGTGCAGCCTTTGACACTGTTGATCATTCCATTCTTTTGAGTCATCTTAAGAATCATGTTGGCATTCAGGGTCACACACTCGCTTGGTTTAAATATTATTTAACCGATAGAACACACTGCGTGGACTATAATTATTTAACATCTGAGACATTCACAGTGCAATGTGGTGTCCCACAAGGTTCTGTCCTGGGCCCTTTGCTATTTTCCATTTATATGCTACCTCTATGCAATATCATATGCAAATGTAGTATTAACTTTCATTGTTACGCAGATGACACTCAATTATACCTACCTATTAACACTTTCAATGCTGGAGCTTGGTGCCCCAGAACATGGTTGAATGCCAGCACCCACTTCAATGATGGCGTTGTGAACGCATAAACTACGTCTTAAATTATGGCTATGTGTCTAATCTGGCCGTCGCTTATCAATGACTTGTTTGCAGTCAACATTGTCGAAACGGATTGTTTTTTAATCGGTTCATTTCCGTTTTATACCATTTTGAAAAACCCTCGTTTTCTTTAAAGTTTCAGGAAAATATAAAGATTCTGTGATAAACAGCCTTTACTGGAATATTCTGGAATACACAAAAAACGTTGACATTTTTCGGCCTATTTATGAATCGTTTTCAAATAAACGCTAGATTATCGATAGTATATATGTGTACAGTACTTATGCACGCTAGAGAAGCGAGCTGAAAAATCTATTCTCTCATTTCCTGATCAGCGCACACACACACACATGGCACACGCTGATATCTCTGAAAACATCCGATTATCCTAAGACTGGTAAAATATTTTCATATTTTTCAAATTCGATAGGCCTACCTGTCATGTTTCTCAGAGCTCCACCATAAAAAACCTTGGAGTAATTTCTTATTCCTCCCTCTCATTTAATGCACATTTAATACATGCACTATGTATTTGGCCGATGTGGAAACCCTAATTCATGCCTTTGTCTCATCACAACTAAATTATTGTAATGTGCTTTTTCAGGCCTAACTCAAGCCTCAAAAATCTTCAACTCGATCACATCCCATTTTGTCCTCCCTACACTGGCCTAACTTTAAGGTGTTGCTCCTAACTTTATTTCACAAAATGTGTAATGGGCTTGCACTGCTCTATCTATTCGATCTCATTATACAATACTCGCTTGTGCTCTTTGTTCACAAAATGCGGGGCTCCTATCGATTCCTAGTGTAAAAAAGAAATCCGCTGGCCACAGAGTCTTTGCCTATCGTGCTCCTACCTGTGGAATAAATTACCCGCCATCGTCAGGGATGCCTGCTCCGTCTACGTTTTTAAATCCTTGCTTAAAGGAACACTCCAACATTTTGGGAAATTAGCTTATTTGCCATCTACCCTGGAGTTAGACAAGAAGATACATACCTTTTTCTTCTCTGTGCATGCAGTAGGAGTAGGAAGACGTGCACCGTTAGCCTAGCTTAGCGTCAGTCATTGGAAGTAGGTTCCTCCATTAGCCTACTTTCTCAACGTCTTCCTACTCCTACTGCATGCACAGAGAAGAAAAAGGTATGTATCTTCTTGTCTAACTCCAGGGTTCCCAAAATGTTGGAGTGTTAAGATACATACATTTTTCTTATCTGTGCATGCAGTAGGAGTAGGAAGACCCACACTGTTAGCCTAGCTTAGCGTCAGTCACTTGAAGTAGGTTCCTCTAAGTTCAAGTTTCAAGTTTATTTAATAGTTGTCATACAGAAGTACAGAATACTTTTATACAAAATGCTTCTTACTGTTACGCTCCAGAGACTGTGCACGACAAGATAAGTATGAAATAGAATAACATAGTATAGCATGTAAATTAGAAGTAAAAAAATGAGGTCAGTGTTCAGTATAGGCATATGTACAATGTTTGATGCAGAATAGACGTAACTGAGTTACCATATAATATACAATACTATGCGGTGTACTAATATACAATACTATATAGTGCAAGGCAGAAATGGGATGAGGTGCAATTTAGGTACAATTTACAGTAGGTGTACGAGTTGTAGTGCAAATCCTTTATCAATAAATATAAAGTGTGTTTGTGTGATCTAAAGTGTGGAGAGTGGGTGCTGCAGTGTGTTGTTTGTTTAAGTGAGTGTGTGCGTGTGGGTGTGTGTGCTGTGTGCATTTGATGGTTGTTGCATAGTGTTTATTGTTCGTTTAGCAGCCTGATGGCCTGGGGATAGAAGCTTCTTCTGAGTCTTTCTGTGCTCGCCTTAAGACTCCGGTATCGCTTGCCTGACCGCAGCAGTTCAAAGAGGCAGTTGTTCGGGTGGCTCGAGTCCTTAATAATTCTCTTAGCCTTCCCCCTGCACCGCTTGTTGTAAATGTTCTGGAGGGTGGGAAGCCCCCCTCCAATTGTGCGTTCGGCTGAACGTGTCACTCTTTGTAGTCTGCTACGGTCTTGTGCAGTGCTATTCCCAAACCAGGAGGTGATGTTGCCAGTCAGGATGCTCTCTATTGTACATGAGTAGAAGTTCCTAAGGATCTTCTGACTGACTTGGAACTTCCATTAGTCTAGTTCCCAAGGTCTTCCTACTCCTACTGCATGCACAGAGAAGAAAAAGGTATGTATCTTCTTGTCTAACTCCAGGGTAGATGGCAAATAAGCTAATTTCCCAAAATGTTGGAGTGTTCCTTTAAGACCCATCTTTTCTCTCCCTCTTTCAGCCTACCCTGATCTCACCTGGTCAGGATAGACCCTTTAGTCTGGTTAGTTCAGTTAGGACGAGTGGTTCTCCTGCTTCCCGGGGGGAGTGTCTTATATACTTTGATACTATTGCTACTATGTATGCATATATATAGGGCTGTCCCCGACTAAGGATTTGGATGGTCGACTATGATTGGCCAAAATTTGCCGTTAGTCGACTATTGGTCGACAAAAAAAATTAAGTATAATATATTTAAATATTATTTAAAAAAAAAATTGTATCATTCCATTTGGGCTGTGGGGCGTGCTTAATGTCTGAAGGAGTCGACTGAAGGCTTCTTGTCCTCTGCAAAAGCATGCAATTGGTCCACTGATACATCTTGATATTTGTCTAGTCTAGTGTGTTCATTAGATGGGTGAAATCCTATTTCAGTGCCTCTGTGCCTGTTTTCGTAGAGTTAGCCTCTGGTATGCGTGCCATTAGCGTTAGCCACGCTTCTAGGCCCCTTTTCTTTTTGGAAAGAATGATAAAAAAAAGAAATTATAATTTTTTATTTTTTGTATTAGACTAAGAGGTTGGCTAGTCGACTACGGCTCCTTTCGACCGATTAGTCGACTAATAGGGGTCAGCCCATATATATATATATAACACAGGCGCTTTCTAACCCCTGTCTCGGTCTCTCTGAGTGGATATGTCTCAAGTGATAGACAGTCTCCTCCCCACCGTATGTATTTATTTTCTTTTAGGATCTCTGGGTAACAGTACTGTATATTTGCATATCGTATATTATGTCACAAATGTAACAGTACTATATACCTGTATGTCATGTATGTCCCTATGTCATAAATGTCATGTATGTCATAAATGTCACTATGAATTGAAAATGGGGGACCCTGATGTAAACAAGACAAACGTCTTTCTCTGGTCTGCATCCCCTTAACAATTGTGTGTATTGAGCCGTACTGTATTGTACCCATTCTGCAATCTGTTAAATAAGGTTTTCATTCATTCATAGTGTGTTCAGGTTTACAGCCAGCCCTGGTCCCGTCAAGGTGGTGTGATCTTCCCTGCGCCATCCTTGATGTGGCCAACAGCGTCGACTGCAGTGGCTGTTCTACCTCGAACCGGATCAGACTACCACAGGCGCGATGGATAACCATGCCCGCTCTACTTCAACTGGTTCTCCTGCCCCCTGGGGAATGTGAGCCTCGACGTTTAGCCTTCATCTTATTGTCATAATACCAGTGCTCGTATTCCTATGCTTTTTTGTTATTAGTTCCATTTTATTTTTATTTTAAAATGTTATGTACTTTAGATACTATTGCTACCATGTATGTATGTATACGCGTTTCATTACATGTATATATACATACTAGGGATGCTCGATATTGGCTTTTTTTTACCGATATACCGATATTGTCCAACTCTTAATTTCAGATACCGATATCAACCGATATCACATTTTAATGCCGATATCGGCCGATAATATCGGTAGGCCGATAACATCGGACATCCCTAATACATACCAATTATTTGCTTGTTCTATTCTCCATCCGTCGATCATCCATAGCAACACTATATTATCACCGACATCCTGTTGGGGGATCCCCTTTGAACAGCCCATCTGAGGTTTCTCTCCTCCACACCGCCGGTGTTTTTCCCTCCTATTGCTAGGTTTTAGTGAGTCGTTCCTCATCTTCATCGGGGAACGTCTGGGGGTGTTGCATTATGGTAGTTTATGTTCTGGATCTATTGTGATAAGTCTTCTTGACTTGTAAAGCCCATGGGGGCAATTCAAATAAATTTGATTTTATTTGAATTATGGGCCGGAAAGCAATCCCCTGGATACATACTGGTATTTATTTTCTAGGATACGGTGAAAATATTATATATGGATATATACTGTACATACACATTGGTGTAAGGGTAGGATTGCATTTGTAAACTAAACCGTTAATAGTGTGGTGCCACAGGCCAAAAAAGTATAAATGAATCAAAACCTAAAAATACTAAATGTCTATATGGAACTATGAAATCTTGTTGAAACAAGCCCCCCCCCCCCCCCTAAGTTCTGTACAAAATCAACACGAGGAACTGATTGGCTTTCATTTGGTTTTGAATTTATTAAAAAGGGTGTACAAAAACAAGACCGTGTAGAAACCTACATCAACAACAAAGACACGAGCAAGCAAAGATGAACAACCAAAACAACATGTTCATGGTCCTCTCACACAGAGAAGATAGCATTTCATAGAGAACATTAGGTTAACACAGAGGACACATGGGTCAAGTTCAGCTGTTGATCGTTATCTACTAAGCATTCCTACATACATTTACAACACGAGACCATTGGTCACTCCTGTCCGTTCCCAGGCCAGCAGCAGGTTATATGGCTACATTATTAGTGTTAGTTTGGTCTGCGGGGGCCAGACGTTCACTTGCTTATGATTTGGAGTGGTGATATGTAGACCCCCCCCCCCCCGGTTCAACATCAGTGCTGAACCTACCGATTGGGTTGGATCAAATCAAAATGTGGGAGGTTCAAAAGTGAATTAGACCTGTTGTTAAGAAACAACTTCTACCACGAGCTGCGGTGTCCCAGAACAGCAATGGCGTTTCCGGTCTGGGTGAAGAGTGGTGAACGGGTCTAGTTTTATTTGCTCTGTACGAGAAGCACAACATAAATGGGAAAGTATATGTTTTCCATGCAGTGCTGAGGCAGATAGTCGTGCTACCTTGGATAATTCTAATCTAAAACACAAACGCTTACAGAGGACAAGCCTTCCTTTGCAATCTTTGCTCATATTGCTCATGTCCTATTGGGACATAATGTGCCCAGCTCAGTGTTAGTGGAGTACCCTGATTGGATGAATGAGGCCTGGGAGGAAACCAAGATGGCCTCCATTAGAAAACAAAGCAAAACCAAAACAAAATAATTAAGGATTAAAACAGGTCCAACACATATATATATATTATATTATGCAAATAATCACCCATAACTGAAATTGTATATCTGAAAACAAATCTAAAAGGGTAACAGCCTTGTTTAAAGTGCAATTTTACCAAGGAATACTGTGATTGGAAAATCGATACTGTTTTTCGGGGCACCAGAAAGAGAAGTTAGCATTATACTAATGTTGTTCTGTCCCTTCAGGGTAGGCGAGAGCTTATCCAATGGCTATTGGAGCTGAATTTAGGGCACAGAGGAGATGATCTGGGAGGTGGTTTAATGAAGTCGTTTTCCTCCTAAGGTGTCTTTTTGCTCTCCACGAGCTGCCATCACAAATCAACTGCACTGACGGGGAGAGATACACGGCGTGCGAAGAGAACACTTATGGCAATATAGTATAAGCCAGTCGCTCAGCAGTCAGCACGAGTGACGGGGAGGAGATGGGAGGAAGGATGACGTCGCGGATAGATCCGACTTGTATATAAAGTCTCTTTACTCTCCCGAGTGTCGTATATATGCTGTCGCATCGTCCTGACAATCCAACTGATGGGGTGAACGCGTCCTCCTGCGTCTGCCTCTCCCGCTGGTCGACGGTCGAGAGAGAAAGCAGGTAGCCGGTTATCCCAAGGGGAAGGTCTCAGTTGGTTGGTCAGAGGGTACTGGTAAATGCCCTCCCTTTTCGGAAGGTCGAACGGCCAAACAGCCACACAGCCTCATTGTCTCTGGTGTATTCTGGATGGATCCATTGGGGCCCTCAGGCGGTCATTTTCAATCGTCCTGCAGGGGGTGGGGTGGGGGTGGGGGTGGGGGGGGGGCGGACAAAACAGGGCATGAAAACTGAGTCAACAGTGGGTTGGTTGACACGGTTCCACTGTGTTAGAAACTACAGAAGCCTCGTCTCACCACCACAGCCCAGCCCACCCACAGAGCAGCAGCGATGAGCAAGAAGATAGGTGGTGAAATGTTCAGATATTCTCTCACACACACACACACAGTGGTCAGAAAGGACACAAGACAAGCATACAAAGACATAATACAGAGACGGCACTCCCAAGTTGAGAAACATGGGCCGATACAGTAACAGTACACACACACACACACGGTGCAGTTTAACCATGTGCATGAATTTGCAGATAGACAAACAAAGCTTGTGAATCTCATGCATTCAGTTTCTGTCAGTCTCTCACTCTGTCTCTCACTTTACACAGTCCTCTTACACACACACACACCTTTCTGGGTTAGAGGTGGGGAGTGTTAGACAGGTAGGCTTTGACCAGGTGACATGTGGGCACTGGGCACCATGCCATGCTGAGCGGTTTCCATGCCAAGCTACCAACCAATCAGCATAAACCCCACCTACCTGCCCATCGTCCCCCACCAATGGGCTGGCTCTGTCTACCTGTTTGTCTGTAAACCAACCAGTTAAGACCACAGTATCAGGACACAGTAGAATGAGGAGATTCACAGTCACTGACCATTCATGACCCTATGCTGCTCAGTGTTTGTGTGTATGTGTGTGTGTGTGTGTGTGTGCAGTGCACAATAGAGCCACAGCATATTGTTGCAGAGTCCTACAGTTACAATGGATGTCTGTGTGTGTGCAGACCGCTGTGTACTATGCAAAGGTGTATGTTTACCTGTCGACAGCTGGGACTGAGACCTCCTGCGCGTGCTGGGAGCCCTGGAGCTGGAGGAGAGGGTGGAGCCAGCGCTGCTGGCACGAGAGATGGGGAGCGGCACAGGCGTCACAGGGGGAGAGTCCAGCTGCAGAGATCAGAGAGGTTTCACAGGTGAATATACCGTTCCCATGGGAGTTTCACCGATTGATATCTGCGTGTTCGCTGCACCGGCATCGGCGAACGTGTCCCGTTACCTCCACACTGTCGTGGGTGGGCGAGGAGGAGGTGGAGGAGTTTTCGTGTCGCCTGTGGGAGGTGGCGGAGCCCAGCTCGATGGTGCGGACACGTTGGGCGAACTTCAGCGAGCACACGGACTCGCTCAGGTTACTGGCCAGAGGGGACACCTACACAGGGAGGGAGGCGTGCTTTAGTACTTGACACTTTCTCCGGGGATGTTTGGCTGGTTGAAGTTTAAAAACAAAATCAGCATTCCCTTTTCACTGATGTCGGGCGTTGATCCTTGAATCTCCAAGCGGATAAGAAAAAAAAGATTGACACCATGTATCTTTTAAATCTTACATTGGGTTTTAAATGGGTTTCATGGTCCTTCATTTACCCACATCATAAGAGTCGTGTAAACTCTCAATTCTCAAGTTAATCCATGAAAAGAATTATACAACGTCTAATTGCTCCCGCCCCCCTCCACCTCACCTGCACCATCATCAGCGTCTTGCTGTCTCCGCTCAGAGAGTCCTGCAGCAGGTAGGTGAGACGGGAGTTCCTGAAGGGCACGTGGGAGTGTCTGCTGCGCAGCGCGTTGATGACATCGCCCAGCGCCGACAGGGACTTGTTGATGCACTGGGCCTCTCTCAGACGACTGCCCTCCGCCCCGGATTTGGCGATGCGCTCCGAGCCGGCCAGATCCACGAGGTTCAGCTTTCCTGCGGGAGCACACGGATGCATGTACGCGCGTGTAAATGTGCATTCAAAATAAAAAGCGCGTTAAAATGCTCGTATTGGAACAGAATCCTGAAACGTTGTTGTTCTGCGGGTGCACCTTGTGTACGGAGGCCAGTGGCAGTGTTGAGACCGGCCACCGTGATGATCAGGAGGGCGTGGGATCGAGAGCTGTGTTCGTTCAGGTTGGTGCATGCCGTGGCTCTGTTCATGTGACCCAGTTCAAACACCTGCACACAGGCCAACGGGCAGGGGTTGTAATGTAATGGCTGACTACAATGGTGCATTCACAACCCAAGAGAAATGCAAATGCACTCATATAAACGCATACAGTCTTTGGAATAATTATTCTCTTCTCAGTGGTAAAGAAATAGGGGGGGGGGCGGTCGAGGCAAATCCCTGCTGGGGCACATTCCATCATCGCAGGAAATAATTTGAGAGTTACCAGCCGGATGTACCCACATCCTCGTAAAACAAACAATGTTGCGCAATACACTGATCATACAGCACTGGGACACGAGATTTGTCAGAATACAGAACCCAACCCATTTAATGGGTTGAGTTCTGTAGCGCAGTATCAAACACAAGCAAACACGTAGCAGAGAACTGACCCTGTTGATGTCCTCTGGGCTCTGCACGATGAACTCGGTCAGTCCGGGGACATACAGCTGACCACTGCCATCGGGGTTCATCTTAATGTCCAGCTTCTCACTGTGGCTGTCCCCCCCGAGCAGGTTCCTGGTGGACACACAACAAACACTACATTTAGGACGCCATCATCGACATGCTCCCCAGAGCCTATATGCACCTGGAGAGGCCGCGCAGCACAATGAGAATCATGTTCTTCGATTTCTCCAGCGCCTTTAACACTATCCAGCCTCTGCGGTTAGCGGAGAAACTCACAGCCTGGTGGCCTGTATCACTGACTACCTCACCAACAGACCACAGTACGTCTGACTGCAGGGTAGTCAGTCAGATGTGCTGTTGAGCAACACCGATGTCCCCCAAGGAACTGTGTTGTCACCCTTCCTGGTCACCCTCTACACCTCCGACTTCAGCCACAACACAAGGACGTGCTGCCTACGGAAGTTCTCTGATGACTCCTCCATCGTCAGTTACTCATGGACGACAATGTCGGACGAGTACAGAGCCCTGGTAAAAAGCTTTTTAGGGTGGAGCGACAGCAACCACCGCCAACTCAACACCAGCAAGACCAAGGAGTTGGTGGTGGACTTTAGGTGAGGCTAGAGAAGGCCCCTTACTCCCATCACCATACGAGGGGAAGAGGTGGAGACCTACAAGTTCCTGGGAGTACACCTGAACAGTAGACAGATTGGTCAGACAACACAGAGAGGTCCTCTACAGGAAGGGACAGAGCAGACTGTTCTTCCTGAGGAGACTCCGGTCTTTCAATGTGTGCAGCCGGCTACTGCAGAGGTTCTACCAGTCTGTTGTTCTATGTTCTATTATTACTACTATCTGTAGCCCCCCCCCCCCCCCCCCCAGTAGCTATAACACTTGAATTAAATTTTAATAAAGGAACACTTGAAACAATGTCCCAATACCTGGTCTAAAACAACAGTTCTCTTGAGACAAAGACCCCCAGACTGATGCACAATAGGCTGCAGACCCTCCATGTGTTTTTCTCAGGGACCCCCGCCCTCATCTGAGCAAATATTTGTTGTTGGATATGATTCAGTCCAGAATTCCATAGCATAACTGTAGTTGAGGAGGTGACTGTTGAGAAAAGTGAAACCTATGATCAGAATAGTCATTGAAATATTGAAATTAAACTATTCCCCATTTTTCTGGACCACTGGACTCAAGATGCTCACTTTCAAGTTGCCTGCCTGGTGGAATATATAATAGTGAGCTACATGTAATGGCTTCATTCACATGGACTTATACTAAATAAATATATATATATATAAATACTAAATATAATCTGGAGCGTAATCGAAGTAAAGAGGGGACCTACGAGAATCCTCTCAGACCTTGTGACCTCAGAGATAAGATGAAAAAACTAAATAAAAAAGAATAACTTTTCATGAAGCACCCTAGTGTCAGTCTGTCCCTAAAGCTTGCACAGATGTTCAGGGGTTACGTAACACAGCGGGCACAGTACCTTGTGCTCAACAGATTAATTATAATCCACTTTTACGTAACCAATATCCCATGCACTTCAATTGCTTGCTTGCTTACTCTCTCTCACACACACACAAACTGTGTCTAGGACAGCTTAGATTGGAATTACGTAAAAGATAATTGAATAACGCTTCAGTAACGTTTGGAATTTCCCTTCAAATAGAGAGCCACGACGACACAAAGTGACCTTTCATTTGAGCCGCCATCCGAGAGCTGCACAAGTTCTGATGATGGCTACACGCATACAGATGCTAGTTCCCTCACCGTAACGTCTCATTGTATATCTCCACCATGCTGACGGTGATCCTGTAGTCCCAGTCAGGCGCTTTGTCGGACACTTCGCAGAAGAGTAGTCGGAGAGCCCTCTGGTTGATGCCCGGGTCCTCAGCCACGCCCTGGAGGAGCCAAAGAACAACATCCACAGTTCAACAACCACTTAGTGCAAATCAGATTGCATTTGACTGGGAAGCTCCATACAGCTAATTGCAATAGGGCACAAGTCATACAATCTTTAAATGAATGATACAGACAAAACACAAGATCAAGCTCGAATTAAAACAATATGACTTTCATAGAGATATACAACTAGAGATGTCTCATTACTGAGGTTGTAATTGTTGGGCAGATAATAATAATGTCCTATTATAAATCAAAACAATGAAATGAAAAAGCATCATGCCTCAGCACCACCATCATGGCCGTGACCCAGAATGCCAACACCATCAGTATTATGGCTTCAATTTGATTATACCATTGTATTATTTAAAGCTGCAATACCCATTTTCGGACAGCAGTTCACATTTTCAAAACTTCTTATAAACTACCTGCCATCATAAGGTCTCGTCAAGTCATACAACCCTGCCCTACCAGCAGCCAAATGACCAAGAGAAGATTGTATGTATAATGTATTGTAGTTGAAATCTTGTAATCCATGCACAAAAAGGATTTTATTCCCCATCAAATCTTAGTTATAACAAGATTGTGCCAGTAAGCCATTATTCTGTTTATACACTGTGACAAGGCTTTCGTTAAGTGTGTTTATAGTGGCGTCTAGTGGTCAAAAATGGTTATTGCAGCTCTAAATACAAAAATGATGGGAACAAGAAAGAATATGTTCCCCAAGCAATGATTTTTTTTTTGTATTATTTTTTAAACAAACACATAAACAAACATGACAACACTCGATAAGATATACAAGCATTAGTTGACAGTGCACATCCAATGAAATCACCATTTAGTTAATTGTCTTATACAGGATATACCCTTAATACCTGTTATCTAAAAACCTACACACATATGCTCTAGCTCGTACCCCCCCCTCCCGGACCCCCCATTGGATAATCCATCCATTATCCCTCGCTCCTAACCAGACACTACCATTATATGCTAGCTTTTATTTTCTCCACCACTTCTAACCACAATGTCATTTTGGATTCATTGAGACCCAAAATTCTTGCTGTAGATATTTCTTGATAGATCACATCGAGATATGTAATAATCCAGACCTTTCGGCAAATTTTTTCCGGTTGGAACCATCGTGATGCTATCAGCTTTTTAGCCAAGCAATATGAATCTTGTGCTCAGCGTACCTCCATGGTGTAGGTCTTCCCCGAGCCAGTCTGTCCATAGGCAAAGATGCACACATTAAAGCCATCGATGCAGGACGTCACCAACGACTGGACCTCCTGGAACACCTGTTGGTCCACACAGAGAGGGCTGAGTGATCCACTACAGTCTCCAGAGATGTTAAAAGGACCATATACTAGTCTAATTTTGACTCCTCACCATTACCAGAGATTGGCCCCGTCTTTAGCAAATGTTGTGTTTTTGTAGATGTATACAGGTGCAGCTCGATAAATTAGAATATCGTGGAAAAGTTATTTTATTTCAGTAATTCAATTCAAAAAGCGAAACTCTCGTATATTATAGATTCATTACACACAAAGTGAAATATTTAGATTCATTACACACAAAGTGAAATATTTCAAGCCTTTATTCGTTTTAATTTTGATGATTATGTTCACAGTTCATGAAAGTCCAAAATTCTGTATCACCAATACAAAATAAAAAATAGATGTATTTTTCGTTTTGTATATAGAAATGTCGGCCTTCTGAAAAGTATGTTCATGTATGTTCACTCAGTACTTGGTTGGGGCTCCTTTTGCACAAATGACTGCATCAATACAGCTAAATATATAGACTTTTCCACAATATTCTAATTTATTGAGCTGCACCTGTCCTGTATATAGTGTGTTTTAGCTGATCTCAGCATACCTTACTGCACGCCATTCACACTGCCATTGATGTTGAAAAAAGTGGAAAATACTCCATGAGACTTGAAAGTTGTTGTTTCACCCTTCTGAAAACGGAGTCATTTTACTTGTGCCAACACTCTACTACAAGCCCTGCAAATTGGGTGAACTTGTTATTAACTCTCACACGAGTGCAAAAAACACCCAAAATCCAAGATATATATTCTTTTGAATTCTTGCTGAATCTGGATCATAGAGATTTTTCTCATATGCTTTTTGCCAGGTCAAATACTGAGCCAGCATTTGCCTCATATTGTATACTGTGCCCAGAATCGAATGTTGCATACACATTAAATAAAATACCTGAATATGCTCTCATGCCATATATTGAAATATATAGACTTAGTATTTGGCTAGAATATGACCAAATCTGTGGCATATCACTGTCATTTAATTATATTAAAAGAAAATAATTAAATTAAATTATTACTTTCTTGTATAGATTACTACAATATACAGTATAGATTATACAATATATATGTATTAGAATATACAGTATAGATGTAATAATAATAATAATGCAGGATTTAGGATTTAGGATAATAACAATTATATATTCGATTTGTAGGGGTGCTTTATATTTGTGGCACAAATCTCAAAGCGCTACAGTGTAGAATAACATAAAAACTACAAGAGAGTAAAAAAGAACATAAAATAAGTAAGACTAAAACTAGTAAAATAACCTAAAATGTGTGGAGCTAAAACTAGATAAAAATCAACAAAAGGCTATTAAAAAGATGTGTTTTGAGGCCCTTTTTAAAAGCCTGTGGTGCTCTCAGGTGGTCAGGGAGAGCATTCCACAGACTGGGAGCGGATGAGCAGAAAGCCAGATCTCAGGATATAAAATATAGATGTATTACAATATACAATATAGATGTATTACAATATACAATATAGATGCATTACAAATTACAGTATAGATATTACAATATAGAAGTATTACAATATAGATGTATTACAATATAGCTAACTTTAGTGTGGTAGCAACCTCCACTATTTCTAAGTTAATGTGAACTAGCTAAGTTACTTAATTGTGTATGAGTTGAGTCTGCAACACCTGGTGTAATAAGTATTTTGTCACAATTATTTGGAAATAGTTGAATACTAGATCAGGTGAATGTAGAAGAGTAATATAATAACGTTGAAGGACGTAAAGACAGTGGTTTTCATAAGGGTAATGAAATGGCTAATCCTTCACGAAATTCCATTTAGCCATTGGGGTTAGTTGCAGAGTTGGCCGACGCACATTCATCATAAAGCACGCACGGAGAGGATGTAAGTAGATGTACATTTAATAAACATAAACTCCGGTTGACTTTTCTATACTAAATAAAATAATATCGAACAGGATCTCGACAAAGTAAACTATATAATTGGTATAACGTGATGCGGTCGGAAAACTGTTGCTCACCAGTCTCCGCTGCCTAACTCAGCTGTCAGACATTCCATTCACTAATCTATGCCACGCCCCCACAGTCATCAACAGATAAGTGTCCAGGTAATTATCCATTTCAAGATTAATTTAAATCATACAATTTGGCATCAATTATTAATATAATCCATAAATCAAAATATATATTTTTTGTTACAGGTTTCCCATCAAACTCGAATTTGGTCAATATGGCTCCAACAGGTAAATTATCTACTTCGTGACTTTCAAGTTTCATGGAATATATTTCCACCCCTTTTCAACATCAATGGCAGTGTGGAAGGTAGGCTGAGATCTACCAAAACACACACTTTGTTCACCAAGACACACAAAAGTTGCTAAAAGACGGGGACAATATCTGGTACGGGTGAGAAGTCAAAATTACACTTGTGTGGTCTTTGAAATGGAACTGACCTGCTGTTGTGTGGCCTGAGGCGGGAACACCTTGTCAAGTTCAAAGGTCATTAGCTTGCCCTTGTTAGAGAGGTAGAGGATGGCGTCGTCCTCGGAGTCGAAGCTGATCATGTTTTTGGCTTCAGTGGAATCCAGCTCGCCCCGGCACACCGGACGCACTCGGCAGAACACCCTGATGTTTCCTGGGGAGAGTTGGCGAGGGAAGTCAAGAATGAACCTTCTATTCTTTAGATCGTTGGCGCCAGGATCTTATGTTGTGGAATCGTACGCTACCTTTGAGGCGCACAAGCTCGTTGTGACATTTCTTCCGTAGGTTCATCTCCCGCTTGTATTTACGCAGCAGCTCCTGATTGGCACTGCTCACTTCACTTATCACCTGGCAGATCTACAGGAATACATGTTCAAACACACACTTAACATACATCTGAATCCACGGGTCAAAATTAATATCAGACCTACATAGGATTCAAATAGGGGAGGCAGGGTGGCCTAGAGGTAGAGAGGTCGGCCAGTAACCGAAAGGTTGATGGTTTCGAATCCCACCACTGACAGGAGGGCGTATTCCAGTTGTGAGCTGAAGGGTGGCCGGTATTACATCTACGGTGCCCACCATCCTGCCTAAGTGCCCTTGAGCAAGGCACTGCACCCCAAAAAACTGCTCCAGGGGTGCTGCACCCTGCACTCTGACCTCTCTGATGAAATGCATATGGGAGGAACTGTGTGTATGTGTACCTAAGAAGGATATGCGAAAAGACAAATTTCAGTTGGCTTGTGTACATCGACAATGACAATAAAATAACCTTCTTCAAATAATAATAATAGAGGTCCAATAGGCTTTTTTGAGAACATGTTATGTATCCATAAAAACATTGTCCCCATTATAGCAGAGATCTTGGTTCTCCTCCCCGACAGGCCTGCAATCCTCAAGACACTAACGGCAAGTCTATGGCCACCCAACATCAGGACCATTAGCCTACAGCCAAGGACTCCGACGTTTGTTAATTAAGCATTACATCACGCGCAGGAGTGGTTTGTGACCAATAAACCATGCCTAGGGGTGGTCGTTAGGCCCGAGGCGCAGCCGAGGGTCGTTAGACCCCCCTAGGCATGGTTTATTGGTCACAAATCACGACTACAAGTGGTGTAAAGCTTTTATACAACTGCCAGATTCATCCAACCTTATTTCTATACAATAAACACACATTAATCGAAGATTTATTGAAAAAACCATCCGCCAGAAAAAGTAGTTCCCACAACTACAAAAAAGACAAGTTGCCTCCATGTGGAGGCAGCTTGAAGTGCATCCAACCAAACTAACACATCCAACTGTGTATTATTGGAATGATTGAGAGAAGTTGCCTCATGTGGAAGCAGCTTGAAGTGCATCCAACCAACTAACACATCCAACTGTGTATTATTGGAATGATTGATTGAAAATTTTATTACCAGATGCAGAATGGGTACAATACAGTACGGCTCAATACACACAATTGTTAAGGGAATGCAGACCTACTTTCCATAGAACTTCATTCTTAGATGCTTCTATATAAAGTAGGTAAAACAAATTAAAACGTTTTCTTTGCCCTATAGGAAAAAAACGTTTTCTTCGCCCTATTTTTTTATTTATTTCTTTTAGCCTAAACTTAACCAGTTGGAAACCAGGGGTACAGTAATAAAATTAGCAATCAACCAATCAATCAATTCAATAGACCATGCTCACTTAAAACAGCGCTGCTTCTCTCTCAGTCTGACTCCCCCGCTGTTGCAGACAGGAGTGTGTGTGTGTGTGTGTGTGTGTGTGTGTGTGCGTGTGTGTGTGTGTGCGTGTGTGTGTGTGTGTGTGTGTGTCACAGTGTGTGTGTGTATGTGTGTGTGTGTGTGTGTGTGTGTGTATGTGTGTGAGTGTGTTTGTGGGTACGCCAGCGTCGGACAGTGTGAGAGAGAACGCTGCAGTCAGTAGAAAGTAGGAAGGAAGAAATTTAAATCAATCAATTAATCAATCAATCAATCCGCGATTTTTCTTTTGTTCTAGATTGACTCAAGACCCATCAATTACATCATCCAACATTGTTTAAAGGACTAACACATTCCCCTTGACAGAATCGCTTCATATTTAGTCGTTATGGTGCTTTCAACATAACCATTTGTTGTCCGCGATCTTGTTTTCTCCCGGAGTGAGCCGGGGAGTGATATGTGATTCGGTTGTGGGCGGGTCCTGAGCCCAGGACCGTGGATTGTTGCCAATAAAGACGTGTAAATGGCCAATCAGAATCGAGAAATTTGCATGCCGTTGTATAAGAGTATATCACAACACGCATATACATAACAGGCACTACTCTTCAGTGCTAGTGATGGAAGGTTCACTGCACGGAAACATTGACAAAGCTTCTGCTCCATTTCACTACTGACGAGGAGTCCATTTTAACCCTTTCACTGCCACACGACAGAAGGTTAACCCTTTACTATCACACAACCGGCTGTCGTGTGGCAGTGAAATGGTTAACCTTCTGTGCATTGTCGAGGTGAAAGGGTTAACCATTTTGGTAGTGCGGCAGTGAAAGGGTTCAAGTAAATTTGACAATTTAGTCAGTCGAAATACCGCGTGTGGTGAACCTGGGCCGTCTTTTAGGCTACGTTTAGACGGAGAGAGTCTGAACAGAAACCGCAAAAGTCGTCTTGCGGTCTCACTTTTAATTTTGCGTTTAGACTAGCGTTTTGGGATGGAATTCCCCGTGCAGACGAGGCTGTAACGACTCGAGACGACTGAGCCCCGCTGTCACACGATTGGCGCATATGTCACATGACGTGCTGTGAAGACAGAAGACCCGCCCTACTCTGCCTCTGATTCGCAGACTGTGGGTGGGGAATGTGATTGGACCAAAGCAGAGTCGAGTGACAGACAGTGGGTCCAGTCACTAATAGTTGTGATAGCGCGGGACAGATTCTTGTGTATTTAAAAGTACTGCCAATGTAGCCTTCAGGTGATCGCCATGGATGGAATCAGACTCAGAATGCTTTGTTTACGCTTCTAGGCTACTGGCGCATGCCTGTGATGTAAGCAGTACGCGCGACGAGAGCCTTGACAACCTCTTCGTCATCGTTTTATGCGTTTGACAGTTTAGATGATAGCGCAAAGGTTTATCGTTTCTAGGAATTCCACCCTGGAAGGTAGTCTCACTTTTTTGCGGTTTCACCCCGTAAAAACGGCGTTTCCGTATAAACGAAAGGCACATCCGAAAAAATATTTTTGCGGATTCACCTGCTAGCGTTTCCGTCTAAACAGGGCCTTAGTCATGCCGACATGTTCACTCACCTCTTGCTTAGCCTCCGTGATAGCCTTATCCAGCATGAAAGGAAAGTCTTGCACCTGCCTCTTCAGACAGTTGTAATCACCGGTGAGGGTGCGCAGGGCAGGCTGCAGGGTCAACAGGTTCATACGAACACCTGGCACACACAGATGGGAGTCAGTGATATGGGCTCAGATGCAGCAAATACTGAAACTGAGAACGTTTAAGCACAAACACACACACACTAGGGATGTCCCCGAAGCCTGTTTTTGTGATTCGAACTTCGTCAGGGTTTTTCGAACAAAAGTTCGAACCTTAGTTTTTAATAATAAAAAAATAATTAAAAAAAGTTTAATTTTTTTTATAAATATCCTCAAACTAAATCCTCAATTTGAATAAAGTGATTCATCTGATTAAATTAGTATTTTTCTTTTATTAAATCAACTTTCTTTAATGAATAGTTTTAATACTATAATATTAGTGTAGCCTAATCTTTATCTGCAACTGTGAAGAAAAACCCCATTGGTTTAAACAGAATGTATTTTAATTATTTATTTTTTATTAAACATTTAAAATTCGAATGTTGATTTAGAATTCGAATGCCAACGTAACAAACAAAGGTCCGAAACTTTCGAACGTTTGGGCTCAGCCCTAACACACACACACACACCTGCCAGGTTCTCATGCACCGCTTTCATCTCGCTCTCGGCTCTGACGAAGGCCTCCTCGATCACGCGGTTCTTCTCCTCCTCCAGGTTCTGCATCTCCACCTCAAGTTGGCCCTGAGCCCTCTCCATTTCCCCTTCGTACACCAAGATCTGCACAGTCACCACAGGCCGGTTAGAGAGAGGGCTACACTGGGACCAGAGCACAGGGAGGCCTGGGGAGAACCTCCAGGGAGGGCGTACGACAGACCACAGGGTCCACGGATGCCCTAGAACTAAGAGTCGAGAGCTACTGGTACAGGCGAGCTAAGAGCTAAATTCTAGGACAGAAACCTAAAGAGATTCCTTGAACAAGGGCTACCAGGGTGCCTCCAATGAATCAACAGGGATTACAACTACCACCAGTTATGGATAATTAATGAACATCTACTGTGACTATTTTGGGGCAACAATGTCGAAAATAGCACTGGATTCTACAGGGCAGGAGGGGAGCTTTTCTTTTCCCTCTACACCACTACAGAGAACACACAAGGAGGAGCTGGTATCACATGGGTAGGTAGAGTTTGGGAGCCGAGGACCAGATACACAGGAAGTGATGTTGAGGAGGGATACAGAAAGCACTGGTAGGGACTAGACAACCTGCAGGGAATTCAGATCACTGGGAGATGTTCTAAATGTTACAGGTTCAAAAGGTTTAATCTAGCATCAAAGGTTTGATCTAGCATCAAAGGTTTGATCTAGCATCAATCTAGGATTTCAAAGCATTATACCGCCAGATTTGGATCTTGACAGAATTTCTCACTAGCCGACGTGAATCCTCGTTAGAGATCCTTATGGGACAACTTTGGAACCTGTAAACGGCAATAGCCGATGCGTTTGACCTCTGAACCCCAGAGGTTTCACAGTTAGGGGGAGGGTGGAGGGTGGAGGGGGGGGCCCAACCTTGGACAACCTGCGAAAGACCTCGCCCTTGCCTTGGCCGGCAGCCCTGGAGAGCAGGCCACAGAGACGGCCTCGGTCCGTAAGCAGCTGCAACCAAACGCATGTGGAGAGAAAGGGGTTAACGCCACAGGGCCGTGGGGACGGGTCTCTGGATCTGGAGCAGCAGGCGACGGACAACAGCGTCATCGTCACACAAAAGGGGACTAGGAAGGACAAAAACTATTCTTGAAATGGAGCGTGCAAGCAGGTCAAGAGTTATATTTTGTTTCCCCGTTTGTGATATGTGTGTACCTGTGTCCGAAGCTGAGTGCAGGTCCTCTGGGATTCATGTAGCTGTGTTTCCAGCTCTCTCAACAGCTGTCGTTGCAGTGCCATCTGCTCCTGCAGGGCAACGCTCTTGGCCTGCGCCTCAGTCAGTGCCTTCCGAGACTCTGCAGACTCCACCTCCACTGTTTGAGTGACATACTGGAAGAGAGAGAGAGAAAGAATAGAGGTAACATACTGGAAGAGAGAGAAAGAGTAACATACTGGAAGAGAGAGAGAGAGTAGAGGTAACATACTGGAAGAGAGAGAAAGAGTAACATACTGGAAGAGAGTATAGGTAGCAAGAGAGGAACAAAAGAGAATGATACAGTACGATAGTGTGCGTCATCGGTCAATACATTATACAGAATAAA
The DNA here is from genome assembly GCF_963971535.1 of Notolepis coatsorum. Lineage (NCBI taxonomy): Eukaryota > Metazoa > Chordata > Actinopteri > Aulopiformes > Paralepididae > Notolepis > Notolepis coatsorum. Next base: position 22,152,679 of record NC_140184.1, read on the forward strand.
AACAGGAGTTCACAACCTCGGGATATGACAATGGAGTCCCAAATCAAAACTAAACTGAGTGTAATAATACTACCACTACTGGCCAAGCACCTACTAGCCTAGACACAGGTGACATTGACCCACTTCACAAGTGCAGCTGAATTTGATCTCTCTCTCTCCCTCCCTCCCTCTCTCTCCCTCTCCCTCCCTCTCTCTCCCTCTCCCTCTCCCTCTCCCTCTCCCTCTCCCTCTCCCTCCAAGTGGCTTCTTCTCACCTTCACCTGTTGCTGGGCCAGCTCCTCCTCACACTCCCGTAGTCGGAGCACAAGCCTCTGCTCCACCCCTCCTTGCTGCTTCTTGGACTCGTCCAGCTGCCTCTGGCTCATCCCCATCAGACGCGTGGACTCCTCCAGCTGTGCGTGGAGGCCCGCCATCCTGGTGGCCTTCTCCAGGAGCTCCCGCTCCAGATCCGCCAGCCGCCTCTCCCTCTGTCTGGCCTGGCTCTCCCAGCGAGAGACTTCCCCGCGCAGGGCCTCCGCATCCTGCGCATTTCATTCACAACATCCAGGGGTTAAATACAGGCTGATGAAGAGCCATTACAAGTTCAAATTCAAGTTTGATTTGTCACATATAAGTTACACATAAGGTACAAGGGGCGACAGTGGCTCAGGAGGTAGAGCGGTCGTCTGGTAATCCGGAGGTTTACTCCTCCCGGCCAGCGTGTGGAAGTGTCCTCGAGCAAGACACTTAACCCCTAATTGCTCCCGAAGAGCAGGTTGGCACTTGGCACCTTGCATGGTTGCCTCTGCCATCGGTGTGAATGCCATCGGAGTGAATGGGTAAAATGTGAGGAACAAATTATAAATGTGCTTTGGATAAAAGCACTATATAAATGCAGCCATTTACCATTTAAACATACATTACAGTGAAATGCTTGGTTCTGTATGACCTTCCTGAAATTGTGCTTCATACAGTAAAAAAAGTTAAAGAATAAAAACCAGACACTATACAAAATATACAAAATGCTAAAATGAGGTAGAGGGGTAGTGCAAATTGTTTGGTAATAAATAGATAAAATATGGTGTAGTGTTAAAAAGTGTTTAAAGTGTCTAAAGTGTATGTTAAAGGTGAGTGTTTAAAGTGAGTGTGTGCATGTAGATGTGTGTGCCATGAATGTAGAATGGATGGGTTGGTGTTACATAGAGTCCACATTGAGCAGCCTGATGGATGGCCTGGGGATATTTTCTTTTATTTTGCCTTTATTTAACCAGGTTTGTCCCAATTGAGATCCAGGATCTCTTTTACAAGAGAGACCTGGCCAAGAATAGCAGCAACACAAAGTTTCTAAATAAACACAGACATTACAGATAAAAGTAACATTACAAAATCATCAGATAAAACATTTGCACACAGAAAACCTGGTTACAATAGGCTTCACCATACAGAGCCTTAAATACATTCAGTGTTACCAAGCTTTGAATCTTCAGATCAGACTGGAGATTGTTCCATGTAGTAGGTGCGGAAAACCTAAAAGCTTTCTTTTCCATTTCTGTTCGGAATTTGGGAACAGCAAAGTGCATAAAATCCTTCTAACGGAGATTGTAATTTCCACCATTCACATTTAAAAGAGACGATAAATAAATCGGAACCAAACCAAGAATGGCCTTATAAATCAAAACATACCAATGACTGAGCCGACGTGAAGTTCACTTTTGAATATAATACACAATGGTGAGTAAGAGATCCACAGTTTGTAATAAATCTCAGAGCCCCATGATACACGCTATCCAGCATGTGGAGACAGTGAGCAGAGGCATTCATATATAACACATCACCATAATCAATCACAGGTAGAAAGGTAGACTCCACCAGTTTCCGTTTCACACCAAAAGAAAAGCAAGACTTATTTCTAAAGTAAAATCCTAGTAAAAGCTTCAGCTTCTTTGTAACATAATAGATATATGCTTTAAAAGACAAGTGGTCATCAATTAAAAATCCTAGGTATTTAAAAGTAGATACCAACTCAATTTGTTGACCATTTCTGGTAACAATTTTATCGGACAATGTTGATTTTACCGTTCTATAATTAGTAAAAATGCATACTGACGATACACAAAAGCTTTAGCAGGAGTAGGTGCAAAGCAGTAGATGACAGTATCATCAGCATAGAAATGAAAGGCTGCTTTTGGAATATTCTGTCCAACACAATTTATATATAGAGTAAAGAATAATGGGCCCAGAACCGAACCTTGTGGAACCCCCTTGTGGACTTTCAGTACCTCCGAGGTAGCACCATCTAACTGCACAGCCTGGGTTCTGTCTGTGAGATAGTTTGCAATCCACCCAACCGCATGATCAGAAAAACCAAGACGTCCAATTAAAGTATCGTGGTCAACGGTATCAAAGGCCTTAGAGAAGTCTATGAAAAGAGAAATACAGCACTGCTTGTTATCTAAGGCTTCAGTTATATCATTTATGACCTTTATAGCAGCACCTGACTGAAATGTAGACAGACTAGAGTTTTTAGTCAGGTGTTCTTTTACTTGTTCACTGACTAAGAGTTCAAGTACCTTAGCTAAAACAGAGAGTTTAGAAATAAGTCTATAATTATTTAAGATAGTTGGGTTGCCTCCTTTCAAGAGGAGAATAACAAAGGCAGATTTCCAGTCCTTGGGAATTATATTTGTTGACGAGGTATGGACACAATGGATCAGCTATAAATTCAGATGCCAATTTAAAAGGGGAACTATTTTACTATTTATTTCACTATTTGGGCACTTTTACACAATTCCTGTGAGTTTATGGAACACCTCTGTAATTTTTTTTTTTTTAATTCATTGTTTTGTATTTCTAATCAAGTCCTCAAAAACAGCATTTTTCTACCTCAAGATCTTAAGCCGTTTTGAGCCTGGGCTCCAACCACTGTGGTAACTGTGTGGAGTGTGTGTGAGTCTCAGCAGATTATCATGCAGCTGAGTCTCTGACATCACAAATCAGCACATTTTCAGATGACTCAGTTCAGTGAGGGTGAATATTGTGAGAGGAGAATTGGAAGAATGCGCCAATATGAGAATTAGAGACATAGATCATATTAATATAAGTCCACATAGCTAGGAAACAATGCTAAACACTGAAAAAGGCCATTTATAAGATAGTTCCCCTTTAAGTTATCTGGCCCAGGTGGTTTTCTAGGATTAAGATCTTTTAGAGCTTTAACAACCTCTGTTGTGGTAAATGGGGTGAAATTAAAGGCCTGAACATAGTCAGTGGCCCTGTCAGTAATTGGAGATTTACAAGAAACCAGAGGAAATAAAATGATTATTAAAATAATTTAACATTTTTATGTTTTTGTCAGTTACCCTGCTACCACCAATGAGCACACTGTGTGGAAGATTAATTGAGTTACAGGTAGCAGACAGTGATTTAATGGTTTTCCAAAATTTCTTTGGATTCTTGAGGCTTTCTGTAGTCATAGACAAGTAAAACTCTGCCTTTGCTTTTTGGAGGAGAGAGGTACATTTATTTCTCATTTGTCTAAAATAAAGCCACTGCCAGTCAGTCTCTATTCCTGACTTACGTGCCCTGGCCCATGCCGAGTTACGTTCATGAAGTACTTCTGATAATTCGGTTGTAAACCATGGATTGTAATTTGTCACGTCCTTTAATTCTGAATTTGCGAAGGGGGGCATGTTTATTTACAATATGACTGAAGATTTCATGAAAGTAATTCCAGGCCAGTTCAACATCATCAAAATAGGCAATCCTATCCCAGTTAAAATGATAGAGATCATGCAAGAAAACCTGTTCAACAAACATCTTCATGTTACGCTTTTCAACAAAACGTGGTTTACTTTTAGGGATCTCTCACAACTGCGATCACACAATGATCACTGACATAATTTGGGAAAACACCTGATGCAACAAATTTAAAAGGCATATTCGTTCAAACTAAATCAATGAGTGTCGATTTTTGTAAACATGTTCTGATAGAAGCTCCTTTTGAGTCTCTCTGTGCTGGCCACGAGTACAAGTCAATCTTTAACTTGTTTTCAACAGCTAGCCTACTTGCAATTTGTACGGTCATTTGTGTCTTTAACTCGGAACGCACAGGACGTTCATTCAAATGCAGATAAGATAATGAGATTTTTGAAAACATAAAGTGGATGGGGTGTTCGTCGGTCACTACACACACGCACCTGGCTGTGAGAGCAGTCGGTACAGGTGGAGGCTTCTGGGGAGTCCTGGGTGTGAAGCGGTGAGGTCTTACATGACTTCAGCTCCTGCTTCAGCTGTTTATTCTCAACAACCAACAGCTCCAGGTGCTTCTCCAGATCTGTCGCCCCCTGCAGAGAAACACACAGGCATGAGAACGTTACGATATGAGGGGGAGCAAAAACCAAAGCCTTTCCCTACAAAGAAAATGTGGATACGCATGTACTTTTTGCTCTCTGTTGTACTTCCACCTAACAGTACACACACCTTGGGCTGTTGTTTGGGCTGTTGTTTTCGATAAGAAGTGTGTCACTGTGCAATATTACACCCGTGAGGAGGGTGTGTGTGTGTGTGTGTGTGTGTGTGTGTGTGTGTGTGTGTGTGTTCTTATCTTTAGAGCGGAGCTGGTTCTGGCAGTCTTAAAAGGCTGCTTTCCCAGGCCTTCCTAGGAATGTGGGCTGGCTGGGCTGGCTGAGCTGGCTGGGCTCTACACCGGGTAGATTTCCCTCTCTTTCTGACCTCATTTCCCCCTTCTCTCTATCATCCTTCCACCTGCCCTCCCTCCCCCCCATCCCTCCCTCCCTCCCTCCCTCCCTCCCTCCCTCCTCACCAGCTCAGAGCGGGGTCTCTCCGCCTCCTGGGTCTGATCCAACGGCTTCTCCTCCAGCTCCTCCACCTGATGACAGAAAGTACATACGTTGTGGTCCCCATACTGTAATCACATACTGTATCTACGACACACCGCTTAAAGCTAGGTAGGGTAGGCCATTTCATTTTTTCTTAAAGTTTTGGTAATATTTGGTGAAATTATATTTACATCCCGAAACCTACCAATAAATCAAATGCACTTGAGAAAAAGAATCCCGTCTCCGACGGTCCCAGGCCAAATTCGCCATTCCAAAATCTCAGGGTGGTCTGAATCTTAAAACAGGGTTCCCCCCCCCCCCCCCCCCACAGTGCGCAGAACTGACGCCGTGGGCTATGTGTGGCAAATTGTGATCACTAACTCACTCACTCACCTACAAACGTTCCATGAGGGACACATATAGTCGAACACATGCACATATCATGTACGTGCTTCTAGTGACTTCCTCCTCTCCCTAATCATCACCTCAAACAGCATCATCCACATTATCCTGCTTTCACTTGCAAAATGTTAATGACACAAAAGCCCCCCCCCCCCCAAGCTGCTAAGAAGCAATCTGTCTGATCCGGACGTTAAGAGTCTCAAAGCCCCGCTAGCTGCGCCGAGATTTAGAGAGTACTTTAGCTAACCCCAGGGTTCCCACAGACATTGCAAAATTTAATTCAAGGACTTAAGTATTTTTCCAAGCACTATTTTTTCTTTTTCAAGGATGTCACTCGAAGGATACAATTCACTTTTAAATGCTTTTTTTAAGCATCTTATTGGCCTGCTTGCCAGCTAGAGCAAGCTAGAGCATCACACACGAAGAAATTAGGAAAAGCAGTTGGAGCGGGCGAGACAGTGATTAGTCAGATTTTATTAAAACATTTCTTGATTCAGGGCGGCTACGTGGCGTAGTGGGCAAGGCGCTCGCCACGGATGCTGGAGACGCTGGGCTCGCCTGTTCGAGCCCAGCGCTCCACATTGCTTTCAGTTTAGCCTGCGCAGTAGAATCAGGAAGTGTCGGGGGCAGCGTGAGCCTCCCACGCGTTACTCCTCGCCACTGATAGATCGAGCTGCGCAGGTGAAAAGATGCGACTGCTGTTACCTCAAGTACCGGAGGGGACTTGTGCTATGTATGACTTAGTCCACATTGCAGCCGGCTTGTGGGAGGCAAGAAACAGCGTTCGTGACAGGGGAGGGTTGAATTGGATGATACGAAATTGGGATGGGAGAAATTCCAATATTGAAAATGGGAGAAAAAGTGGAAAAAAAAAAAAAAAGAAAAAAATCTTGATTCAGAACAATTTGATCATGGATAAACAAAACATTCAATGCGAATGGTTGATTTTAATTTCAAGGTATTTTTAAGCACCCTGTTTAAAAAATGGGCTGTTTAACACTTTCAGTGCCACCAGGTGGCGCCAGACTTAGTGCTTGAATGCCACCATCCACTTCAATGTTAACGTTAATATCGCCTAATCTATGTTTTAAATTATGGCTATGTGTCTAATCTGCCCGTCGCTTATCAAAGAATCATTTTCCAGTCAGTGCTGTCAAGGCAGATTGGTTTTTTATCGCTTCATTTCCGTTTGAGAGCATTTTGAAAAGCACCCGTTTTGAGGTAAAAGAAACAGCCCATTCTGGGCCATTCTGTAATAATCGTCTTTTACTGGAATATTCCAGAACGTTGATATTTGTCGGCCTATTTATGAATCATTTTCAAATAAACGCTAGATGATCAATATTATACGTACACGCACACCCATTCGAGCCGTGCGCTGATAATAGCCGTTTACATTTCCTCATGGATTTTACAGTGAAACCGATAGAGCACATTTCACAAAACAGCTTATATCTTCATCAAAACGAGTCTGATTATCCTAACACTGATAACATAGATTCCTTACCTGACATCAGATGGTATCCAACTGGTATATTCCAATTCCTGATCACCATTCGAAAAAATCGATAAGTGTATAGATCTAACGTGTATACAGTAGAACTCATGATCCGCGGCGCTCAGAGGATCCATAATGAACTCTGGTAACCCCGGCTGCATCAGTGGACTGGAAAATGTGGAGTACAGGATTTTTCCCCCCATCCATTTTCATTGAGTCCATTCCAAAATCCCTGATGTCATCTGGGAGACGATAGGGGGCTCTTTTTTCCACATCTGATCGCCGGCGGCTCTTGGGTAGGCTAGGGTAGGCTCGCGTGATGCAATATGATTTCAGATCGCTAAAAAAAACCTGTGGCTTTCAACAACTATTATAAATCCGAGAAAACTCGTGAGTGGCAATCAAAGTGTTAAGGAATTCCAGGCCTTTTTTTTTAAGCACTTCAAGCACTTCAAGGACCTTGTGCGAACCCTGTAGCCCAGACTAGTTAGCGTGATACCTGCTGCTTCGTCTAGTTAGCGTGATACCTGCTGCTTCGTCTAGTTAGCGTGATACCTGCTGCTTCGTCCAGCTAAAAGCTTGCAAGAGGGACCGACTTGAACAGAAAATGTCAGAGGGATTAATGAATGCTTTGAATAATAACAAGACGCAATGAGTTGATATCCTGCACACATGACAGTTTGCAGGCCTGCTACCTAGCAAGTGAAACCACAGATACTCTTTGAAATTAGACATTTCAACACACTAACTGTAACATTGATGCCACCGACTGGCTGTGCCGCGGGTCTGGATGGTTCATGCTCGACACATAGCCCAGCCCTAGTCTCCAGCTGGGCATGTATACGTGTGTGTGCAGCCAGCTCTAGTCTCCAGCTGGGCATGTATACCTGTGTCTGCAGCTGATTAATGAGCTGCTCTCCCGGGTGACTGATGAGATGGTCAGTGGGTCTCTCAGTATGCTGCTGCCTCTGCTCTGGTGGCTCAGCAAGCTTCTGGACTGCCCTCACACCTACACACACACACACACACACACACACACACACACACACACACACACACACACACACACACACACACTTAGACTGAGACACAACCATATTATGAGCCGACATACACTCAAAACACACAGTTCCTGGCCTGCACACACACGCGTTTCCATGACAAGCCTGTTACATGGACAAAACACTAAAGATAGTTAGTTCAATTCCATTAGGCTTTGGATTTTGTTCATTCTCATTTCACAGATCAGAATTAAGTCTAACCATTAACTAATTATGTCCCCATGCTAACAGTATGTCAGGCCTGGTGGAGGGCTGGACAATAGGGCCAATGTATCATATCACCATATTCTTCTCGGACCTATGGACTATCATCACTGCTGCATGTCACTACTGAAACTGACACACCTCCAACGGAATGTATAGAGAGAGTAATACAGTACGTACAGTATAGTCAGGCCTCCAACAGAATGTATAGAGAGTAATACATATAGTCAAGACTCAGGCCTCCAACGGAATGTATAGAGAGTCATATATATAGTCAGGCCTCCAACGGAATGTATAGAGAGACTAATATATATAGTCAGGCCTCCAACGGAATGTATAGAGAGAGTAATATATATAATCAGGCCTCCAACGGAATGTATAGAGAGAGTAATATATATAGTCAGGCCTCCAACGGAATGTATAGAGAGAGTAATATATATAGTCAGGCCTCCAACGGAATGTATAGAGAGAGTAATATATATAGTCAGGCCTCCAACGGAATGTATAGAGAGAGTAATATATATAGTCAGGCCTCCAACGGAATGTATAGAGAGAGAAATATATATATAGTCAGGCCTCCAACGGAATGTATAGAGAGAGTAATATATATAGTCAGGCCTCCAACGGAATGTATAGAGAGAGTAATATATATAGTCAGGCCTTCAACGGAATGTATAGAGAGACTAATATATATAGTCAGGCCACTGTATTGTATGATAATTGTCCTGGTGGCAATGTGCCATGCATTTCTGCCATATTGTAACGCCTTGTTGAATATTGCTCCACCACTGTCACAAAGACAAAGCCCTGTACATTGCTTCACTGTATTGTATGGTCTGCTCTGTATGGTCTGTATGCCCCCCCCTCACCGCTGGGCTGTGCAGAGAGCAGCTCCTGTTGTAGTGTATGGATGACGGTAGTCTTCTCCTGCAGGTTCAGCTCGTGACTCTGCTGCAGTCTGTGGACCAGCAGACGGCGAGAGACTTCCTCGTTGCGCAGACGAGCCTGGAACTCGCACACTTTCTCCTGCAGCGTCTTCAGGCACACACACACGGCACACGCACACACACCCATGCATTCAATCATGTACAGCCAACTAGGACTATCTTTACATATCACACTAAGTCTGACCGCATAATGATAGTTGACCATGTCTTTTTCCCCCCAGTTGAAAATGAGTTTTCTTCTATTCAAATTGATATATTCTCAACTAATTTCTATTGCTACTTGTTATAATACTGCTGCAATTTGGAATTTTGTAAAAACATTGGATTTATATATATATATATAAATAATGTGTGTGTGTGCATGTCTAACTGGTTTAGACACCAAAGCGCTTCAACTCATACAGAGAGCAGTGGCCCGCCTGATCTCCAACCTACCAAAGTCACCCCACTTCTCGGAGAGCTGCACTGGTTTCCCATTGCTGCACAAATCCGCTTCAAGGTTCTTGACCTGGGATTCCGTGCAACAAAAGGGAACGACTCCCTCCTACCTCCGGTCAATGGTCTGTAAGTAGTACACACCCTCAAGATCCCTACTCTCTGCACCTTCCTGCTGCCAGAGACCCAGTCCTCTTCAGGCTCCTGGGGGTATATTGAAATAAAGCAGGCTATTCTCTGAACTTCCCAGTTCCCACCACAGTCAGGACAAACCTGCAAAATAGTTTGCCGCCAACTAAAAACACACCTTTTCAATCAATATCATCAGATACATTTAAAAAAAAAATATTATTATTTATTTTTTTTAAACCTTCTTACTGTCTATACTACTATGCTACTGGGCCTATACTACTACCTACTATTCTACTATGTACTATGTCTATACTACTATGCACTCAAAGTGAAGCACTCAAAATCGGCACTGCTAGACTAACAATACCGCTAACCATTAGCTGCCAGAGGTTTACCCCTCTTGCTGACTTGCTGGGAGACAATTTGTAAGTCACTTTGGATAAAAGTTAAATGTAAATGTAAATGTCATAATTATTATTATTATTATATTTTTTTTTACATACCTTTGTGTAGATCTATATTAGTATTCCTTATGCAGTATTATACCAAAATCATTGATTTTATCCACCGACAGCTACAGCTCCTCTAACAAAGCTCTACCAACCAGTCAACACTGCGTCTTTTTATTCCATGCCCTAGTTGGAGTCACGTGGCCAGGCTGCAACGTCCTGCTGCCCTTGTAACCATTTTAACCCCAGTAGAGACTTCACAAAACCCAGCTGACATGGCTCTATGTGGGACACAGAACCTGAGGAGAGGGGTCCTTTTGAGACTTCTCCACGGTTTGTTAATATTTCTAAATATAGAAGACTTCCTAATAGGGCTGCGCAATTAATCGTATATTAAAATCGTGATCACGATTTTGGCCTCCACAATTAATTAAACATGATCGTTGACACATTCCATTTAGAATGTCTTGCTCTTCTACATCAAATCAGACGCTACGCTGTCTGACAAATCACAGGTGTTCCTGTGCGCTGTGAGCACCTGTTTACATTGGTAGCCTCAAACAAAGTGCCCTTTTCATTTGGCTTAAAATCAAAACTAATACACAAGATGAGATGCTTTTAAAAAGAGCAGTGCCTATCATTTGGAATATTTTTTTGTGCAATATAAAGGTGTTAAGAGCATGGACAACACTGATCCCTCCTGCACCACAGGGGTGGGCTAGCAAACTGAATTCCGTGCTTGCCAGCATTCCGGTTTAGCCTGTAATGGTCACTTGTTTTCACTTTTCCTGTTAATCCCCTGCATTTAGGGTAATTCTCATCGATAGTTAACAAGTGGCTTTGCTGTGAGCCACACAGGAAATGATCATTCTGCTATGATAAACAAGGCCAGCCTAACAACAGTCCTCCAAGTAGCCCAGTACACTTTACTGAACAGGCCTAGGAACACACAACATATGTATATATACATGTCCACCACGCATGCATTCTCCCTTAATAATGTTTTAATGTTGGGCAGGTTTATAACTCCATTAATCATGATTAATAATCGTGATCACAATATCAAGCAAAATTATTGCAATTATAATTTTCCTGTCATAATTGTGTAGCCATACTTCCTAAGATTAAAATTAATGTTTTGTGATGAATAATTCTGTTGTGAAAAAGTGACAACCAACTAGCGCATGGAAACACTACAAGAAGAGAGATGAGAGGAAAAACAGTGAGAAAAGAACGCAGACAAAGAGGCCAACGGGCAGAATGAAGATCAGACGAGACGTCTGTACCCAGACACACAGAGCTAGTAGAATCTACAGGCGAGTGAGAAGAACGTTACATCGAAAGGCGTCCAGCAGTAGGACCAGCTGACCCTCTGCAGGGGAGAAGAGGGGGAGCGGTGGAGGACGTGACAGATGGATGGGAAGAGGAAAAGAAGGGAGAGTGATTGGCAGCAGACAGCAGGCAACAGCAAGAGACAAATTGGATTGAGCAGTTCAGTGAACAGAGGAGAGACGTGCGTGAGTGACATGGCAAAAAGAAAAAACAGCAGAAATGAAAGAGGAAAAAAGAGGTTGATCATGACACTTGGGGAGGACAGTGGGACCGAGCGGACGCGGTGTTGTCGCTGTTGATTTGTAAGACGGAATCAGAAGTGGCTACGTGGTGCTAAGGGGGAGGTTTCAGTCAGCTAATGTCACATCCGGCTGTGCTGATGATGTCAGTGTGTGAGTCAGCACTGGGGCTGTCGCTGCAGCTCTGCATCCCAGATGTCACCCAGCCACTGGTTCACTGTGTTTTTAATCCAACGCTACACGGTATATTATGTTGTGCTTTGTTTTGTGTCCCATCTCACAAAAAGGGAGAATTATCTCACCGTGTGTGTGTGTGTGTGTGTGTGTGCGCGCGCTACACTCTCACCTGTATGAGTAGTTGCTGGCTGTGAGGGTTGGCTTCTGCAAAGTCAGCAGTAGTCAGAGAAGGGCGCTGTGAGAAGGCCGTGGCGGGCAGCGATAGGAAGGATCCGTCTTCCTCACCATCACTCATCAGGAAGTCCACAGAACTCTCTACGGGCACACAGCAGGGTCAAAATACATTTAGAAAGACCCAGACATTGATTTATAGCACCAGGTTTAAGCTGCTGGCTCTTTAGTTGTGTCCTTCCTTATCCACTGTAACCGGGACACTAGACTGAGACTCTAGTGTACGAGTTGGAAGTACTCTCTATTGTCCCCTTCTACTTAAAAGGGATAGGCCAATCATGTTAAGAAGCCTATCTGATAGGAGCGGCTGGATAGCGCAGTGGACTAAGCGCTCGCCTACCACCCCAGAGACTCTGGGATCGAATCCAGCCGTTAGCGGTACCTCCGGCTTGGTCAGTCGTCCCTACTAACACAATTGGCAGTGTTAGCTGGTGGGAAGCCAGTGGGATATGTGTCCTGACTCCTACTGGTCGGTCGGGGTGCCTGTTCAGCAGGGAGGGGATCTGGGGGAAATAGCGTGAACCTCCGCACGCGTTACGTTCCCTTAGTGAAACTCCTCGCCGTCAGGTGTAAAGAAGTGGCTGGCGACTCCACATGTATCAGAGGAGGCGTGTGGTAGTTCTACACCCTCCCCAGGCCGACAGTGGGGAAATGCGTGCAACAACCAGGAAGGGAATTGGCATAACGAACGACTAAATTGGGATCTGTGAAAAATACAGAAAGCAAAAATCACCGTTTTTGGTTTTTGAGATATTGTAAACTGAAATTGTTAGCATTAGCAATGCTAGTGGAAGTCAATAGGGCATGAAGCATGTTTCATTAAAATCACACAGCAACACGTACAATGTATAAATTAACAAACAGGCAGCTTCCCGTTTCCCAACATTGTTAACTATATTCATAGTATTCTCATGACGTGTCATGCCAACCAATATGGCACAATGCCGAAGCTTATTGGCAATGGCTGTTATTGAATACGTTAATGAGTTCCAGCACATTGTGAGAATGCACATCCAAGAAGAGGATTTCCCAAATCTGTGCTGGTATCACAAAAACTAAAACAGTGTACAATATATTCTTCTTCACAGGATGGCTTTATGGGTTATAGTTTATCCTCACTCCTAAACCTACAAGATATACACAGAAATAGTATTAATAAACAAGAGTAAATCAGAATATTCACCAATACAATTACAAAAAAGGTCTAATGTCAAGGTCCAAGTTCATCCCATGGGGCTGCAGTGTTTCCAGTTTTATGGATCCAGAACATTTCCTGTTGCTGAACACGTCTAGTCTAGCACCCCCCCCCCCCCCCCCCTCTCTCTCTCTCTTTATGGGCATTCCATTCCTTCATTGCCTGTGCATTTCAGCATGGAAACACTATGGCCCTATTGCAATGTTCTGCTAGCTAGTTTACTAGCTTGCGCCACCAAGATCCTTCAATTCATACAGAACGCAGCAGTCCGCATGATCTCTAATCTACCAAAGTCAGCTCACGTCAGCCCACTTCTCAAGAGAGCTGCACTGGCTTCCCATTGCCGCACGGAATGGATACGCTTCAAGGTCCTTGACCTGGCAGACCGTACAGTGAGGGGAATGGCTCCCTCCTACCTCCAGTCAATGGTCTCTAGCTAGTAGCTACACACCATCAAGACCCCTGCACTCTGCATCTTCTGGCCATCCGAGACCCACTGCTATTTGGGGCTCCCTGAAATAAATGAACAAATAAAATAAACACTAACCTTCTTACAATCTTTTACAATTATGTACTATTATGCTACCATGTCTATACTACTATGTACTTTGCTACTATGCCTATACTACTACCTACTATGCCAATGTGTGTATACTATTATGCACTCAAGAGTGTAGCACTCAAGTGTACCCCTCCGACTGACTTGTACAAAATGTAATGTTAATGTAAATTGTTGCTTTTAAATGCACTGCCATTGGGTTTCAATAAAACGACACAGATCGTTCTGATAACTACATCCTTATTTACAATCACCTGTTGTTTTCCGAACAAGATATGTGATCGAATGAATAGAGGGACTTCAATGGGACTTTTCCAGAGATGCTTCACACACACCTCACTGAATTCCTCGAGCATTGCTAAAATATGCGAATAGATTTGAAAACGAGACCATGACGAGTCCATTGATGTCATCTAGGATTGTATTCATTAGTGTGTGCCATCTGGTCGGATACACAGTTCTGCTGAACAGCATTACGGTGTGAAAGAAGCCTTTCCAAACAAAACACAAATAACTCCCATGATCACGCTTAGCAAGGGCTGTTCTGTTCACCCTCTCCTCATCAAAACAAATCCCATGCAGGAAACTGCCAGGGGGTGGGAACAAAACCTCCATGCAACAGGAAGCAACAGGATTTATGGGAAATGTGGTCTTGTGAGAATTATGCCTGCACAATATTTGGAAACAATTTATATTGCAATATCTTTATTTCTTGCTATATGAAAAAAATACCGGCTCACCATCTTTTCACCAGATATATGCAGCTTTTAACTTCAATAGCTCCATTTGGGAAGAATGATTAGGGTGATTCTGAAGGGTACACAATTTCTTTGTGCTATACAAATAAAAAACAAATAAAATAAATAAAGTTATTAGCATTATTCAGATAATTCTATCAATCCAGGCTAAGGCCCATGATCCAACAGGATATTAATAATGCATGTTGCATGAATGGGTGGAAGAAGGGTGGCGTCTAGAAGAGATCCAGGAGATTTACAAGCTGTTTAACGCATAACATTAAACATAAAATTAACGCCATTAACATCCTTCACAAAAAACAACAACATTGCGTTCGATGCTCAATACTCATAGTATTTGGGATGTCCCGGTCAGAATCAGAGCCGATCATGGCTTATTTTAATTGATCGGTATTGATTGTACTGGGTATATTATTATTATTATTATTTTTTTTAAACCATTAAGGGAACGCTGTGTTGTAGGAATTTTTTCCCTTTAAGCAGAACTATTCAATTACCAAGCATATCTTACCTACATTGAAATGGTTGTACTATGGGCGGTCAGGTGGCGTAGCGGAGATTGCGTTCGTCACCAACCCCGGAGACGCTGGATTCGCCTGTTCGAATCCAGCTCACAGCTCCGGGGTTGTCACCAGCTTGGCTGGCCGTCTGCACTGATACAATTGGCAGTATTAGAGGGTGGGAGAAGCTGGCAGGGTGGGTCCGGGTCGTTGTAAACAGCGACTCCTACAGTTCGGTCGGGGCGCCTGCTAAGCGCGGATAGGATTTAAGGGCGGTAGTGTGATCCTTCCACACGTTACACGCTCTCAGTGAGGTGAAAAGAAGCGGTTGATTGGCTAGACGTGTGTCGGAGGAAGCACGTGATAGCCTCCACTCTCCCAGACCGACTGTGGGGGGTAAGTGCGCAGTGACCAGGAAGGGGATTGGGAATTGGCATAACGACTAACATTGGGATGGGAGAAAATCGGAGGAAAAAGGAGGGGGGAAAAGATCAATTAAAAAAAATTGTTGTACTAAATGAGGTGTGCACTGTGCTGCTAGATTATCTACAAAAATACAAATATCGGACTGGGACGCAGTATCGGCAGATGATCGGGAGCAGAACAACGTTATCAGGACATCCCTAGTAATAATTATACCTAAGTATCACAACTAATCTGACAATGATAAAAAGATATATTATTATTGGCAATTCTCCTTGTAGCAGGTAAAACCAGAAGAGGAGAATAAAGAATGGTATTGGTCCTAATGGAGAAGGATACAGAAACCAGCAGCTGTCCCTTTAATGGCCCGGCGGCCCACACTACACTGTCTATGTTTGAGTTTCTGCCTTACTTACTAATCACATCAGGAGGTGCAACGGGTACCATGGAAACCAGTACCACCAGATAACGAGTGATAACAACAGGTAACACATTAACCTTGCACACACACACACACCTGAGAGAGAGAGAGAGAGAGACAGAGAGAGACAGAGAGAGACAGAGAGAGGGAGAGAGAGAGAGAGAGACAGAGAGAGAGAGAGACAGAGACAGAGAGAGAGACAGAGAGCGAGAAGAGAGAGAGACAGAGAGAGAGAGAGACAGACAGACAGACGGAGAGAGACAGAGAGACACAGACAGACAGAGAGGGACAGAGAGAGATGGAGAGAGACGGAGAAAGAGACAGAGAGAGACAGACAGAGAGAGAGACAGAGACAGAGAGACAGACAGACAGACAGACAGACAGACAGACAGACAGACAGACAGACAGACAGACAGACAGACAGACAGACAGACAGACAGACAGACAGACAGACAGACAGACAGACAGACAGACAGACAGACAGACGAGTGTGTGCATGTGCATACGTGTGGTGTAACAGTCACTCATGGAGTTTACAAGTTGGGGGGGGGGGGCAATCTTATTATCAGCATGAGAACAATCACTGCACTGTACCACAGTAAGACGCAGTATGGAAACAACCTTAAAGTATTAAGCAGAATTAACCAATTTGTTCAACTTCACACACTTCCATTTCATGCTAACACGCACATGGTGAACACAACTGAACACACACACATCCTCTATATATACACACATATATATTCGCCAAACACGCCGAGGTGAATACCAAGTTTGAATGATGAATGATGGTCTGAATGAACTGAACACATTCAACCCATAATGTAACATACAAAAGGTTATTAACCCACATGCTCACACTGCCAACAGGTGCCTGGGAAAATGCTGTGGATCTAGCTTTCTGATGACACCGCAAATGCAGTCCCCATGGTAGAGGGTAACAAACAAAAGCACACACACACACACACACACACACACACACACACACACACACACACACACACACACACACACACACACACACACACACACACACACACACACACACACACACACACACACACACACACACACACACACACACACACACACACACACACACACACACACACACACACACACTCTAGAAGAATCATGAGAAGTACTTAGGGGGTGGGGGGGGGATCATTAACTCTTTATTTGATCATTCCCCCATTCTATACCTTCCATGATGTAACCCTGTGCTTTTCTCCTCTCTCCTCTGTCTGTCTATCCATCTCTGTGTCACAGTGTACCCTCCTCTCTATTCTGCTCAGGCACCATCATACTGTAGCTCTGCGACTCCATCATCACCTTGACTGCAAGCGCAATACTGCAGGGCGAAATGCGCACGCATACACACATACCGTGTACACACACACACACAGATACAGACACTTTCATTGACTACCACCACACACACAGTAGCACCTGTGTTTGCTAGTCTGCCCGCTGGACACCATCTGCCCCTGAGGTCTATCCTCACTAGAGAAACAATATCGTCTTCATATAAACTGCTCACCTCTTTCTTCCTCAGACAGTTGTCATGTCCCTTTTTTTTTCTTTTTTTTTTACTCCATCAGACAAGACCAGAAACCATTCCTCCTCCTGCTGCTGCTGCTGCTGTAAGCCCCGTCTCCGGCCAGGTCCATTCAAAACTCAGGTATTGATGAGTCACAAAAAATACGCCACTCCTCTCTCTCCCTCCCCTCTCCTCTCCTAGTGAGAATCCCGAACAGCAGAGAGGCACACTAGCCTCCTTTCCTCTAATCCCTCCTCTCATGCCTGCCTGGCTGCCTGCCTAGCTCCCTCCCTCCCTCTCCCTTTCTATCAGTCATCCCAAAAATGCAGCCACACTGGTTTAGCCCCGCCTCCACACCGAGGGACCAACTCACCGTCCAACGAGACGTCTTTCTTCCAGAGCTCCTGCAGGCAGGGGGAGTGGCCAATGTCCCAGGTCTTTCGTGTTCCAAACATGACCGCAGGGCTGAGCAGAGCACTGGACCTCTGGACCGGCTGCACGCGTACAAAACGCAGGAGAAAAAAACAAACAAAAAGAGACGTGACAATGTTAACGCGAGGCAAACGCCAGCGAGAGAGAGCGAGAGACACTGTGAAAACATTTCTGTCTTCAACGCAAGGCCATCATCAATATACTCCCATTGAAAATACAGCTCATCAAGCCAAGCTAGATATATAGATTTCAGGTTTGTCAAAAAATAATTTTAAAGTAGTTGAGTAGTCTAGTTGTAGGCTATTTAGCCTAGCTAGAGTAGTTATAGGCTAGTTAGTCTAGCTAGAGTAGTTAGCCTAGCTAGAGTAGTTATAGGCTAGCCTAGCTAGAGTAGTTATAGGCTAGTTAGTCTAGCTAGAGTAGTTAGGCTAGTTAGGCCTAACAAAAATAATAGTTGGTTTCAGGTTGGTTGTCAGTTTGGCCATGGGTAGGTAGGGAATTTATTTTATTTTATTTTTTTATTTTATTCTTTCCCACGGCGACTATGGATAGGGAATTTCTTTATTTAATTAAAATGTTCACAACAACATGGATGCATGTACTCTGCCAGCATGTTTAATATCCATAATACTAAATGTTTGACTAAGATTTCTATGAAACTTTATTCTAAAAAAAAAAAAAAATTTTTTTTTTTTTTTTTTTTTTTTTTTTTTAATATATATATATTTTTTTAAACTCATAAAATATATTGGGTCGCACCTAAATCGGCAGGGTCGGTCGGCAACCTGAAACCAATCATTATTTTTGTTAGGCCTTAGTCTAGCTAGAGTAGTTATAGGCTAGCCTAGCTAGAGTAGTTATAGGCTAGTTAGTCTAGCTAGAGTAGTTAGGCTAGTTAGTCTAGCTAGAGTAGTTATAGGCTAGTTAGCCTAGCTAGAGTAGTTATAGGCTAGTTAGCCTAGCTAGAGTAGTTATAGGCTAGTTAGTCTAGCTAGAGTAGTTATAGGCTAGTTCGCCTAGCTAGAGTAGTTATAGGCTAGTTAGTCTAGCTAGAGTAGTTATAGGCTAGTTCGCCTAGCTAGAGTAGTTATAGGCTAGTTAGTCTAGCTAGAGTAGTTATAGGATAGTTAGCCTAGTTTACGGTGACCAGACGTCCCAGTTTAGTCCCGGGAATCCAGGATTGTCCTGGTTTGAAGATTTGTGTTCCGAGTCCTGACAAATATCTGTAAAGCGATAATATGTCCCAGTTTTCAACATTCCCTGTCCCGGTGCCATCTGTCAAGTGAAGCCTTTGCTATCCGTCAAGTGAAGTTAGCTTAGCTAGAGTAGTTCTGTGGACACACGTATCGAGAGTGTGCCAAGTATAGGATCAGATTACACATCCCATAGACGGCAGGCAGCTCCAGGGGCACCAGTCTCCTCTCTGCCCTCAAGACTCCTTGATCCACAATCACATGGGTCACTTTAACAGGCCAAATGGACGACCAATCAGATTACATCTTGACATTTTTTCAAATGTATTTCTCTGGTGCTTTGGGGCGCACAACAAACCCAATGCCATTCAGTTCCATTGTACTCTTGAGTGATGGCAGACATCTAGATAAGAGTAAGATATCTCCAAAACTCACCAAAACCATCTGGATAGATAGTGTAGCACTCTCTGGGTAAGAGGTATACAAATATGTATATATATATTTTTGATCATGATCAGCAGGAGATCAGCAGGAGTGGAGGCAGACAAAATATGGCTAAACCTCTCAAGCCACTATGATCTTAGCTCTCTCCTAAGCACCCATCACCCATGTGTGTGTAACCCCCCCCCCCCCCCCCCCCACCCACACACACACACACACACACACACACACCTGACAGTCTCAAGTGGCGGTCTAATCTACTTAATCTTGTTGACAAAGAACAAACACTCGTCACCAGGGAAGGGAACACACATCAATACGACTACCCTTTACTCTACCTCATTCTAATGCCATTCAATATAGAGAACACTACCCCAGCACACACATCAATATACAAGCTCTGTAGGGGACAGGCCCTTGCTGCTTGCATCTCCATTACTACTTACTGTGTCTCACCAACAAATCAATTGTCCCACAAATCATTACACCTGCGGTTCAGAATATTTCTCAGCCTTGTGACGTCATTTCCATGCAACAACTCCTGAAATACTTACTTTGGAAAGTCAAAATATCCGTGCTGCACTGCTATATCCATTCGGGAGCACTGACACCTATATATTCGCCTAAAGTTCAATCTACTACATTGGATGTATGCTGTTTTGAAGTGTTCCTTCCATGTAAGTTACTTGTCCACGAAAGGGACCAAGTATCATTAAAACAAACCAGGGCTGGGAAAGATATATCAATATTAATTCATTAATTCCTTTATTTATTCTCACCGTGTCATTTACAACGCAGTCCAGATTATAGGCATATTAAAAACGGATAAAGAAAGATCAAATAAAAAAAAAGTCACAGACTGAAGCAGGAAGATTTGTAATTGATTGATTGAAAACTTTATTAACAGATTGCAGAATGGGTACAATACAGAACAGCTCAATACACACAATTGTTAAGGGGATGCAGACCAGAGAAAGACTTTCGTCTTGTTTACATCAGGGTCCCCCATTTTCAATTCATCAGGACATGTATGACATTTATGACATACCAGATTTGCAAATACAGTACTGTTTGCGATACAAAAAGAGTCCAGAAAATAGAGTATATACATTTGACGTAAAAACTGTACATTGGAGGAGGTTGGGTGGGGTTGGGTAGGAGGGGTTGGGACACTGTACAAACAAGCAAAACTGTACATTGGAATATTGACAACCATACTAGGTAATTTACTGTACATTGGAGGGGGTTGGGTTAGTTAGGACATTTACAGGGGCCAGTTTCGAATTGCAGTCTCCCGTAGGTGTTCTTTGAGAGTGGTTTTGAAAGTGGGTAGTGATTCACATTCCTTTACAGCTTTAGGTAGGGCGTTCCACATTGATGTGGCATAATTGCGAAACGTGTTTAGTCCCTTGTTTGAGCCGAATCTGGGTTTAACATGATTTGTGGAGCTCCCTCTGGTGTTGTGATTGTCGTGGTATTCACTGACCTTTGGGAAGTATTTTGACATGTAGATGGGTACCTTGGTCGTGTAGTGTATCTTGTAGACCAGGCCCATTGCAAGTTGCTGTACTCTTGTCGTCTACTCCATCCTAGGTTGTCAAAGTGGGCAGGGGTGAGGTGGGTTCTAGGAGTAAGGTCGAGCAGTAGTCTGACCAGCTTGTTTTGAGATGTTTGGAATTTTGTTTTTAGCGCCTTTGAGGTGCTTTGGTACCATGAGGTGCACGCATAGTCGTAGTACCCTTGAATGAGTGCTCCTGCCAGAGTCTTCAGGGTATTCTTGTTTACCAGAGAGGAGATCCGGTACAAGAATAGAGTTTGTTGGTTGACTTTTTTTTATTACATTGGATGCCATTTTGTCACAGGAAAGATTAGCCTCTAGGATGGAACCCAGGTAGGTAATTTCATCTTTCCTTGTGACAATATTGTCACCCACTGTAACTGTGTTTAAACTGTCCATAAGACCGTGGGGTATTGATTTAGCGAGAGTTTGCACTCTATGGACTCTCGGTACCATAGGAATTGGTCATTTGAGTGTACAGAGTCAGTAATACAATAGACAATGGTGTCATCCGCATAAAGATTAACTTGACATCAACTCAGAAAATAGACAATATCCATAACCAACCCTGTCTATTTAAGAAAAGAATGGTCAAAAGTATCGAATGATTTTGATATATCTACAAATGAGGCAGGTCAGGCAGCACAACGTTTTCTTTTATCTAGGACCAATACGATATCATTCACAACTAAAGTAGTGGCTGAGATCGTGCTATATTTAGGCTTAGACATTAGCTGAATGCATGTTCTTTAAGCAAAAGTCCTTGGCAGTGTTATTCTTCTGTTCACTTAGCATGTACATTTATCATAATCACTTCATTCACCAATCAGAATTTGACTTAGTTATCTGTGCTATAGTAGCTGTAACACAGGACAACACACTACACAGGGTACATAATACAAAGACAGCACACTGACAGGCTTCATACTATACAGGGAGCATATACACACATAATCCATGAACACCAAAAAAAAATTTAAATGCACAAAACATTTCCCTTAAGTTGTATGCAAGCAAAACTCACAAAAACACCAATTCTACAAATCGTCCAAAGATCAGCTGTAAAAATGGAATTGGACCAATATGTGCTTTTTAAAGCCTGTATTGGCCGATACTGATAGTCTGTCTATGCATCCCTAAATTGATAATAAAAAGGCAAATATGTCACAAAAGTATTTCTGAAATATCAACTGAAAATGTAAGTTACCATGCAGTCCAACGTGATGTGATTTTCCAAACCTAAACACAGTGATTAAGATTGGATGTTCCCTTATTAATGCCCTTGGAGAAATTATGGGGTCATAATCATAGCATCACAGGGAGGGGAGGTACAGGCAGGGTAATATAAATTACAATAGAAATATACGAGAATAGAAATATAAGCATAAAAGATAAAGAACAAGATCAAATATGGATAAATAAATAATGGTGAGTGTCTAGTCAAGCGGACATCTATTGATAATAACACAATGCGCATATATACAGCCCACCCCACCCCTGGTATCATATACAGATTCCATCCTAAAGTCAACCTCATGTGCAATTATATATAGCTAACTAATTTGTACAAACATACTGATTAGAGAGACAGAGTGATAGAACGATATCTACTAAACATCCGTCTGTTTACATCGTTAAGTGCCTTTTCACACACATACCTGCAGATAGATACCAACAAGACATGTCTGCTTACATTGTTAAATGTCTTTTCGTCAACATGACACACAATATACCGTGGGTCTTCATGTTACACTGAACACCAGTCACTGCAGGTCTTGCTCAGTAAGAAAAAGAAAAGAGAAAGCAAGTATTTTGGCCACATTTCCCAAAGCCCTGGTCATTCCCCAGGAGTGGTCATTGAGGACACGTGGTGCCCTGGCCTGAATCTGACTAATGCCATGGTGGAAAGTTCCACGTATAATCTACCGCACAGAACCTCCATGGAACTACTCTTTCTGTGCTGGATTCTGGCTGTATGTGGAAATACAGTACAAATACTGCTTCTGTTCAACTGATCCAACTACATATGGTAGCTGAACATATTGTGCTGTGATCATGCATTAAATACGAGCTCCAGACCTAAAACATGCTATAAAGACTGTTGAGAACATTCTTTAGGAAGGATAATCATTAATCACGGTTAATTTTTTTAATATAAACCGTACATCGTCATTCTTGCCTTGATAAGAGTTCATATCAGATGTTAAATTCTATAAGTTGCTCGTCTTCATAATGAAAACTTGACATCACCAGTCAAAGAAGAAATATATGGACTCCTACAAAAAGGTAAGAATAACAGGACTCACCCACATATGATCCCTTGTACCCTCAAGCAAGCAAGACACTTGATAATTACAACCCACTTGAAGAAAAACTACCCTAAAACAGACGTATATAGGCTTCCTACCCTTCCATGTCCAGTGGGTGCTCTGTACTCATAGGTGTGGATGCCCTTGTTGATGAGAGACCCAACCCAGCCCAGCATGCTGGCTGACCAGGCTCCTCACATCCTCAGCCAGACGACTCGTAAGACTCGCCTCCCGTCTCGACATATGTCAACAGCGTCCCGTGGGCCCAGTGACCAGCTCTACACCATCATCAAATCAATCCAACACAACACATGACTGTGTCAATAGAGCAGCGGCCCGTCTATTCTAAAGCAGAGGTGTGTCTGTGTGCCAGTTCAACGACGGGTAACACAGCAATGGGTTTACAATCCCACTCCACACACCCCGGACTCAAGACGTGACTGATAATTACAGACCTGGAAACAGTTACCTCATCTTCAAACAGTCTCCTGGATCAGTAGGAGGATTAACAATGTCTGGTCCCAGAACAGTGCTTGAGCAACATCTCCAGTCAGGGTGAGCGCATCTAGCTACGTATATATAATCCTTTAAGCCTGGAGGCAGATGGCCTCTTTTTAACCCTGGTCTGCGAGGAAGACTAGTTGAGATGGAGACCGTCCTGGACCACATATCCATCCTTTGTATATTGCCAAGGCATGCCGATCAGCAAATTATTGACTATCTGACATCCCACAGTATTTAATTTCAAACCTTTATTTAAACTCGAAAGGCAACCGAGGTTTCCCTCATTTACAGTCACGTCGAGTGTACACAGAGTTAAGCGAAAAGGGCATATAGAATCACACAGCATATGATAGGTAGTATAGGCAGAAGAAAGATGCTTCTAGGATCTCTGCCTGGTTCTGGTAATCTCCCCCACAGTCACCACCACTTGCCCTTTGGTTCCAGTTCAGACTTAGAGGGTAAGCTGCTCCTTGATCCCAGAACTGGACACAGCTTCCACCCATAAGGACCGGGGCATAGTCAAATAAAACCCTCTTCAAGCTCGCATGAAATTCATTTCACGACAATGACATTTTCTTTCAGTTCAGACTCAAATGAGATGCGATTAAAAACCCTTGTTTTTCTAGACTCCAGAACATTACAAATACAATTAATATCTTCTACATGCTCATTTAGAGTGTCTACTTCAGTCAAGAACCATTTGACAGTTTTTGAGTGGCAAGTTCTCAGATCCATAACTTAAGGCTGAATCTTTTCTCCGCCCCCTCTTTGGCACTTTATGTTTTGTGTTGTTGTAATTTATTGTGTGTTGACTGCCTGGTGAGTGTACTGTTGCTGTGTGTAACTGGTGTATGGGCTGCTGTCTGAACAGGTCACACTCGTAAATGAGACCTCGGTCTCAATGTGATTTTACCTGTTTAAATAAAGGCTAAATAAATAAATAGAAAATACACTGTATTGATAATATATACCACCTAGATATTTCACATACTGTAGCTCTTTAAAGTATTCCATCGTTAGACCTGCATGTTGCGATATTGGTCAGACAGTTAGTAGTGTGTCTGTGTGTGGTCCAGTCTTTTTGACCCACCATGATTCCTATGAAGTGGCAGGTGGACCAGATGCCTCCTGCTGCTGTTACTCCTGCCTGCAGACCAGACAGTCTGACCGAATGGGTGAACAAGAGTGCAGTACCATGCAAGTCCTAAAGGAGGAGCTACAGTAGGAGCAACAAGACTGCAAATGATCATTCTTCAGTTTCCTTCGTTTTAACAAGGCACTACTGAATGCATGTCTACAGTTTGCACACACGCACTCTCACACATGCAGAGTGTTTAGGTTATAACTATGACAGATCTTGCTTGGCTGTGGCTCTCTCAGTAATATATAATGGGTCTGGATGAGGTTCTGGATGAGATCTTGCTTGGCTGTGGCTCCCTCAGTAATACATAGTGGATCTGGATGAGGTTCCAGTGTAGTGAAGGGAATTGCATCCACTTCTCTTAACTGACAGCTACCATCTCCTTCTCTCCTCTGCCCTCCTGCTGTGATTACTGAGCCTTTTAATATTGTTTATGACATGAGAGGGGATAGGTTTAGCATAAACCAGGATCAGACTTAACCCCCCCCCCCACACACACACACTTTCACTGTCTAAATCTCATCTTCCTCATACTGGAATGTTCCCTCGCATCTCCCTTCCTGAACACAGCCTCCCTTGTCTCCCTCTCTGGGGTGCATCCCTCTCCTCATCTAGCTCATGCTGGGGCGAGTGTATCTCATTAGCCCAATTCTGTAATCTTCTGGTTCTAACATGATTCCGGCCCACTTCCACATACACCATGAAATACAATAGATTTTCAGTTCATTGGACATTTGTTTTATAATAATAATATTGGGAGCTTTTACCTTTACCCCGACTATCCGCAAAACCTTAGCCGACCGAGCGGTTATTTTCACATTGGAAATCCTTGGATATAACTAAGCACCATGGATAAGAGGGTAAAATATCTTACAAGGTGCTGACACACACTGTAGTGGGAAGGTGTGGATTACAGTTTTATGGATCTGGAAAGCGCACGCACGGAGGTCTGCAGAGTGGACAATTTGTAGAGGATTAATCCATCAGCACTTGTCTATATTAATAAAGCTTAAGCGCATTTATATAATGTGTGTGTGTGCGTCAGTATACGTGTGTATGTATTCACATGTGTTCGAAGTTGCAAAGTCTTCCTTACACACTCACTGTTCACTAGGGGTGGGAATCACCAGAGGCCTCACGATACAAATCATACGATACTATCACGATACTTGAGTCACGATACGATAGTATTGCAATACTAAATATATTGCGATATGCTGAGTATTGCGATATTAATATTGCGATATATTGCGATTTATTACCTTTTTTCAACTGCAAAGTAAAACTTTGTCAACATGTTTTATCTAATAAAATAAAGTTCAGTCTGTTCATCTCACTTGAATAATTTTTATTGCAGAACATGGTATTTTCTCAAGCAGACAGATGTAAACACTGTAATCTGTGTTGCATGTACCTGACAAACTGAACTGTTTTATTACAGTCATATTCTAACTTAACTGAATGCACATGTGTGTGTGTGTGGACTACTGTACTATTACAGGTATTGAAATGAACAATGCAACTTCCTTGTACAAAAAAAATACAAAATCTATATAATTTTTTTTATGAATAATTAAATATCGATACTTGGCGTCCCTGTATCGATACAGTATCGCCACGCAAAGTATCGCGATACTACTACCTATCGATTTCCCCCCCCCCACCCCTACTGTTCACCCTGTATGGATTACCATTTCATGCCGATCTATTATGTATGGCAGTAGGAGATTGCACTTGCGTTATGTGCGATTCTGATCACGTTCCCCTCTGGCCACAGAGACAGTAATGAGCTATTTTTAGCCCTCCAGTGCCTCCACTATGACAACATGGGCAGGAAGAGGACCAATCACTACAGAGCGCAAAGAAAAGAAATGTGTGCGAGTGAGGGAGATTGAGAATGTAGAGATGATTTAAGATGGAGCATGTATAGAAGAACGCTGGCTGGGTGGACACTGCCTCGCTGGACTGTAGAGCTGTGAATCTTCACTGGCCTCACGATTAGATTACGATTCAGCTGTCCATGATTCGATTCGATGATGCATCTCGATGCAGCTCAATAATATATTACATCCTCAATTTTATAATCTATATTACTACACATGGCTACTTTTTCATCAATTAATACAAGCAGTCAGATAAATGAACTTTTATTTAGAAAGTTCTTAAATCACCAGGGTGGTCAGGTGGCGTAACGGAGATTGCGTTCATCACCAACCCCGGAGCGGCTGGATTCACCTGTTCGAATCCAGCTCACAGCTCCGGGGTTGTCACCAGCTTGGCTGGCCGTTCACACTAATACAATTGGCAGTATTAGAGGGTGGGAGAAGCTGGCGGGGTGGGTCCGGGTCGTTGTAAACAGCGACTCCTACAGTTCGGTCGGGGGGCCTGCTAAGCGCGGATAGGATCTAAGTGGGATAGTGTGATCCTTCCACACGCTACGCGCTCTCAGTGAGAATCCGCGCTGCCAGGTGAAAAGAAGCGGTTGATTGGCTGGACGTGTGTCGGAGGAAGCACATGGTAGCCTCCACTCTCCCAGACCGACTGTGGGGGGTAAGTGCGCAGCGACCAGGAAGGGGATTGGGAATTGGCATAACGACTAACATTGGGATGGGAGAAAATCAGAGGAAAAAGGAGGAAAAAAAAAAAAAAAAAAAGTTCTTAAATCAGAATGTCAAAATAAATGTCTTTACTAGTGTTGCATGATACAGATACTAGAAAGGTATCTCGATACCCAGCTGTTAAAAACGGTTCAATACTCTTTTTTATTAGTATCAGTATCAATACTTTTAGAATAGCCTGATGCTGTATTTTATATGAGTTGAGTGGATGCATGACCAGAGCACTAGCTTTAATAATACAACAATAATAATAATATATTTGTAGGGCGCTCGGCTTTATAGTTGTGGAGCAAATCCCAAAGCGCTACATTGTAAAAGATAAAAGCTAGCAATACATTTTTTATTTTTTAGTAATTATTTATTTTATTTTAATAATCGATTATGTTTGGTCACTGCATCGATGCAGAATCGTCCACGTCCGCATCGCGATGCATCTTAGAATCGAGAAATGTCCACACCCCTACTGGACTCCAGCGGCTCGCACACGTGATGCCGTCCATACAG
Organism: Notolepis coatsorum; assembly: GCF_963971535.1. NCBI lineage: Eukaryota > Metazoa > Chordata > Actinopteri > Aulopiformes > Paralepididae > Notolepis > Notolepis coatsorum. The sequence continues at coordinate 22,180,699 of NC_140184.1, forward strand.
ACGCCGTAATAAACAGAGCCTTTCACTGTCTATTTTGCCGAGTACCTCTTGTCTCATGCTAGAAAATAGGCTCTGCACCGAATCGTTAGGGTGACGTGCTGTTGCTGTCATGCAGGGCCGCTCTGCTCAAATAGGCTGTGTGGCTGTTCTAACCTGTTAACATGGTCACTGTGTGGCTGTTCTAACCTGTTAACATGGTCACTGTGTAGCTGTCCTAACCTGTTAACATGGTCACTGTGTAGCTGCTCTAACCTGTTAACATGATCACTGTGTGGCTGTTCTAACCTGTTAACATGGTGACTGTGTGGCTGTTCTAACCTGTTAACATGGTCACTGTGTGGCTGTTCTAACCTGTTAACATGGTGACTGTGTGGCTGTTCTAACCTGTTAACATGGTGACTGTGTAGCTGCTCTAACCTGTTAACATGGTCACTGTGTGGCTGCTCTAACCTGTTAACATGGTCACTGTGTGGCTGTTCTAACCTGTTAACATGGGTCACTGTGTAGCTGCTCTAACCTGTTAACATGGAAACGATGATGCAGACAAATTGAATTATTCAATGTTATACATTTTCACACTTTCCTTCAAACTAATTTAGTCACAGATGTCGCCATTTAGTACAAGATCTGTGTTTCAGAGACGTACAGGCGTAGAGACAGAGGTGTTTCAGAGACATACAGGTGTAGAGACAGGTGTTTCAGAGATGTACAGGTGTAGAGACGGAGGTGTTTCAGAGACATACAGGTGTAGAGACAGAGGTGTTTCAGAGACATACAGGTGTAGAGACAGAGGTGTTTCAGAGATGTACAGGTGTAGAGACGGAGGTGTTTCAGAGACGTACAGGCGTAGTAGAGACAGAGGTGTTTCAGAGACATACAGGCGTAGAGACAGGTGTTTCAGAGACATACAGGTGTAGAGACAGAGGTGTTTCAGAGACATACAGGCGTAGAGACAGAGGTGTTTCAGAGACATACAGGTGTAGAGACCGAGGTGTTTCAGAGACATACAGGTGTAGAGACAGAGGTGTTTCAGAGACATACAGGTGTAGAGACAGAGGTGTTTCAGAGACATACAGGTGTAGAGACAGAGGTGTTTCAGAGACATACAGGTGTAGAGACAGAGGTGTTTCAGAGACATACAGGTGTAGAGACAGAGGTGTTTCAGAGGCTGTGACGTACAGGCGTAGAGACAGAGGTGTTTCAGAGATGTACAGGCGTAGAAACAGAGGTGTTTCAGAGGCTGACATACAAGCGTAGAGACAAGGGCTGTCACTTCAACAAAAATCGAATTCGATATTCGTTGCAGAATTGTAGACAAGTTTGAATTCGAATTTCAGTGTAAAAAAACAACAACTCTCGAGTCTAAGCTATTTTCAAAGTTTTGGCTATTTCTTTTTACCATGGTATGTTTGGTATCATTCTTTTTAGCACAGTCACCTATATGACCTAACCGTTTGTTTTCGTACTGTACTGTATACTGCATACTGTACAACACGATTTTAGAAGATGTGTTTTTCTACTATGAGGCTGAGCAAATGTAAACATGCTCCATGAAGCATTAGAAACAATGAAAATGTGCCCTCAGGTTGCCTATGTACAAACAATTATATGTATAAACAATTCTTACCTCGCCTCATAATTCTCCTCTGAAATGGCACAAAACAACTCCAAACGCACCCCAAAAGACCGACAACTAGCGTGATCAAAAACGGCAAAGATAATAATACAAATAGAGGACAATTTACGCATGCGTAAAACCTTATTTAGCATTGAATTGAAATTATCCTGTTTCAATTATTTCTTGGGCTATCAACACCAAATCAAAATGACCTACGATGTAGTTTCAGGCCTGCTCTTTCGATGAGCGTTCAGGAAATTCTCCGCCAGACCTCGTCAAACAAATGATGTCACTTGGTCACGCCGGCGTGCTGGTCGACTCCTGAGAAATATTAAAACGTGTTTTACCATTTTTACCGGTATCCTTATTTTAAAAAAAATTATTAAATGTTTGTTATTCTAATTTCTCCATTCACGTTCGAATCTCACGTTTTTATGTAAATTCGAAATTAAATTAGAAAATCGAAAATAATGTGACAGCCGGGGCGACTGGGTGGCGTAGCGGAGATTGTGCTCGTCACCAATGCAAGAGACTCCGGTCTCGACTCCCCAAGTCGGCATTGCCTGCTGCTTGAGCCAGTCGTCATACTATCTCAATTGGCAGAGGTAGCGGGTGGTAAGTCGATGGGTGGGGATTGGACATTGTGGACAGCGACTCCTACAGGTCGGTTGGGTGACGCCTGTACAGCAGAGACAGGAAGTATCGGGGGCAGCGTGAGCCTCCCACGCATTGATCCTCGCCACTGAGAGTCCGCGCTGTCTGGTGAAAAGATGCGACAGGCTGCCTCCTCGTGTACCGGAGGGGACACGTGATGCAAGGCTTCTATCCTCCTCACTACAGCCAACCAGTGGGAGGCCTAGTCTAGCAACATTCAAGACAGGGGAGGGGAGAATTGGTGATACGAAATTGGGATGGGAGAAAAAAAATTGAAAAATAAGGAGAAAAAGTGGATAGAAAAAAAGAAAATAATGTGGCAGCCCTAGTAGGTGTTTCAGAGGCTGTGATGTACAGGCAGAGACAGAGGTGTTTCAGAGGCTGTGACGTACAAGTGTAGAGACAGGTGTTTCAGAGGCTGACGTACAGGACGGTGTAGAGACAGAGGCGTTTCAGAGGCTGACGTACAGGTGTAGAGACAGAGGCGTTTCAGAGGCTTATTATAAAAGTGCCTCTTTATTGTCCTCCTTGGGATGAGAGACAACAGACTGACTCCGAGGCGAACAAAGAGCTCTTCATTAAGACCTGCCTTTCACATCCATAATTTACACAGCAAACCCAAGGGTTGAGGGTCTCTCACTGTCCAGCTCACAAACACTCACTGTGGTCAAGCTGCGGCCTGCTAATGGCTTTAACTGCTCTTTAACTTCCTCACACGTGCACAGGCAAACCGGCATCACATAATTACTATTCCAGCCCGTCAAAGACGGCGGCACACAGGATAGGCTGCTCGCCGCCTGCTCGTTGCCTAGGAAGTAGGAATCATCCATCTTTGTATATAGAGATCATCCCACATATAGTACAGCTCAGTCTTTTCTCCTGGGGTCAAAAAAAATATCTGTTCTTGATAAATGTAGTCTTTCATCCTCTTCTCCTCCAGATCCATCCTTCATCCTTCAACCCCCCCCCCCCCCCCCCCCCGCCCCACCCTCCTAAACTAGGTCAGATGATTCACAGCTATCCTCCCAGTCACCACGCGCTCCGTGTCAAAACCTGTCTGCTCCACGCCAGACGGCAGGAGAAGCAACATGGCTATGTTTAAGCTCGACTGCACGGCCACAGCCACGGTCCTCAAACACAAACACCGTCCGGTGGATAGTCACAGAAATAAGGCTTTGAGCACAAAACGGAGGACGAGATATAATACCATCAAGCAGACAAAAGGAGAGGATTTACAGCACATGACGGCGAATGCAAACACGGAGTGCCGAGGGAACAGAGAGGCCAACAGCCTGCAGCAGCCTAGGCAGGACGTGGGGGACAAACAACAGGCATCCAGGCCATCAGTCAAGACAACAGGGGGAAATATAACACTAACCCCCTGGTTAGGTTACAGCCTCATTCTCTTTCCCATCTCACAGAGTGACTCCATTCATTCCCTCCGCTTTCTATCGTCCCTCTTAGCATCCACCTCTCTGCATTTCCCTCACGCACCTCCAATTCATACGATGCATCTCCTCTCGATTCAACATGTCCCCGTCTTTGCCCTCTCCCTACCCCCCCCCCCCCCCCCCCACCCCCATATCTCCATCTTCTCTCATTCCATTACTGACATCATCATCCTTCCATCTCATGGTCATTGTGCTTACCTCCCTCCCTGTGGTCTCGGCGCTCCCTTCATTGCTGCATCATTACAAGATTCCCTCGACACACGCACACATATATATTATAGGCTATACGTATGGCACACAGAGACCGAGATCTGTGTCAATGTCACCAGCCGGCCCCGTCGCTACTGCATGCACACACACACACACACACGCACACACACACAGACACACACACGAGCTGCTTTCGCTCTGCGTTCCTTAGTAACAGTGGAATCTAAGCCAGCATCACGTCCCCCACCCTGTAGCCCCCCTTCTCTCTCTCTCTCTATTCCCCCCACTTGTCCCCTCCCTCCTTTTTTCTCTCTCTTTCTCCTCCCTCACTTCCTCTAGTGGAGGAATAAATATTTCAGCCACAAATGAAGCATGGCTGCTGTGCTCTCCTCCCCCCTCCTTAAATATTAAACTACGCTCTGTGTGTGCGTGTAATCATGTAGGCTTAAGCCTTATGTGTCTGACTCTGATCATGTGCCCCTTCTCCACTCCAGAATACTGAGAGCAACATAAGTCCAACACACACTGCAGAGGGTATAGTAGGATAATGAGTTGGCCATAAACAATGAATGGTAGAACAATGTGGTAGAATACCCCCCCCCCCCCCCCCTACACACACACACACACACACACACACAGAGACAGCATTATGCCATGCTGAGTGATATCGTTACAGTGCTACATTGATCCTGTCCAACAGTGAGCGGGTTCACTGACAACATTTCTAGACGCTAAAAACCCCTCCCTCATCAGTGATGGTTTACTCAAGGGTTATGGGTAATGGTGTTTTTCATGCCAGGCCTCGATCTGGAGACATGGAGACTGCGAAGCCAAAGTCATAATCAGAGTCTCCGGAGTTTTGCAGTGGGCCAACTGTTCCATGTGTTGCTGTTTATATGTCCACACAGCCTGCACAATTATCTAATTGGGGTATATTCTGCTTTGTATCACAAAACAGTTATGTCTGGTAATTGGTATTATAAATGAAAAAAGGCGGGACTGCAATCTGCAACATTTATAGGAAAGTGAATCGTCCTTGCTTCATCTTAATTGGTACCATTAGGTGTGCAGATGAAATTACTTTTACAATGACTTAACATTTTTCAAAACTGCAACGCAGGTCCTTCAACTGGATAAGAATTCCAGATTGAGTTACTCTAGTCTGACTTTAATTTGGAATGGAACTAAATCCAGTCCCACTATCCGGTTACCAGGCTTCCTGTGAACTTGTGAACTTGTGACTGTGTGTGTAGCTGTCTGGTAGGTAAGAGAGGGCAAACAACGGTGTGTGTTTGTGTGCACATGCGTGTATATTCCTGCAGGACTGTCCTGCAGCTGTCCTGGCAAGGACACAGCAGGAGCTCAAAGGACAGTATTTCAACAGTGAATTATAAATGAGACACGCTACACCCGGTTCTCGGGTAGCCTTCTTGATCAGACACCACGGTATCAATGTTAGAAGAACTGCATTCCTCAAGCTGCACTCAATGGAACTAGGGATGCACACCGATCCGATATTGGCCCCGATATGACTAAAATAGCTGGATCGGGTATCGGTAAAAAAAGGAAAAAGAAATTGCGGATTTTTAAATGTTTTATTATAATATAATATAATAAATAAAATAATAAATAACAATTCAGTACATTTATATCTGTGTTCATTTGTTACATTTTGTTTCACTAAGTTAGGAAAGTAATGTTTTAAGTCAAGCCTTGCACAAAATAATGATCCCAGTCTCTTCCACACAGTGAGGCATACAGTTTATTAATTGAACAATGGGTATCGGATCGGTACTCAGTATCGGCCAATACCCAAAGCCAGGTATCGGTATCGGGACTGAAAAAGTCGGATCGGTGCATCCCTAAATGGAACATCATCATCATTGTGGAGTGTGCGAACCCACCGGCAGACAACTCATCCATAGATATGCATTCATTCACATCATTTACAAAATCAAAATCAAATACAAAAATTGTTTTCTGTACAGAATGCGCTCTTCTTTCACCTTTTCTGCTAGACTCACCCTGGTTGACAATTCTTCCCATGTTAGACTATGGTGACATTGTCTGCTTACAATTTTTTTTTTCTCCATCACTCTGCCATCCGTTTCGCTACAAATGCCCCTTTCAGAACTCACCACTGCACTTTATATTCCTCTATAAACTGGCCATCCTTCACAACACCCTTCCAGAACTCACCACTGCACTTTATATTCCTCTATAAACTCACCACTGCACTTTATATTCCTCTATAAACTGGCCATCCTTACACAGCCGTTGTGAAATACTGGTTTATGATGATCTATAAAACTCTCCTTGGTCCGTCACCCCACTACCTGTGTAGTTTGTTGAAATGTGCACCTGCTGTCCACAACACCTGTTCTACAAATCTCATCCTGCTGAAAATCCCCAAAACACACTCAGTAATTGGTCAATCGTCATTTCAGTCTGCCGTGCACACAGACTGGAACAATTTACAAAAAAAGTCTAAAACTGGACAATTTCATCTCCAAATCAGCTTTCAAAAGATACCATCATGGACATTTATAGTGACACTTGCACTTGCATCTCCCTGCCTGCTGTGGCTGTTTTGTTTTGCTGCGTTTGTCCATCATTTTAACTTGTTTTAATCTTGTTCCATTCAGGGTTTCCGTTAGAAAAAATTGTTGCCGGTCTACGTGTCCGGCAAGATTTCAATCTACCGGACAAATGGGATCAATTCCGGTCAGTTTATTGAGCTTAAAAACAATTGATAGGCAGGCTATATAAAGAATGACTTCCTCAAGGCATGTAGATTTATAATATTTTAACTTAAAACTAGGCTACTTTTGCGTATACAGTCATTATATTCCAAATAAAATAAGTCCCGAGACTCCGTGCTGCTGCTGACTTTAAATCAAATAGGTGTCTGGGCAGTCGGCCAGACATTAAATACAGCAGTGTGTTATAATCACATTTTTATGAGCTAACGAATTCCGTTATATTGGACATTTGTATTAATTATATCAAGCGAAGAACTGAGAAATTTGGCAGAGAGAGATGGCAACATTATCGTGAAATATAAACGTTGCGTGATGACTATTATATCTCCGCTTCCCAACGAAGTACATACCAATAGTATGCAACTGCAGAGCCGCAGAGCCAGCGGCGCTCTCAGTCCGGTCTGGGGACCGCTCAGCAGCGCCCCCCACCCAACAGCTGAATTGCCAATGGCTGAATTGGAGTATTGCACTGTGCGCGCACAACTGTCAGCTCTGCGGCTCTGCAGTTGCATGCTTCTCGCAAATCTAGCTCCCGCTGCCAAACCAAATGAATCTCGACATCGCTTCACCAATAGTCGTTATCAGAACACTACACACATATCATAATAGAACACACATCGTTGTCATTATTAGACCTGCTTGGTGAAGCAACAATGAAACAAATGTAACTATTTTAATACAATTCAAATTGTGCTTAGAGGGAATTATTTTCACCAGACATTATGACCGGAGAGATTTAAATATGTCGGACTTCAACAGATTTTGCCCGTCAAAAACCGGTAATTACCGGACAACGGAAACCCTGGTTCCGTTTTAACTTTGTATTTATTTTACCCCCTTCCCCCCTATCCCTCAACAGGCTGTGCCTTTTGCCAGGTCGCCATTGTAAATAAGAATGTGTTCTTAATGACATACCTGGTTAAATAAAATAAAGATAAATAAAATAAAATGAAGGGAAGCTGACACAAGGAGATCTTGTGTGTCAAGAGAGAAGGATGAGTTGGGGATGGAATGGAGCTGGAGGGTTGTTGTTGTGGTCAAGAGCCAGAAACGCATCAAATTAAATCGTCCCGAGAGATTAGAAACCACATTACTACTCCCCCCCCCCCCCAAACGTACACACAGCAGATAGAGAAGACTGAGGACAGTCTGGTCAGATTAACAATATGTTTGGTTACATAAGATGTGATCTGCCTGTGTTTCCATGTAAGGGAGGGACCTGACCCAGCCTTGTGTCTAAATGCAAGGAGTTAGCGGATTTCTGGGTAAATTCTATGTCACTGGAGCTGGAGGATGATACAGTTTAGGGATGGGTCATAAAAAAAGATTGCGGCGAGGTAAAGTCAACATTTGTAATGTGGTTGTACATTTTTTTTTATATGCAGGTTATTGCCTCCAATAAAGTCCCAAAACGTGTTGACTGAAAGGCTATTTTCAATTTCAGCCAATAGGAGTGTCAAAACAGCTTGGAGAAAGAGCCTGGTGCATTGTTCCAACTTCCTGCCTGGCCTCTGTGGCCTGTATACGCTCATGTTGTTATTATTCCTCCTTGCCTCAGTAACGTAGCTGGCTGCAATGTAGCGTAGCCTTGTGCCGTGGCAAAAATCTTTTTCGTTTGAATGAAACTCTGGTCTAGCGTGTAGCAGAGATCTTCTACCGTGGAAAACATCAAGAAGTTTGAATGGAACTTGTCTAGCATGTAGCAGAGATGTTCTACCATTGCAAACATCAAGAAGTTTGGATGAACCTTGTCTAGCGTGTAGCAGAGATGTTCTACCGTGGCATCATGTCCACAAGGCTGACTAGTCAAAATTCTAAATCAACATTTGAATTTTATTCGTTTATAAAAATTGAAAAAATAATTAATTTTTTAATCTTTTTTTTATGAGTCTATTCATTCTGTTTAAACCAATGGGGTTTTTCTTCACAGTTGCAGATAAAGATTAGGCTACACTAATATTATAGTATTATACTATAAGACGTCACCATCACTTTTGTACCAACCTTGCCCTTATTGGATTATTTATGTTGACGAAACTGATGAGTAATATTCATTAAAGAAAGTTGATTTAATAAAAAAGATAAATACTCACTTAATCAGATTAATCACTTTATTCAAATTGAGGATTTAGTTTGAGGATATTAAAAAATAAAAATAAATTAAAAAATTTATTAAATCAGAAAATGGCCTCAAATATAAATCAGAAATAAGAAACATGATATTTTGGCCATATCACCCTACCCCATCTCACTCTGTAAACCAAAGGCACAGATTTGAGATGAAACTACATGCTGCTTAGCACACCCCCTCTCCTCCCCGCTTCCTGTATCCTCTCCCTTCCGATTCACTTCCTCATGTTATCATACCTTCCCCACCTGCATTACTACATTGGTAATCGTAAACACCTCTCCATCGTCCTTCACCGATTATTACCTCATCTCTCTGCCCGTGTTCCCTCACCTGCACTCCTTCTCTGCTAAAGGGACACCTGGAGCGCCTGGTTCTCCTGGGCCCAAGGGGACGGCTGGGGCGCATGGTGCTCCCACTTAGGTGGCGGCGGTTGACCGATGCCGAGGACGCGCGCGCGTCCGTGGGGTAAGACGGCCGGTGAGAGAGCGCGGCGCGGAGCCAATGGCAGTGACATGATGGGAATAGCCAGACTCTGAGGGGCGGCGATGGGCCAGGGCCCTGAGCCGTGAGTGTGGTGGACCTGACCTCCCTGTGGTCCCGTCGGATAGCCCTTAGGTAGGCCCCCTCTTGGGGGTCATGGAGGCTGCCTCTTCGTCCAAACCTCCGTCTTCTCCCCAGTTCTCCATCCAGTCTGCAGTTCATCAGGCCATGATGGAGGTCTGCAGCCTCCTTCTCCCCCTCACTGGGCCCCAAACCACTTCCACGCCCTCCGAGTCGGGGGACAGCGGCTTTGCCTCCTTCCCCCTCTGACGAAGCGCTGTCCCCGGCCTCGTTGGACTCAGACTCCAGGGCCTTGTGTCGATTCTTAAAGAAGCTATGGATGGTCAGCACCAGCAAGGTACAGAGCACGTACATGATACGTGACGAGTGGGCCGGTCCTGGGGAGGTGCCTCTCGACTCTCAACGCCGTCCACTTCTATATGGGACAGTCACACAGCGTTATTCTACATGGATACAGGTTCCATTCTTCAGAATTGTGTGAAGGATCCTCCGGTTCAGAGAGAGTCCAGGTGAGAGTGGTCTGCAACGTCTTGGGTTTCTAGGCATCAGCCTCCAGGGGACATTATGACATCAGCTGACAGACGGCAACAAGAGGAGGCGAGACAGAGTTCCAGTGACGGGTGTTCCGTTCACCTCCTCTGCACCAACTCCAAGATGGCACCTTTCTTCAGCCCTCCAATGGTCACCAGAATTATTTTTAAATAGTCCAACGATGTTATAAGCAGTTTCAACTGAACAATGGCAGGGAGTCTTGAAGCGCATCGTGTCCTGTGTTAATCCCGAGTCTCTTCTCTCCTCAGCCGAGACCGAGGGATAATATGACTGCTGTTGAATTGTGAGCCATTCTAATCCTTCTATCCTCTCTTCTGCTCTCGCTCACACTGATTTCATATGATATCACCTGTGTCACCTTTGTCCTGAAACCCGCCCACGCAGTTAAGTACACAGAACTGATAAAAACTTCTGGACTCTGTCCTGTTTTCACAGCGATTACTGTCCTGTTGCCAAGTGGACAGTGTCCAGGTAACCCAAACCTACAGCGGGGAGCTCAGTGTCTACAATGTTATTCCAGACACTCTTGCCTCACGTGCTTGCAAAACAAAAGCAAAAACATAAACACAAACTTGATTCCTATTAAGTTAAAAACACACAGAACGAGCGTCCGGAAACCAGGAAAATAAATCTAATCCACACCCCTGTGGGGTCAAGAAGGACCATTAATGATCTCTCAGTCGTCCCCACACATTTATGAAGACACAGAGCCGTGGTCCACTCCACAGTATGTCTTTGATGTTGGGTCCTTCCTTCCGTGTCCTGCTGATTCATGAGTCCTTCTGATCATAAAAACGGGTCCACAGGGCATCTCCTCCTCCTCCAGTCCGCCTGAGGGACACAGAACCGCCCCGGGGCTGTACCCCTCTCTGCACTCACTCAGACGCCAACCCGCCCTCCGTTTGTGGACCCAGAGATTAGCGTGTTGTCAGGTTAGTGCGTCACCTCATCAGTGAGAGTGTGTGTGTGTGTGTGTATCCATTCCACTCTCACTCGTGTTCACTTTCCATGTCTCTGGCCCGCCCTCCCTCCCCTCCCTCAGCTCCGTCCATCTGTTGTTGAGGGATAACCGCTGGGAGAGGGATAGAGCCCTTTCACTGATGATGTAACACATACACTATATTTATAGTTTATGTAAAAGGCGAAAAAAAGAATGCAGCCATTCAGGAGATCAACCATTCAAACTGATCCCTGGTTTCCTATTGGTCATCATCGCCATGGCGAGAGAGCGAGAGAGAGCAAGAGAGCCGACCTCGTTTCTCAGTGTCCTGCATGCCTGACTGTTGTCCTGGTACGTGACAGCCCCCGGCAACACCGTGGAGACCCTGCGGCCATGGGAACACGGCCGTAGTGGGAACTGACTGTTTAAATCACAGTCACTGAATCGTGATGCGTGGTCCAGATTGTTGGGCGAGGCCTCTGTGATCTTGTGAGCAGTTTCCTGTACCGAAACATATTGTAAACATGGGATGGACTTTTTCTCCCCATGGGCTGTTCTGTAGGAACAAAAGGACAGTCTTCCACCCGAGTGGTCAATTTTAGTGCCCTAATGAAGGGGAGGACACCGAGCAGGACCGCATGTTCCGGCTTGTACTCGCACACAAACTTGGGCACCCCGTGAAGGAGGTCAGCCAACGCTCTGCCGACAAACCCCTACATTGTGCCGCGTGAAGCCATTTCAAATTCCTGGTGTTTTTCTCATGACCCTCCAATTCCAACGTTCCCAATACAATAACACATAACCTTGTCTGAACAGAAGACCTTGAACAAACAGTAGGAAAACAGCTACATGAGAAGGTTCGATGGCCGGCTGACCTGGTTCCTAGATATCAAACCACTTCTTTCCACAGAACTGTGTGGTGACCTGCCATTCTGCCAATGCTCCGGATAACAAATCAATCATTAAACAGAACAATAAAATTCAACACACAAACGAGGGTTGTGGTGGATAAATGTCTGAAGGAGTTGGATGGATGAGTTCCACAGAAAGGTTTTACGAGCAGGCGTGGATGATAATCTGGACCGGATACATTTCAAGGGCAAGTGGAATTTAATCCTACAGTAGCCCACATTACTACGTGGCAAATGACGCGATTGCATTTCATTCCAACTTGAATCAATGTCAAAACATGTCTTTTATCACCAGAGGTTGAAGTTCGATTACCGCGGTCAAGGAAGTGAATGGAATAGTTCCATAAAATCTGTCCTGGTAAACCTGTGCATTTGTCGGTCTGCGCAAGGAGTGAAAAGGTGAGGGGATTTTTACAGGGATTTCAATGTAAATTCTATGTCACTGACTCAAGAGAAGCATTAGCTTGAAAAAAGATGAACAAACTGGTGTCCGACTGTCCGTCCGTCTGTCTGTCTGTCTGTGTGCGTGTGTGTGCGTGGCTGGTCTGTGTTTAAGGAGCTCAGACCACCTGGGTTAAGCAGCTTACAAGAGAAATGTGCTCACTCCCTCTCTCTTGAAGAGCTTTTGAATAAAAGGGTTCAAAGATTGTCACCGCTTGGGAGTCCAAGAAATGGCCTCATCGGGGGTTACACATCTAAAAAGGAGATGGAATAAGAGATGGAATAAGAGGTGGAATAAGAGAAAGGGAGAGACAGCGAGAGCAGAAGGGGAGAGATCCGAAAATCAAAAGCCTCAATCCCACAATAAACTCCATCTCCTATCCCAACATGCACTGCACACACCCTTTTCATCTCCTCATCTGGGCTATTTCAGGGGCAAATTACAGAGCCAGAACCAGCCGGGTGGAAACACACACACACCACACACACACAGGCGGGCGGGCCCTTAATAACAGGCTAGAGAGGGGGCGTGACATTGTTGTAGGATGAGCTAGTAGGGAGGCCAACACGTCACAGACATCATTTATCTGAGAAGCACTTCATTCACGGAATACACAAGGACTTGTGTGGGTGATACTGGTGCAGAGAGACATCGACAGCTTACAGTGACTTAACAGACTACAGACTACAAGTATCGCCCTTCATTTAGTACTTTATACCCGTTAATTACAATACAATACAATACAGTTGTGGCTGTGGAGGGAGGCGAGGAGTAGTGCACAGACCAAAGTACCCTGGGGTGGATTAAGTACCTTCAAGGCTTGAGATGAAAGTGGTGCATAGACCAGAGTACAATGAGGTAGCTCTCCTGAATAGTAATTTATGCCTTTTATCAATGGATGTGTGAAGATTTTCATAATTTCTAGTGTTCCTTCCGTCCTGCATTATGTCTATAGTTTGCCTTGTGGCGAGTTTCTGCTGAACTACTATGGAAACTCAGTTGACCAAATTGCATTATTTTGACAACAATGGCAGGTCTAACAATGGCAAAAATGCCAGATTGAAAGTGTTGAACATAGTACACTACACACACAGAGTACAAAACTTGAAATATCAGCTGATCCCAACGTAGTACTGATCCAATCCATTACCTTTACTGGACAGTACAGACTGAGACCATTTGTTTTGAGTTACTGGATTTAAAACAAATGAAGACTTTGACTTTTAAAATGGCACAATGCCATAACATTTTATAATGACCTGTTGGATTACATTAACCAGAAGTTTGCCTACCAAGATGTCTGTGGTGATGATGATGTAATGGAAAACTACGAGCGGAGAATGATCACAAGGTGGACAGAAGATACAGTAGGAGAAAGGCTGACAGTGAAAGGGGAGACTGAGTGGGCCAACAGGGACAGGCAGAAGAAGTAGAAGGGACAGCCAGAGCCTCAGCTGTCTCCTCCCTCTCTTCCTGTGTTGTTCTATACCCGTCTCTAGGCTAAGCTGTTAAACACAGCATGTTCTCTCACAGCCCTGGGACTGTATACCACACTTCCTGAAGCCCCAGTCTGGAACGGGGGATCTGTGTGGAAAGAGTGCAGAGTGCACAGAGCGACTTCAGCATCTGTACCACATGTCTACGAGCCAAGACAACCCCCGCTCGGGTAGACCGCTCGGTGTCTCAGACTAAGGCACAGTTTCGAGTCGGTTATACATGGTTTGACATTAAAAAGTGTGAGCGTGGCACGTCCAGAGAACAGACCAGTGCCACACATTCTCACACACACACACACACACACGCACGTCTAAAAGCAGAGCGAGAGACCGTGTGCTGCGTTAACAACCACGTCAACTATGTAAACAGTCCTGGTGAAACTAAACATGGGAGTCACGTGGACAGGAGAGGGTAGAGAGAGGCCTTCACCTCTGCCCTACACAGGGTCAGTGTGTATGAGCTTTTGTGTCTTCACAAATGTTTTGTCTATGAAAGGGAAAGCTATCTCATGGTGAACTAAGGAGGCCCATGATGATTAGAGAGAAGCACAATTGGCAGATGTGTACTCACGCCCATTCTATACAGTCACTTTGTCTGTCTATTCTACGGTCCATTTTGACATTATTGTGTCATTTTGTGCATTGATACAATACACAGCTTCTGAACAGGCTGTGTGTCAAGTACACAGGACCAGCTGGGTACTGGGACCAGCTGGGTACTGGGAACGCACTGCTCCAAAAGCACTAAATAATATCCATTCCAAGAATTGGGTGCAGGGTCTGGCAGATTTCCAAAGTTAGGAAGGAGAACCCAGCATTTACTGAATGCAGACCTCCATGCCTAACAATCTCCCCACTTTGCCGTTACATTCCACCGCATAGATGACAGAAACACCAGTTGCCAATCAACAGGTTTCTCCCTCATGAATATATAAAATCATGAATATTCACATTACAACACATTTTGTGACTGTACGACTACCGTAATTCCTCTAATAGTAACCCCGGCTTGTATTTGTTTCAACTGTAGCGGGTACCAGGCTTGTATTAGGAGGAGGCATGTATAAGAGAGAGGCCTATATTTCTAATTTTCAAACAGATCATAATGAATAAATCAACATTTTGTGTCAGTTTGAACCCAGTAAAATGTACTGGGTTCATTTATTGAAACCAAGTACTGTATGAAATAGTAAACAGTGCAATTACAGGTGGTCACTGGTCATTTCAACGTTTTCAAAGTGAAATCAAGTAACTTTACCTTAGCAGCTCCGGGTGCTGTGGGTAGCAACGTTGGCTCTCATAACGTTAGCCAGTTAGCAGCTCCGGGTGCTGTGGGTAGCAACGTTATCTCTCATAACGTTAGCCAGTTAGCAGCTCCGGGTGCTGTGGGTAGCAACGTTAGCTCTCATGGCGTTAGCCAGTTGGCAGCTCCGGGTGCTGTGGGTAGCAACGTTAGCTCTCATAGCGTTAGCCAGTTGGCAGCTCCGGGTGCTGTGGGTAGCAACGTTAGCTCTCATAGCGTTAGCCAGTTAGCAGCTCCGGCGGGTAGGTAGCAACTCTTTTACAGTCAGCTGCTTTCAGCTCTGTTGTTGTTGTGTTACGTGCTGCGCGCGACCCGTGTTCCATACGGAAGCAAGGAGAGGTTCGCTCACGCGTATATTAGTAACCCGGTTTGTATTAGGAGGCCAGCTTATAATTGCTTAGCTCAACAGCGCACCCGGATATTAATAGAGACCCGGATTTTAATAGAATACAGGTTACTATTAGAGGAATTACGGTAACTGGTCAGGAGCTACATTAATTTGAAAAATGGAAAGTTTGGCCTGATGTTGGCGCTAGAGGAAAGGTCATGGGGTCACCAGAATCAATAGGTGTCTTCCTCTTGGGATCATGAATGTAGTAATGTACACAGCAAATGTCATGGCAATCTGACAATTGCCTTTTGAGATATGTCTTAGAGACAGACATGCACACAGACGGGGGCAAAAACTGACTGTATATTGTATACTGTTGTTGTTACACTGAATATTTGCTTCCTAAGATTTGATGAATTAGAAATCACAACTGTTGCTTCCCTTGGACCAAGAACAACAGTTGATTGGAGGATCAAGAAAAAAGGGTGGAGCTTGAGATAAAAATTCAATGACACCTCCAAAAAACACAGGAGTATTCTGCTCTTCCAGAGCATCCAAGCCAGACTCCAGCTGAACTGCTCACTATAGGTTATAATGCAAAGGGCTGCTTACATCAGACATAGGCTACTGTTTATTGGTATACGTCAACTCATCACCTCATCCTGAAAATGTCTAATTCCTCAACTGTTGAGCATACATTGTGTTGTAATACAGTCTCTAATGGCTACACACCTACAGCATCTCTGTCTAGTACAGATAGTATGGGGGGGGGGTCACCATTGGACCACATGATTCAATTCCAATTATTAGGGCTAAGATTCAATTATTTACACCATCCCTGTTGCATCACAACTTCTGTTTCAATTCCATTCTGTACATTGTGATCTTTAGGGCTGCAACGATTAGTCGACATAATCGACGATGTCGATTATAAAAAATCGTCGACGAGGAATTGTTGCGTCGATTAGTCGTTTAAAAGACAATTTTTTATTATTTTTTATTTTATTTTATATATATTTTGTTTGCACTACCCATCTTTGTGAAAGTGGCTTCTCAGCTCTGGTCCAGCTGAAGACTTCTTAGCTTAACATAACAGACCGACAGTAAGTTTGGGGGAACTAATGGGATAACTGGGGATGTTGTTTGGTCCTGACAAGAGTCTCAAAGTCTGGGGTGATGGTAGACAAAGCAACTCTGAGGTCATGCTCAATGTCCAATCTGTTCCTCTGCTCCGTCTTCAGCTGGACCAGAGCTGAGAAGCCACTTTCACAAAGATAGGTAGTGCAAAATTTTTTTTAAATAAAAAACAATTATAAAAAATATATATAATTTTTTTTTATATACATTTTTTCCGATTAGTCGACTAATCGAAAAAATAAGACAGATTAGTCGACTACCAAAATAGTCATTAGTTGCAGCCCTAGTGATCATATTTTACACCAGTTCTCTGCATAACAGAACTAAGCGTTAAACTTCATGGTTAAAAGCAATGGTCAATTACTGTAAGAGGGTTTAAATGAACACAATGCCAGGAAAAATAACACTCTCAAAACCCAGAAAACTGGACTTAGAAAATCTATTTTTATATTCTGTGCATCGATGTGGGATCGGCAAAAGCTAGAATGGTTATTATTACACAAATCGACTATTCCTCCCATCCTTAACAGATAGCCTAGTCATGTCTGTTACCCTCACTCCTGTAACCCAGTGCTGCCTTAAGACTTGTGTCATCTAAGGGTGCTTTCTCACTCACCATTCGGGTCCGTTCCGGTCCGTACCGTCCTCATTCCGGGTTAGGGTGCGAACTTCCCCCCTCCCTCTCCCCCCTCTAGTTTGTGTACACACTTCAGTCTTGGTTCGCTCCGGGTTCTGTTTACGGTTTGCGTTTTGAGCGTGTACGCTTGCCGTAGGCGATGATGTCACGCTCGAAAATATAAACACAGGAAGATGTTAACACGGCGGTGGAGACTGGATGCTGATATAAAATAAACAAATAACCAATAAATATGAAGTTATATTTGAACCTCTGTTGTCAAGCCTCGTCAATATAACCCACCCCCTTTTCTCACGAATGGATGGTGTTGTAGAGTCCGCTTGAGCGTTTCCCAGGGCTAACGCTAAGCTAACGGCTAACGCTAGTTAGCTTAGCCTATTACTAGTAACATTGCTTGCATCAATTATATTGCATGTCATTGATCTACCGGTCGATCACGGCCGACTGGTTGGGCACCACTGGTCTATAGAAATAAATGCATTCGAACAAGAAAGTATAGTAGACATAGCAATGGCAAACGCTAAGCTAACGGCTAACACTAGTTAGCTTAGCCTGTTCAGCAGCTAACATTATCCGGGACATAGACATGCTCCCCATTATCCCATAGCTCGTGGCAATTATATTGCATGTCATTGATCTACTGGTCGACCACGGCCGACTGGTTGGGCGCCACTGGTCTAATAGAAATAAATGCATTCGAACAAGAAACCAATGTATAGACATAGCAATGGCAAACAAAATTGCCAGGCCTAATGCGAGCCAGGTAAGTGTGCTTTGTGTAACGTGGCTTCATGTTTTCATCCACTGAGCTGTGAGGCTCCACAAGCTTGTTTTTGGTTGAGGTCTGAACTCTCAAATTGCCCATAAATATCGTTTTTGTGGGTATTGTCCAGTTGTTGCCGTGTGGTTTTATCTGCCCAAAATTCAAGCAAGCATGAAAGCATTACAGTAACGACGTTGTGTGTGTCACGCCTAGGGATGGGAATTGATAGGATTTTATTGATACGATTCCATTATCGATTCTGCTTATCGATTCGATTCTTTATCGATTCTCTTATCGCTACCTGATCAATTTAAATAAATAAATTGGAAATGCAACAGAACTAAGCTGGTTAGAATAACAACATGCAACTTGACATTTCTGATTGTCATTTATTGTTGAGCCCCCATGTCAGGGGCGACAGTGGCTCGGGAGGTAGAGCAGTCGTCTTACAATCCGGAGGTTCCCGGTTCGATTCCCGCTCCTCCCGGGCAGCGTGTCGATGTGTCCTTGAGCAAGACACTTAACCCCTAACTGCTCCCGATGAGCAGGTTGGCACCTTGCATGGTTGCCTCCGCCGTCGTTGTGTGAATGTGTGAGTGATTGGGTAAAATGTAAGGGTAAAATGTAAGGAACAAATTGTAAAGCGCTTTGGATAAAAGCGCTATATAAAAAAGCAGCCATTTACCATGTCAGAAAAATACAAAATCTGTAAAAAATAAAACATTAACTATAGCCTACACTTAAATAAAATAATGTATTTGAGATTCTCTTAAAATGTATTTATTTTTTTTATCCTTAAACTAATTTAATCTATTGAATAACAGGTCGTTATTCCTCTGACTTCTGTCTCTCACACACACACACACACACACACACACACCACACACACACACACATACACACACACACACACACACACACAGAGCTCCCTCCCCGGGCCCCTGTCCTGTAAGGTATTGGCTTGTGTTGCTACACGGACACATTTGTATGTTGCACCATGGTACTTCCTGTCTGACAGACTCAGAGTAGAGACTTAGTAAACAAACACTCCGGCTCTTATTATATGTGAACTAAAGAGTACAAGGTTTACACAACAGTCCCCACCCGCTGTTTTATTGTATTTGTACCTGTACTATCCGCTGTCAGCTGTTTATCTCTCTTTGTGAGCTTGATTAAATAGCGTTAGCTCACGTTAGCTAGCGATAGCTCCGCGGCTAATTTTAGCTCACCCTAAACGAAATCAATGACTAGGTTCTAAAGCATTCAAGTAGTTTTCACTGCACATAGAAGTAGCCAAACAGCGGGAGCATTTCGGGAGCATATTACCAAAACCCAGGCAATTTCAAGCCCTTAATGAATCAAATAGAGTCTGCCATGGCTACATGCTAACGCTAACATTATTGCGCAACTAGGAAAAACCTGGCAGCGATAAGGGAATCGAAAGTCACGGGAGCCACACAATTCCAGGCATCGGCCAATTAGGAACCGGTTCCCAACCGGAACCGGTTTTCGATTCCCATCCCTAGTCACGCCCCCCCCCGCACCCGAGACCACCTATTTCATCGGTCCAGGTTCAGCGCCCCCGGGGACGAATCAGCGGGGGACGGGGACGGGGGGAAGCGTTCTCACTCAGACGGACACACCCTTTTCTGGTTCGACCCGGCGCTGATTCGACCCCGAATGGTGAGTGAGAAAGGCCCCTGATGCTCCATCCCATATGCTCACACGCCTAATCAGTTTATATTTACAGGTGTGTTGCACCATTAGCATAGCATGCATATTGAGTAACATGTGGCAACAAAGCAGTTTCATAGTAAGGGCTAGACAAGAGGAGGACTTCTAATCTCTTTTACACACATTGTGTGTGAGGCCTTGCACAGAATGTTTGTGTAGTTCTCAATCTCCATCTTCCAACATGGCTGCTTGTAACATACCGCCGTTTTGTACATGGCAATGGAAGAGACAATGGTTGCCATGTGCAAAACATACAAAAAAATATGTGTTGATTTATGAGAAATATATATTTAAAAATACATAATAATTTGGTCTTATTTCTGGATCTTGTAAACGTCGTCAGTAGAACAATAACATCATTATTGTTCAGTGTTTTACCTACTCCTGACTTCCTGATGACTCGTCATACAGAACTTGTAAGTCGCTCTGGATAAAAGCGTCAGCTAAATGACTAAATGTAAATGTACTCCACCACTGCACAGAAATTAAGCATTTTCCCTTTTTAAGTGGTTACCAATGGTTACAGGCAGCCATACTGGAAGAAAGAGAAACATTCCGTGCAAGGCCTCTATTGGGCAGAATTAGTCACAGCTGAACTACACTAATATAAACTCCAGTCTGTTGTGATGCCAATGTGTACTAATGATTTTATGTCTTCTTCTCATACTTTAGAAGCTCTGTTCAAACAAAGTTAACAAACCACATTAAAGTAACATGTGACACAAAGATCCCCATCCAAAAGGCTGCAAACAAACGCTAGAGTAACCACATGCACTTTGATTTCTGTGTCGTAAAGCATCTACAGGCAGAAATCTGTCAACTTGTAAAAAAAGAAAAAATCTAAATATCCAGCAACGCAACAGCCTGAGCAGCACAGAGACTGTGGTACGCAGCACCACCCGGTGGTCATGTACGAAAGTGTTTCCCAGTCTCCTGCACCAATCTGGTTCCAATCAAAGAGCTGTTACATAACACCTTCACGCATGTTTATAAAAAAAAAAAAAAAAAAAAAAAATCACAACATGCCATTCTGAATGACTGGTGGGAAAAACCGGTTCACAGGGTCCACACCCTATTGGTATCATCTCTGCCCAAACACTCCATGGCAGATACTGGAGTGGTAATGTAATAAACAAACCACTTCAAAGAGACACTGAGGTGCATGGTGCTGTACCAACTACCTACACACTCCACCTACATTCAATCATGGCTGTATAAACAAACGTTCAGAGGCCGAAGGGTGTTTGTCCCCTAGTGACAACAGAGATATTAGCATAATAAGATTACTTTTTTTTTAATTACTAGAAATAATTACTTGTCTACCATAGTGGTGGCAAAACTGTCAGTGAAATGGATATAAACCCTGGGATGGGGTGAGAGCTACGGCCTTCTCTAAACGCCGCAATGTCTGTCCTATAAGAATAAGAAATGGCTCATTGAAAATCAGCATTGTCAACACACTGATAATAATGTGTGTGTGTGTGTGAGTAGATATTGTGCGTTTGTCTATGCCTGGGCCATTTAATCTATCATGATGTGCTCTGTCCTTGTGTCCATGACTGTATTGTGCCCTGTTTTTTTTTTTTTTTATTTTATTTTTTTATTATTGATGGTGGTGACTCAGAAAAGTCTTGGCCCAAGCCTAGCCTATGGATTCCCCAGATTGTTGGGAGGATGGATGGAGTGCACTTCAAAATAGCTGGAGTGCTGGTATGTTTGTCTCCCATCTCGAGCCCGTCAAATAAGAACCATGCAAGCTCCATGTCCAAATTCCTGATTTGAAGCAGTGTTCCCAGTTCATGGACAAACGGGGTAGTGGAGTTCTACTCGGAAGCGCTCTGCTCGTGACTCCCGTCTATGGAATGCTCTGCCAGTGATGACGTGTGAGGCACAGACGCAGTGGAGGAAACAGAGTTAATCACTGAACTATATGGAATGAGTCTCTAATTCAAACGTTCTCTGTCTGTGTGTGTGTGTGTGTGTGTGTGTGTGGGGGGGGGGGGGGTCAAACAATAATATCCAGAGCAGATGCCTAGATGTTCCTAATGATTCTGCCTGCTGTACTATATATCGTGAAGGTCAAGTGTGCCTTCCTAGTTGTGTCAGATGAAAAATGTATTCCTCCCTCAATATACAAAAAAAAAACAGCCATTTTGAGTTGACCAAAGGAAGTGTCCTCCCCCACTTCCAAAAATATCCCTAGCACTGTAGAATATCCGTTTGTTGTCAGTAGTTCCAGACACACCCAACTCCTTGACTTTAACCGCCTCCATGTGCCGAGATGTGCTCCCCGTCTCCGCCGGCTAGATGTAGAGGGTCATTATAATCACGTTAAACCCAGAACCCCACAATCTACAGTATAGACTCTTTTTATATCACAAACAGTACTGTATTTGCAAATCTGGTATGTCATAAATGTATAGATGTAGCATTGTCGTGTATGTCATATAGATATGTTATGAATTGAAAATGGGGGACCCTGATGTAAACAAGACGAAAGTTGTGTGTATTGAGCTGTACTGTACCCATTCTGCAATCTGTTAATACAGTTTTCAATCAATCAATCAATCAATCGCTTAATGGACATGAAAGCCAGCTAACTGGGAAAACTGCTGGTCAGTGTCAATGAGCATGCAAGGTGAAACAGTGTTGTCACTGTTGTTGTGCCCAGTGTGTAGTTAGTACTAGTACACACATCACCTTTCACTGGCCCACAGGTCGCTTCTGAAATAAAAACGCTGAGAAAACAGCTTTTTGTCAGACAGTAGGTATAGTGTGGGGGGGAAACTGCTCGAACAGTGGGAGCGCAAAGTGAATTGGAACTGCAATGTTGCCACTTTCTGTAGTTTGCGAGGCGGGGAACAAACAACATACGGTATTATTATGCTCAATTCGACTGTGATTGAAAGGGGTTCGAGGACTGACTGATAAAACCATCTCCTAATTGGAAGGTAGCATCTGTGGGGGGTCATGGTGGCAGCCAAGTACACCACACACCGTACAAGTACAACGTGTGCCATAGCAGGGATATATGGGACTAGTACATTTGTAAACACGTTGTATGTTGTTAACGTTTGTAAAGTAAACCAATTGCACACAAAAAAAGAGATATAATCGATGTTCCCTACCTCGGGTCCAAAGCGCAACACCCCTTCCCTCTCACGTATCCCGTCAGGTAATAATCGTCCAGTCTTCTTATTATGGTTATGGCAATAGCTGAATGAGCTCACAAAAGAATACAACTTGGCTGAGTTGTAGACTCTTTTTCTAACAGTTTTCCATCTTGAAAAGTCTGTCCATGTTGTTGCAAACGCAAGACTTCTCGACTCCACAGGATCCGCCAGGAGTTAGTTCACCAGCTGAGCTGGAAGTTTGAAGACGGTGACGTGTGATTGGCCCAGAGAGTCGTGAGACTTTCCCCCTCAAATTAAAGGTGAAATGCAACCAACAACTATAATACTACTATAGGTAATAGATAGGGTCCAGCTGCAGCGCCGGAGAATCCTCTCACTGCTCTAGGGTCAGGGTGCCACCCACCACCATCGCTATCATCAAATGTTTTACACATGAAAAGAAAAGTGGTGGGCAGGCTACCCCCAGAAATCAATCCACTGCTGTTCTGCTAGTATTGGCCAGCTGAGCGTGCGGTCCTTTGGCTGGCTAGTTCCTATTCATTATCGCCTGGTGGAGATTTTGAAAGCGTGTGTGTGTGTGTGTGTGCGTGTGTGCGTGTGCGTGTGTGTGTGTGTGTCTGGCAGTATATATCTCGCCAACTAACAGGCTGAGGTGGATGGAACATTGATTGCACATAGGCTGATAGCATGTCAGGGACCCAAATTCTGGAATATTTAAATTTAAAACATATCGGTCAACGACACAGTTTTCTTTGTTCATTGAAATACAGTACATTCAGCATGAAGTTATACCTTTAAACACAAGGTAGCTTCAGCTTTCACAATAGATAGTGAATATATTGTTGTTGCTAGTATACCTATGCATTAAAAACATTTATGCATTAATTAATTTCCATCATTGTCCATTGGAATAAGCCCCTCCCCCTTGTGCTTGGACCCTGTTTCTAACATGCTTCCTATTGTAACATCCTCATTTGCAAAGGCTTCAGTCTATACTCTGCGCAAGGCTGTTAAACTTGCTAAGAGGACATATGCTGATAAACTGGAGACACAAATGGCACAAAACGACACAAGAGGCTTATGGCGGGGACTGAAGACAATAACTGACTACAAAGTCAGCGCCCCCTCAATGGGGAGCGACGACGCCTCTCTCGCAGACAAACTCAACTCTTTCTACGCTCGGTTTGGTGTAGACAGTGGCGCCGCTAGCTCTCCGGCTAGTGACGTCACTGGCGCGCCGGCTGTTGTGGAGGGGGGGGGGGGACAAACGCGGGGGGGCGGGGACGCTCTCTCGTTGTCGGAACACAGTGTGAGAAGAGCATTTATGCAGGTGAACACCAGGAAAGCGGCAGGCCCAGATGGTATAACAGGACGCATACTTAAGTCCTGTGCCAACCAGCTAGCCCCGGTGTTCACCGCCATATTTAATCAATCCCTGGCGGAGTCAGTGGT
This sequence comes from Notolepis coatsorum, assembly GCF_963971535.1. Lineage (NCBI taxonomy): Eukaryota > Metazoa > Chordata > Actinopteri > Aulopiformes > Paralepididae > Notolepis > Notolepis coatsorum. The sequence continues at coordinate 22,204,918 of NC_140184.1, forward strand.
CCCTGCCTGCTTCAAGATGTCTACCATCATCCCTGTATCGAAGAAACCCTCCCCAACATGTCTCAATGACTACAGACCGGTGGCACTCACCTCTGTGGTCATGAAATGTTTCGAGAGGCTGGTCAAGGACCATATTTGTGCCTCCCTCCCCAGTGATATGGACCCTATGCAATTTGCATACAGGACAAATAGGTCCACCGACGACGCGGTCTCCCAGGTACTGCACAGCACCCTCTCTCACCTTGACCGTCAGAAGGGGGGCTATGTGAGACTGTTGTTCATTGACTACAGCTCAGCGTTCAACACCATAGTCCCCACCAGACTGGTGGACAAGCTGATCGAGCTGGGTCTGAGCTCCGCCCTGAGCGCCTGGGTACTGGACTTTCTGAGCGAAAGACCCCAGGCGGTCAGGGTGGGGGGTCAGACCTCCAACACCATCACCCTGAGCATCGGGTCCCCCCAGGGCTGTGTTCTGAGCCCCCTGCTGTACTCACTCTACACACACGATTGTGTGGCCAAGTTCAGCTCCAACTCCATAGTGAAGTTCGCAGACGACACAGTGGTGGTGGGGCTGATCTCGGACAACGACGAGAAGGCCTACCGGGAGGAGGTTGAGGTACTGGAACGCTGGTGCCAGGACAACAGCCTGCTCCTGAACATTGGTAAAACCAAGGAGCTGATCGTGGATTATAGGAGAGGACAGCACGAGACACACACACCACTGATGATAAACGGGGCTACCGTGGACAGGGTGAGCAGCTTTAAGTACCTGGGGGTCCACATCTCAGAGGATCTGACATGGTCAACACACATAGACACAGTCGTAAAGAAGGCGAAGCAGCGCCTCTACCACCTGAGACAGTTAAGGAAGTTCAGAGTATCGGGGAAGATACTCCAGTCCTTCTACTCAGGAGCTGTAGAGAGCATCTTGACCGGAAACATCACTGCCTGGTATGGAAACAGCACGGCACAGGACAAGAAGGCCCTACAGAGAGTGGTGCGCTCAGCCGAGCATACCATGGGTATTGCACTACCTCCCCTGCAGGTTCTATACAACAAGAGGTGCAAATCCAGAGCCTGCAGAATAATGAAAGACCCTCACCACCCCAATAACAGCCTGTTCCAGCTGCTGAGGTCAGGCAGACGCCTGCGAACCCCAGCTAATAGGACAGAGAGGCTTAGGCTCAGCTTCTTCCCCCAGGCCATCAGAGCCTTGAACAATGAACACAGAGTGCCACAGAACACTGAACTATCCACACACAAGCACACATGAGCACACACACGACACGCACGCTGTGCACGCTCACACACTAGCAGCCACTTTAACACTTTAACATGAGCGGGCACACACTCATGCCGCACACACCCACACTTATGGCCAAAAAGAAAGGCCACTTTAAATTAGTATAAAATCAGTAACAGTGTATTGCACTACCAAAGCTACCTAGCATGTCCTATTTAAGCATTACATCACGCGCAGGAGTGGTTTGTGACCAATAAACCATGCCTAGGGGTGGTCGTTAGGCCCGAGGCGCAGCCGAGGGTCGTTAGACCCCCCTAGGCATGGTTTATTGGTCACAAATCACGACTACAAGTGGTGTAAAGCTTTTATACAACTGCTAGATTCATCCAACCTTATTTCTATACAATAAACACACATTAATCGAAGATTTATTGAAAAAACCATCCGCCAGAAAAAGTAGTTCCCACAACTACAAAAAAGACAAGTTGCCTCCATGTGGAAGCAGCTTGAAGTGCATCCAACCAAACTAACACATCCAACTGTGTATTATTGGAATGATTGAGAGAAGTTGCCTCATGTGGAAGCAGCTTGAAGTGCATCCAACCAACTAACACATCCAACTGTGTATTATTGGAATGATTGATTGAAAATTTTATTACCAGATGCAGAATGGGTACAATACAGTACGGCTCAATACACACAATTGTTAAGGGAATGCAGACCTACTTTCCATAGAACTTCATTCTTAGATGCTTCTATATAAAGTAGGTAAAACAAATTAAAACGTTTTCTTTGCCCTATAGGAAAAAAACGTTTTCTTCGCCCTATTTTTTTATTTATTTCTTTTAGCCTAAACTTAACCAGTTGGAAACCAGGGGTACAGTAATAAAATTAGCAATCAACCAATCAATCAATTCAATAGACCATGCTCACTTAAAACAGCGCTGCTTCTCTCTCAGTCTGACTCCCCCGCTGTTGCAGACAGGAGTGTGTGTGTGTGTGTGTGTGTGTGTGTGTGTGTGTGTATGTGTGTGTGCGTGTATGTGTGTGTGTGTGTGTCACAGTGTGTGTGTGTGTGTGTGTGTGTGTGTGTGTGTGTGTGTGTGTATGTGTGTGTGTGTGTGTGTGTGTGTGTGTATGTGTGTGTGTGTGTTTGTGGGTACGCCAGCGTCGGACAGTGTGAGAGTGAACGCTGCAGTCAGTGGGAAGGATTAAGGAAGTAGAAATTTAAATCAATCAATTAATCAATCAAACAATCCGCGATTTTTCTTTTGTTCTAGATTGACTCAAGACCCATCAATTACATCATCCAACATTGTTTAAAGGACTAACACATTCCCCTTGACAGAATCGCTTCATATTTAGTCGTTATGGTGCTTTCAACATAACCATTTGTTGTCCGCAATCTTGTTTTCTCCCGGAGTGAGCCGGGGAGGGTTATGTGATTCGGTTGTGGGCGGGTCCTGAGCCCAGGACCGTGGATTGTTGCCAATAAAGACGTGTGAATGGCCAATCAGAATCGAGAAATTTGCATGCCGTTGTATAAATGCTCTGTAAATAACTATGTACAGATACTGAGATGTCCCACCATGTTACCTGTTACCTGTTTATTGCACAATGTTGTGTGAGAACTGGAGTCTGGAGCACAGCCCAATTGCTGAATACACGAGAAGAGAAAGGGAGCGGTTTCAAGGGTGTTTAATTGAATTGAGCAACACAGGAATTGGGGGGGAAAATAGAACGGGGTTAATGTTCTGTCCTGTGGCTGCCACGGCGGCAGTGAGCGAGCAAGCGGTCCTGGTGCTTGTCGGGGGAGCTGCTGGGGGGGCAGCGGGTGAATAGGGGTTCCTCTCGGGAACAGGTGACGTCCAGACAGGGACGCTGGAGCTGCTGGGTGGCAGCGGGAGATAGGTGTTCCTCTCGGGAACAGGTGACGTCCAGACAGGGACGCTGGAGCTGCTGGGTGGCAGCGGGAGATAGGTGTTCCTCTCGGGAACAGGTGACGTCCAGACAGGGACGGCGGTCCTTTGGGGCACAGGAGAGAAACGGGTTAGAGTAAGCCAATACACGGAGGGTATCTAGCAGTAGAGCTTGTGGCAGAGACGTCGTACCTGGGCGGTGGTAATTAATACCACGACAGCTTCTGGTCAGCGTCGAGGTGTAGATATAGTCCCCTCATCAGGGGAGGATAGGGTGCAGCTGGGGAGAGTGGTGTGCTTCCCCGTGTGTGAATTAGGGGGATGGAATACAGCTGGGCGAATGAGGGTGAAGGAAGGGGTGACTGAAGAAAGAGAGGATGATGAGGAGTGCGCAGTGGATAGAGAGGGGGATGAAGAGGAGCGTGTGGAGGACGTGAGGGGAAAAGGAGGGGGAGTGAAGTAGGCCCGTGCTGTGATTATGACAGGACTCCCCCCTCGACGGGCGCCTCCCGGCGGCCCAGGCTTGTCAGGGTGAGCCCGATGAAAGTCCTGTACGAGAGTTGGGTCCAGGATCATTGGCCGGGAGATCCAGCTCCGCTCCTCCGGGCCGTAGCCCTCCCAGTCGACCAGGTACTGGAAGCCGCGGCCGCGTCGCCGCACATTCAGCAACTCCCGGACCATGTAGGCCGGGTGGTCGTCTATCACCAGCAGAGGAGGGGGCTCTGGAGCAGGGGGAGACAGGGGACTGGAGACCACCGGTTTGAGCTGGGAGACATGGAAGGAAGGGTGAATGCGCATATGGGGGGGGAGCTGGAGCTTGACAACAGAGGGATTAATGAGGGACAGGACCTTGTAGGGCCCCACGAAACGGGGGGTTAGCTTTCGTGAGACGGATTTGAGAGGCAGGTCCCGAGACGAGAGCCATACCATCTGACCTGGTACATAGGCGGGAGCCGGGGTCCGGTGGCGGTCGGCGAAGCGCCGGTTCTGGTCGGCAGTCCGGAGCAGCGCAGCCCTCGTCTCCTCCCAGATCGTCCTGCAGTGACGGAGATGGTCCTGCACCGATGGTACGGCGATCTCCTCTTCCTGGGCAGGGAACAGCGGGGGTTGGTAGCCCAAAGATGACTCAAAGGGGGACTGACCTGTGGCCGCCGAAGAGAGGGAATTGTGGGCGTATTCCACCCACGGCAGGAAGGCGCTCCAGCCGGAGGGGTCCCGGGCTGTCACGCAGCGGAGTGCGGATCCCAGGTCCTGGTTGGCCCGCTCCGACTGGCCGTTGGTCTGAGGGTGGAACCCGGAGGAGAGGCTGACCGTGGCCCCCAGAGCCCGACAGAACGCCCTCCAGACCTGGGATATGAACTGAGGGCCTCTGTCGGAGACGATGTCAGCTGGGATCCCATGGAGCCGGAAGACGTGGAGTACCATCAGGTCAGCAGTCTCTGCAGCAGAGGGGAGTTTGGGGAGAGCAACGAAGTGCACAGCCTTTGAGAAATGGTCAACAATGGTGAGGATGGCAGTGTTACCATGTGAGAGGGGAAGGCCGGTGACGAAGTCCAGGGCGACGTGCGACCAGGGCCGACCGGGGACTGGGAGTGGACGAAGGAGTCCGGCGGGCGGTCGGTGGGAGGCCTTCGCACGAGCACACACGGTGCACGCCAGGACGAAAGCGCGGGTGTCCTCTCTCATGGTGACCCACCAGAAGTGCCTCTTCAGCAGAGATAGTGTCCGGTCGATCCCCGGGTGGCACGCGAACCGGGAAGCGTGAACCCACTCGAGCACCTGGGAGCGGACGAGGTCAGGGACAAAAAGCCGGTTAGGTGGACCGTTACCTGGGTCCGGCTGGGCACGCTGTGCCTCCCTGACGACGGACTGGATCTCCCAGGTGGCGGTGGCCACCAGACAGGAGGTAGAGAGGATGGTGTCGGGGTGTGTGGACCCCTCCTCAGGGACGAACTGCCGGGAGAGGGCGTCTGGCTTGGTGTTCTTGGAACCAGGCTGGTAGGTCAGGGTGAAGTTAAACCTAGCGAAGAACAGCGCCCAGCGAGCCTGGCGAGAGTTCAGGCGCTTGGCCGTTGAGACGTAGGCAAGGTTCTTGTGGTCCGTCCAAACCAGGAAGGGGACCTCCGATCCCTCCAGCCAGTGCCTCCATTCCTCCAGGGCTAGCTTGACCGCCAGGAGCTCCAGGTTCCCGATGTCGTAGTTGACCTCGGCTGGGGTTAGGCCTCTCGGGAACAGGTGACGTCCAGACAGGGACGCTGGAGCTGCTGGGTGGCAGCGGGAGATAGGTGTTCCTCTCGGGAACAGGTGACGTCCAGACAGGGACGGCGGTCCTTTGGGGCACAGGAGAGAAATGGGTTAGAGTAAGCCAATACACGGAGGGTATCTAGCAGTAGAGCTTGTGGCAGAGACGTCGTACCTGGGCAGTGGTAATTAATACCACGACAGCTTCTGGTCAGCATCGAGGTGTAGATATAGTCCCCTCATCAGGGGAGGATAGGGTGCAGCTGGGGAGAGTGGTGTGCTTGCCCGTGTGTGAATTAGGGGGATGAAATACAGCTGGGCGAATGAGGGTGAAGGAAGGGTTGACTGAAGAAAGAGAGGATGATGAGGAGTGCGCAGTGGATAGAGAGGGGGATGAAGAGGAGCGTGTGGAGGACGTGAGGGGAAAAGGAGGGGGAGTGAAGTAGGCCCGTGCTGTGATTATGACATGTAGTTTTTATTGGATTCTATTATATGTTGTACCACTGTATTGCACATCGTTGCGGGCAAGACCACCCGCATTTCATTGTATACTTGTATGCTGTGACAAATAAAACTCTTGACTTGACTTGATTATGTGCATTACAGGACACCATAGTAACGAAGGTTATCCTATAACCCTAGTTATATGATTACTGGCAAGCGTCTTGCTCGCCTAATGAACTGGCTTGTTTATACCTATTGTATACATTGAAAGTATTTCTCATGCACCTTACATCTATCCAGCCACGCCCACCTCCAGCTACATATATAACCCAGTGGCGTGGCTGTGCTCCTCCTTCCGAGTCTGAGTTTCATTCGAAAAACAGTCGGGGGTCCTCAGGGCCGCAAAGCAAGACGCTTGCCAGTAATCACTAGGGTTATAGGATAACCTTCGTTATACTTCGTTACTGGCTGCGCGTCTTGCTCGCCTATTGGACTAATGGGTGGAGCAAGGCACATAGCCCCGATAAATGTACCCACTGAGGTCCCCTTTGCGACCATCAGAAAAAATGGGGAAGGTCCTGGCCCTCACACTTGTCCTAACGAGGAGCGGAGGGATAGAACTCAGACTATGCGTAAATAGGGCACAGTTCCCAAAAAAACACACAAAGTGAGTAGACCGTGCAAAAAAATGCTTCTACTTCACCTTGCATCCTGCCCGTTACCTAGCGATGGGATGCAGAGGAGGTTCTAACCCCATGGACTGCACGAGAAACAGGGCTCTCTGTCAGGTCCAAGAGCTAGAACCCGACCAAGGGACCTGGCGAGGACAACGAAGCTGTGGCATACGTGTCCTCCACAGGCGTTGTTTGTGACACCACCTCCCCTTTGTCAGGGCCACCGTGCCTTACATTCTAACAAACCATTGACTGGTAAGTGGAGGTTCAGGATGAGTCCTGAGTCCCTGACGTAGCCGCACCTTTATAACTGGTGTACCAGGCGGGGCAGGGGGGGGGGGGACGTCCGTTATGCCACGTGACCACTGGCACACCGAGGAGACATCCACTCCTTGAGGAGGATAGCTCCTTTAACCCAGGCTGACAGGTTCCTTAGCGAGAGCAAGGCTTGACGTGCCTGGAGGAGACGCGCTGCTCCTATGACCATGAGCCACACAGGGGGCATTTAGAGGGCTGACTGCTAAAAAAAACAGTACCTCGATGGCCCACCCGCTGGGTGGGGGGGGGGGGCCCCGTGACATCAGGTCTGCCCCGTTATTTCCTCCCGGAAATGCATAGGGCCTTCAGGCAGACAGGTTCCTTAGCAAGAGCAGCGCTCGAGTCCTGGGTGGAATGAGAATGAGTCCAGCTCCACACTGGCCCCTGTGACGTACTATCTGCCCGTTATTTCCTCCTGGAAATGTAGAGGGCCCTCAAGCAGTGGCGGCTGGTCAATGGGGGCGCTAGAGTGCCGCCCTCCCTGGAAAAGAGAGAAGAAGAAGAAATATATATATATATATTTTTTTATAGCCCTATAAATAATATGAACATGTTTAAAATGAATAATATTTACTCATTTTAAGTATGTTTGTGTTTCCAATGCACAATATAACGTTAATATATCAAATATAAATAATTGTTTTCATGAACAGGAAGTGACTGTCTGATAGAGAATACGTTCCGTAGCCGCATTTCTCTCGGGCTAGCCGTAGCCGCATTTCTCTCGGGCTAGACGCAATAGCGCTTACAGTGGGCGTGCACGCCGTGCACTGGTTTCATCGCTGTATCCGTCGCAGCCAATCAGTGCATAACGCGCTGTGCGTTGAAATATAATGTATTATGATGGAAGCCCGGCGCTTTTCCAAGCGATCATTATCATCTAAGCAAGCAGCGTCGAGACTTTCCGTAGCCGCATTTCTCGGAGACGTTCTCTGATTGGCCAACGTCAGTTTTTTCCGTAGCCGCATTTCTCGGAGACGCTCTCTCTGATTGGCCGACGCCAGATTCTGGTTAGTAGTTAGTTGTTGTGTTGTGATGCAGTCACTCTGGACAGTGGTCAGTAGATATACATCGACAACAACAGTCTGGGACGGCGTGACGGCAAGGTCTTTCGACGGTTAAGCTTAGGCACTCTTTCAAAGTTGGTTAAGGTTAGAGTTTGTCTTAGAGCAGGGCGATAGGAACGCCAGGTAGTTTGCACTTTGCAGGTTGTTCGACGCGGAAATGGGCAAAGACACAGCTCGTCACTCACAGTACTTGTTGGCTAACAACAAGAAGCTATATATGGATGCAGTGGACATGGATGGACATCAACACAGTCTGGACAGTGGATATACTTTATCAAGCCCTTCTGCCTGCTGGACAGTGGTGCGTTTCAACTTAACAAGTGAGAGTTGCGATATCTCTCTCTCTCTCTCTCTCTCTCTCTCTCTCTCTCTCTCTCTCTCTCTCTCTCTCTCTCTCTCTCTCTCTCTCTCTCGATGCTGTGTTGGAAGCGTGGCTGCATTTGACTGACTGTGATCATATATTGATTGATGGCAATGGTGATAGTTGTACCTACTTAAATATTCGCCAATGCGTGGTACATGTTTGCAAAATGTTTGGTATAGCGCCCCTCATGGAGAAGAATGCACCGGCCGCCACTGCCCTCAAGTTGGCAGATTTCTTAGCAAGAGCAGAGCTCGACTTCTGCCTGGCGGAGACGTACTCCCTCCTGTCTGACCACATAAATGCCATTATGCTGTTCGACCAGACCAGGACGTGCCGGTCCCCAGACAGTGTTGTAACACCCGGGACCAGATGCACCGACTTCCCATTCCCAATACGTTAACTGTAGGGAGGCAGAGCAGGTCAACTACTCCCTACTGTATTGGCCCGACACCCCAGTCTCGGTTGGGGGGGGTGGGGTAGGGGGGGGTCAGCAAAAGACCGTCCCGTGGGACGTGGCCCTGCCCCCGGGTCCAGTGGCCGAGGCCTCATATCATTGATATGGGTTCTCGCCCTCCGCAGGGCGAGTTGAGGAAAAAAACTTCTGTATTTTCCCATAAACACGGAGGACTGGGCCACTGAGCAGGCTGACACCATCCTCTTTAGCCGGTGGGCAGGCATCTGCGAGGATGGTATTCGAACGTTTTTTCTTTTACAATTGGCTGATAGGAATATATGTTCAGTATGAGCCTGACCCTCCTTCCCCCGTTTTATTAAGTATCAGAAAACAAGGGATAGACCCTCACATTAGGACCCATTCATCGGGGCTGTAACTGGCCTGCTTCGCCAAAAAAGACTTGACTCAAATCGATCTTTGTTTGGCCAGGGCTGTCGTAGCTGCGGGCTCTGATAGCAGAGCCAGGTTCGTAAAACCTGTGAACGGCGTTGGGCATATTGGTAAGATAAGCCCTAACTCATTGTTTCTCCCCTATCTGGGGATAGGAGAGACCCGGTCCCCTGTAGGGGCCCTTGACACGGGATTTCCATACAGAACCTGGGGATGAGAGGGGGATGACGATAGTTTATCCCGCAGAGCCAGATCCATTTGACTGCATGAGCTGGGATTTTTAGATAAGTAGCTCGACAATTATCAGTATAACTGTAACGGTTGTGACAACGTCACCTTAAACTTCGATGCCCAGAGTGGGAGTCGAACCCCGGTCTCCCACACCGCAGGCAGCAACACAGACCGCTATACCAAGAGGTGAATTCACTACTTTGCAACGTGTCTATCTGTCTTTGAGGATGTGAGAGTGAGTTTAACCCATAGCACCGCTACTCACCCCAGCCCTTCTTGACTGCGCTTCACGATACCATCCGTTACACTCACCCTCTCAAACTCACTCCACTCCACCCAAGGCACTTCGATGCCCCGAGTGGGAGTCGAACCCCGGTGTCCCACGCCGCAGGCAACAACACAGACCACTATACCAAGAGGTGAATCCACTACTTCGCAACGTGTCTATCTGTCTTTTTGAGGATTTGAGAGTGAGTTTAACCCATAGCACCGCTACTCACCCCAGCCCTTCTTGACTGCGCTTCACGATACCATACGTTACACCCACCCTCTCAAACTCACTCGACTCCACCCAAGGCACTTCGATGCCCCGAGTGGGAGTCGAACCCCGGTCTCCCACGCCGCAGGCAACAACACAGACCGCTATACCAAGAGGTGAATCCACTACTTTGCAATGTGTCTATCTGTCTTTGAGGATGTGAGAGTGAGTTTAACCCATAGCACCGCTACTCACCCCTTCTTGACTGCGCTTCACGATACCATCCGTTACATAACCTCCTCTCGGATTAATTCAGAACTGGAACCCTGTGATGACATTTAGGGGGGACCCACACATAACCCCACTCTTTCGAGTCGGCGGGTATGGGGAACCCCCCCTCTGCGACGAGCAGGATATGTTAATATTTGCTCTGACGCTGAGGACGTCAGATTATCCTGACAGGGCGGGACCCCACGTACATACGTCATCATGTCGACACGTACAGGGATTCCCCTTCACACTTTCGTGGCCAACCACGTACATATATGTTATTGGGCGCCAGCGGTTATACGTCTTTTGGATCGCTTTCCAAAATCCATCGATTTTAATATCCTATTCAATGTCAGGGACCTGTATGTTGCCGTTAAAAGGCATACTGGGACTCAGAAGGTGCAGTACCGGCCAGATCCTGCTAGTAGGCAGTATCGAGAGTGCAGTAAACCCTGTTCCAGACCGGGTGCTACGTTTAAACCGCTCCGGATGGACTTTTCTAGTAATGGGAAACCTAGGGCTTCACCCAAACGCATTGAATAGTTTTCGGGACCCCCGATCCATATGTTGTGGTGGGTTATGTCGTGGACCAGATGGACATAGGATGGACCAGATGGCGATCAAATAATTGGAATATTCTTTTTGGAATACCACCGACCACAGAACAATCTGACGTCAATTTCAGCTTGATCGTGCAAAGTTATCATACCCATCCCCCTGATCGCGTAATCAGAAACGACCCCCCCCCTTTCATGCATTCATGATGAAACATAATACCTATGATACAGATTTGATTTGAAAATAGTAGCGTGTCCAGGGACGAAACGCCAATGGTTTTAGTAGAATTCACGTTGCGCCCTGTAGCCGGCCTCCCAGGAATTTGCCCGGATCATTCTGAAATTATACTTATATTCACCACGGGATAACGCGTGAACATATTCATGAGAAATTTATTCTTTTTTTTGCATCTTGAATTAAGCATTACATTGCCTAGGGGTGGTTGTTAGGCCCGACGCGCAGTGGAGGGTCGTTAGACTCCCCTAGGCATGATCTAATTCCTATAACACACAACTACAAGTGGTGTAATGTCTTTTATACAATGGCCGAATTCACCCAACCTTATTGCTATAGAATAAACACACAGTAATTGAAGCATAATGGAGATTTATTCACAAAACCATCCACAGAGAAAGTAGATCCAATAGTAGATCCACTAGTAGACACCAGAGGGAGCTCCACAAACCATGTTAAACCCAGATAGACAGTACTGCTACATCTATACATTTATGACATACCAGATTTACAAATACAGTACTGTTTTTGTAGGGTGATTATGGTTTATTTACATTGAGGTTCTGGGGTCACGTGGAGTGTGTTATACGAAATACCCCCCCCTCCACCCCACCTACCAATCTCCTACCTACCAACCTCCTCCAATGTACAGTTTCTTCGTCAAATGTATACTCTCTTTTTTAGACTCTTCTTGTATCACAAACAGTACTGTATTTGTAAATCTGGTATGTCATAAATGTATGTCATGTATGTCATGTATGTATGTCATGTATGTTGATGTAAACAAGACGAAAGTCTTTCTCTGGTCTGCATCCCCTTAACAATTGTGTGTATTGAGCTGTACTGTATTGTACCCATTCTGCAATCTGTTAATAACATTTTCAATCAATCAATCAATCAATCAATCAATCAATCAAATAACAACCGGTAACTTCACTGTGCTTCTTAAACAAGATGTAGCAGTACTGTCTATCTGTATGTCATGTATGTCATATTATGTTATGATGAATTGAAAATGGCGGACCCTGATGTAAAGAAGACGAAAGTCTTTCTCTGGTCTGCATCCCCTTAACAATTGTGTGTATTGAGCCTTACTGTATTGTACCCATTCTGCAATCTGGTAATACAATTTTCAATCAATCAATCAATCAATCAATCAATCAATCAATCAATCAAACCTGACACACACAAAAAACGTCAGCCATCTTTTTTTTTTTTTTTATCTCTGCGATTTTCTTTGGTTTCACAATGAGTCACGACAAATTAATTACATAATTCATGTGTATGTAACGAACGAACATATTCCAGTTGAGTGTATCTTTTTTGGAGGATTCGTTCAAAAGCTATTCATACTTCCATTTTTCTATCTATGGCGGATTGATTCAGACAGAAAAAATTAAGTAATTTGGTTGTGGGAGGGATCTGGGGTCACATGGAGTGTGTTATACTAAATAACAACCGGCAGCTTCACTGTTTCAGCCAATCAGAATCAAGAAATTTGCATGCCATTGTATAATGGAAGATAGTTACTGTCAAATGACCATGGTATTCTATCCATAGCTATAATATAAAATATAGATTTAGCTCTACAAACAAGGTGACGCACAGTGAAACTATGTAATGGAAAGCTGGCCCAGCTATAGCTAGATGGGGAAATCGAATGGCTGCGAATGTGTTAATAACGAGCATTTATTACACACACCCTTGTCAGGTCTTTGTCTTGACATAATTGATATATCATACCCAAAAATAAAGGTTTATATTTCCACCCCTCAGACAACCTCATGAAAGCAAAACATACGGTGTAACTGAGGGGTACAATTCCCTGACTGTATTACTAGATATGATACTTACTACCACTACCTTTGTACTTAATATTCGGCCACCCAGTACACGGCATAAATATATTATCATAAACACTCTCACGTAGATGAAACGGATCCAACACAAATGTACGAAGTCGAAGTATGCGTTTATTACTACACAGCAATGGTGTGTAGAGCAAGCACTTAATCACTTAATTACATTTATGAATTGAAATAGTATGCACTTTTATGGCAAAGAGTATTCGTCGGTATATCAATAGAGAATGTCCAATCTCTGATGGCGCAGGTGGTAAATATACGACCTGGAATAGTTAAGGAATAACAGCAATGATACTTTAATGATTATATACTAGATACACTAAGGGGGGGTTAATCCGGTCGCTTGTAAGCCGACAGGAGTAGGAGGGGGTAGAATCCGGCTGCCTCGTCCGGCCAAGGGTATCCCAGGTGAACCCACTGTAGTGCCGTTCAATGCGCCGGCGATCCTTGGACCACAGATGAAAGCAGGTGGACTCTTTGTGGGCCGGCTCTCTCCGGTCCACGGGGGAGAGACGTGAAGCGACCTCGTCTTGCAGAGCATCTCCTCACCTTGCGTCCTCTCCAGGGGGGGGGGGTTCCAACACACGGCAGTGTCGGGGGTCTTTATCCATGGAATAATCAAAGTATACAAAGCATAATCCGTGCCTGGGAAGGCGGGCTGTCGTCGGTAGAATAATCCGGTATACAGGTCCACTCGCTCGTAGGCTCTGGGGCTCCTCGGGTGCAGCTTCACATGGGGTCAACCACCCTGGGTAAGCAGCCAGTTCTCTGCCCGAAACGATGGGGTACTGACTACGGTAGTATTCTCACCGCACGAAGCACTATATATTAACAGACTATTATTAGCTTAATAGACTACGTCCAACTCGACGATATAGTGCCAAATATGACTATTCAAATATTAATATACACGATGTCTCAATACCGATGGTAGGCGAACTTGGCCTTACTCCCACACGTGGCGTCGCGGGGAGGCTTTACGTCTGTGACTCTATTGGAGGGTAAGAAACTGGACTGAAAAAGGAAGTCCTACTTTAGTAGCGCAGTATATATACGCACTATGAACAAATAGTCCCATTAGTGGTGCGGTAGCCAGATTCCTACGCGGAACTAGGACTTGTTCGTACATGTGGAGCGGTACGTTTGAACTGGGTCTGAGGGGTATGGCAGCCTGGCACCAAGGTCTCGACCAATAGTAGAATGGAGACTATTATGGGATGTTCAGTAGGCTAGAATGGATATTCAATGCATATTGTACAAGGAATATACAAGGGATATCAGGGAATATTAGAGAATATACAAATACAATTAAATATATATATATAAATAAATATATATATTCGGTTTAATCTGGCCCTTCACAACAGCCACCCCCTGAATAGGTCCCAGACCTAATCAGTTAAACAGAGACAGATTAATCGCGTTGTCTATTTACACATAAGGGTTTGCTGTAGGGGTCAGTCAACTTCACAAAGTCATAGGGTTGTAGGGTCATGGTCATCATCGATTGTGTCTGGGAGTCGAGGCAGTTCTATGAGCCTCGCCACGGGACGGGTGTAAGTGCGACCCTGGACGAGCACTTCAGCTGCTCGGACCTTGCCGTCGGCACCGGGGATCACTTTGCTTACGCGGCCGGCCGGCCACATAGCTCTGGGCAGTGATTGATCAATAATCATGACGACAGTTCCTTCTGTCAAATTGTCTCTCTCCTTTACCCACTTCTGGCGGGTCTGTAGAGACGGTAGGTAGTGTTTAATGTCATCCGGTAGATTGGGGGCTCTGCGTAGGCGACCACCCACTCTGATGAGGGTATGAGCGTCGCTCTCGGGGGCCAGGTGAATTAATCTGCTGTCGGATGGGACGGGCTTTCCTCCCTGTAGACAGGCCAATTCATCGGGGAACGAGTCTCTCTGGGCTCGCTGCAGTAGAAGCAATTCTGCTTCCTCGTAGTTAGCTGCTGACATATCAGCGGGGGACTTGCACTCCGGGTGGTACCGCAGGAATGTTCTTTGTTGTGCACTCTCTATGGACGTGCAATCGTCTATGTTAGGGTCGGTGGAGGCTACGGTGCTCAATCCACAGAACACAGACTTCTTATTTTCCACCTCCTCTGGACTTGCTTCCCTCGGGATAGGCATGGGCCACTGTCCTTCCGGGAGTCTTAGGAATGCGGGGCCGTCACTGTAGACATTGCGACGGGTGAGGTCATCCAGGGGCATCCCCCGGGTGATGACGTCAGCTGGGTTCTGTTTTGTATCAACGTAGCACCACTCTGTTTCTCCGGTTAACTCTTCGGTTAAGTCTTGAATCTCGGTGACTCTGACTCCCACGAAGACTTTGTACTTGCATGAGTCCGATTTGATCCAGGCGAGTACCGTCGTGGAATCTGACCATAGGATTGTTCTAGACACCGGTATGGTGAGCTCACGTTGGATGAGCGTGGCTAGGTGCGCTCCGGCTAGGGCTGCGCAGAGCTCTAGACGTGGGATAGATTGTTGCTTGCGTGGGGCTATTCTCGAGCGGGCGAGGACAAATGCTGTGTAGATCTCTCCCCCCTGGTCTTGGGCCCGTAAGTAGGCTACTGATCCGTATGCGACCTCTGAGGCGTCACTGAAGACGTGTAAGTCCATTTTACATGTCTCTGGCCTCACCGTGGGTGGGAAGTAGCTTCGGCGCATATTAACGCCTGGGAGTGAGTGGAGCTCCATCTCCCACTCTCTCCAGGTGGATGCAAGGTGTGCGGGAATGGGGTCGTCCCAGCCCTGGTCCTTGTCCCACAATGCTCGTACAATCATTTTTGCCCTGGTGGTGTACGGTAGAATACATCCTAGCGGGTCATATTGTCGGGCGAGTGTTGTGTACACACTCCGTCTGGTGGTCGGCGCCGCCGCCGGCCTTCCCTGCTCCGTAGTCAGGGGCTTGTGTCTGTAGTGAAGCGAATCTGTTTTGAATCGCCACACCAATCCCAGGGTCATCTCCTGGGCTTCTCCCGGGATTGTAGCCATCCAGGTCTCGCTGCTGGCTGCCTTGTCCTCGGAGGAGAGGCTGCGCAGTACTTGCGGATCGCTGCTGGCCCACTGCCTGAGATCAAAGCCGCCTTTGATCAATGAGGCGCGGAGTTTAATCAGGAGAGCCTCGGCTTCTTCTTGGGTTGAAAGGCTTTGTAGACAGTTGTCTACGTAGAAGCTGTTCTTTACGCTGTGTCGGACCTCTTCGTCCGCTGCTGGGTCCTCTGCTACATGTTTCTGTAGTGCAAATGTAGCACAGCAGGGGCTGCACGTCGTTCCGAAGGGGAGGACTTCCCATTGGTAGATGGCTGGGTGCTCATCTCCTGGCTTCTCTCTCCATAGGAACCGTAACAGGGGCTTGTCCGCCTCTACTAATCTCACCTGCAGGAACATTCCTTTAATGTCCCCGCTGATGGCCACCTTTTCCTGGCGGAGGCGGAGTAGAACGCCGAGTAGGGAGGGGCCGAGTGTGGGACCGGGCAGTAACTCTTTATTCAGATTTTGGGATCCGATCTGGTAGCTGCAGTTAAATACTATGCGGTCTTTACCGTTGTGATGGACCTTGTGGTGGGGCACGTACCACGATTCAGTGGTCTGGTCAGCCTCTTTAATGTCCATCTTTGTGACGTGTCCCGCCGTGATGAGCTTCTCAATCTCAGCGCGGTATACACTCTCTTGGGCGGGGTTCTTGGCTAAGCGCCGCTCCGTGTTCAGCAGGTACCGTTCTGTGGCGTCTGTCTTGGCGTGGAAAGTAGGCATTCCTTCTCGCCGCAGGAGTGGCGTGGCGTATCTCAACACGCCGTTGACCGGGACTCTCTTGGTCCCTGTCTCGAGGAGGTGAATGGCGTAAATGTCATCTTTAGAGCGAATGTCTTTCTTTCCGTTCTTAAAGGGCATTTGTTCCAAGGTCCATAGCCGCTCTACGTGTTGCAGGAGTGCGGTTTCTCCCTCTGTGACTCGGGAGTGGAGACATCTAGTGGCTGTACTT
This sequence comes from Notolepis coatsorum, assembly GCF_963971535.1. Taxonomy (NCBI): domain Eukaryota; kingdom Metazoa; phylum Chordata; class Actinopteri; order Aulopiformes; family Paralepididae; genus Notolepis; species Notolepis coatsorum. The sequence goes on from NC_140184.1 coordinate 22,221,664, forward strand.
CGGTTGAGAGATTTGGCGAGCGGGCCTTGGAGAGTCCATCCCAAACGGGTCTCGACTGCTGCAGGACAGCCTCGGGGTCCGGTATGAACCCGGTCTATCGGGACAATGAGGTCTGCATGGTCGGAGCCTATCAACAGGGTCGGCATAGCATTGTCTATGAGCGGGATCGGTAACTTGCGCAGATGTGCATATTTCTCCATCAGCTTGGCGACGGGGTATGTGTACCGCGACAGTCCTATTTCTTGGCTGGTGAAAGCGTCTGTAATCTGGTACCGTCGCTCAGGCTGGCCGCTTGCTGCGATAGAGAATGAGACATTCTCGCCCTTTATCGTCTTCAAATCTCGTCTTATTGTCCGAATTGTCATTTGGGTTTCGCTTCCCCGCAGCCCTAGCTGGGCCGCAGCGGAGGCGAGTAGCAGGGTCTTCTCTGACCCGTCATCGAGGACGGCGTAAGTGTCCAGGACTTTATTCTGGTAGCTTAGTGTCACACGCACTACTTTTAGGAGTACTCGGGCTCCACTGCTGCTGGCGGGATCGATGTACATGACGCTCGCTTTGCGGCTGGATGGTGCAGGTGAAGGGCGCCGTCTGTTACTGTCGTGAAGTATGTCCAGATGGGCTCCATCGCACTTGGTGCACCTTTTCTTTAAGCGGCATTCGGCTGCCATGTGTGAGCGCGCACAGCGAAAACAGCGCTTGTTGGACTTTATCCATTGACCTGCTTCCTCCGCGTTCAGCTTGGGGAAGGAGTCACATTGCGCTAGCCAGTGTTCTTTCTCACAGTAGGGGCACACTATCTTCCACTTCTACGTTCTGGAGGGGGTACTGTGGCTCCTGCTGCTCGGTACTGACTCCGATTGGTGCATCACGGTCACCGATCTTCTTCCATCATTTAGTCGTCTGGTTCCTTCTCTGGAGCCAGGGGTGCTCCGTCCGAATGTATCTAGCCGTAGGCTGCTGACTTCTCTCGCCAGGAAGTCTGCTAGATCGAGGAGGTTCGGTTCGGGGCCATTCGGGTCTCTGTGGTCCCTCTGCCGCCTAAAGCGCTCCTGACGAGCGGGCGGCAGCTTCTCCAGAATCCTTTCCACATTTGAGTTGGCGTAAAGTTCATGCCTCCCCTTCTCTCTTTGCGCTCCCAACATCCCTACCAGGGACTGCACTCTGATGGACAGGTCGTCCAGTGCTCGATTGTCTATTGCTGGGGGTAAGCGGTCGATGTGTCGGATCTCCTGGATCACGTAATCCCATATGCGCCCATACCTCTGGTCCAATGCTACCAGCGCTGCTGTGTATGGGGTGGTGGAAGTCGCGTAGGCGAGCGCTATATTATGTGCGCGGGGTACCTTTAAGTGCTTCAGTAGGATGGCGTATTTGTGGCGTTCATCCAATACATCCACCAACATGGTCTCCAGACACATGCGGAGTTCTGTATACTGGGCCCGGTTCTCTTGGGTGAAGTCGGGTACCATAGGCGTGCCAATGTATGACGCTGACTGTGGATACATCGGCGAGCGTTGGGGGAGAGGCCTCCTAGGCGAGTCTCCTCCCGCTCCTTGGTATGGGCTGGTACCGGCAGTGTACCATGGCCCGCTTGTCCAGGTGCTGTTCCTCGGTGCGGGTCGTGCGTCGTGCTCACCCGTGTATAGAGTCGGGGGTCTGTAGCGCAGCTCCGCGGGGGTATAGCCTGGGCTGTACCGGACCTCCTGGTCCGGTAGAGTACTGTGCTGTCTTCGGGCGTGGTTCTCCTCCTCTTCCTCTTCGTCTTCAGTTAGGTCATCCAGTGCTTGTAGTCTCTGGTTTAGCCTCTCCACAGGATATGCTGCTCCTTCCCGGTTGCTAGGTCTCGCTTGGACCGGTGGGGGGAGGTGGTCTGTGGGGGGTATAGACCTCGTCTGTTGGTCAAGTTCAGGGTTGTTTACTCGGCTAGGGGATGCCGCCCTGGAGGTGTGTCTAGACGAGTTCCTGGAGCCTCTGGCGGAGGGAGAGGGTGTTGTCCGTCTGATCAGCTGTTCTATTAGTTGCGACTGCTGTCTGTCGCGCGCTGCGTCCCGTTGAGCACCGGCTCGTTCTCGGGCCACATTCTCTTCCATCTGAATGCGTCTTATTTCTAGACGTATCTGCTCGTGTTCGCTTCGCTGCTGGATCTGCAGTCGGTCACGTTCAGCAGCGGCGTTCAGGCTGATGAGGAAGGCCTGCTGTAGGGTCCTCTCTGCCTCGCTGGGAGAAGGCGGTTGTATAGGGGAGCCTTCCCTCGGGGTACTCCTTGCGGAGCCTTGGAGCTCTATCTCCACGGTGCTCTCCCCGTCTTCTTCCGTGCCGAGTTCTCTCTCGGTAGCGTTGTATTCCTCCCGGGACTCATCGGGGACTACTTCTTCAGTACTGGCGGGGTGTGAAGTCATGTCTGGTTCCCACTGGTCCCCACCGTGAACTTGGTCAGTTACATTAGAGCCCGTAGGGGCCTCTATGGTCGGGGTAGTCTGGGCGTTGGGGTTAGACATACTTTTACTTTCTAGTTTTACCGCATTTACTGTTAGTAGAAGACTAGGTTGTTGACTGACAGCGTAAGCCTCTAAGTACTGAGGGAGCCGTCGTTCGCGCTGCGGGCGTTGGTTAGGAGGATCGTTTCGTGGAGTGTTCATCATAGGCCATTTCAATATTAATAACACTATATTAATATTACACTGATTACCCTCCGGCTCGAAGGACCAATTGTAACTGAGGGGTACAATTCCCTGACTGTATTACTAGATATGATACTTACTACCACTACCTTTGTACTTAATATTCGGCCACCCAGTACACGGCATAAATATATTATCATAAACACTCTCACGTAGATGAAACGGATCCAACACAAATGTACGAAGTCGAAGTATGCGTTTATTACTACACAGCAATGGTGTGTAGAGCAAGCACTTAATCACTTAATTACATTTATGAATTGAAATAGTATGCACTTTTATGGCAAAGAGTATTCGTCGGTATATCAATAGAGAATGTCCAATCTCTGATGGCGCAGGTGGTAAATATACGACCTGGAATAGTTAAGGAATAACAGCAATGATACTTTAATGATTATATACTAGATACACTAAGGGGGGGTTAATCCGGTCGCTTGTAAGCCGACAGGAGTAGGAGGGGGGGGGGGTAGAATCCGGCTGCCTCGTCCGGCCAAGGGTATCCCAGGTGAACCCACTGTAGTGCCGTTCAATGCGCCGGCGATCCTTGGACCACAGATGAAAGCAGGTGGACTCTTTGTGGGCCGGCTCTCTCCGGTCCACGGGGGAGAGACGTGAAGCGACCTCGTCTTGCAGAGCGTCTCCTCACCTTGCGTCCTCTCCAGGGGGGGGGGTTCCAACACACGGCAGTGTCGGGGGTCTTTATCCATGGAATAATCAAAGTATACAAAGCATAATCCGTGCCTGGGAAGGCGGGCTGTCGTCGGTAGAATAATCCGGTATACAGGTCCACTCGCTCGTAGGCTCTGGGGCTCCTCGGGTGCAGCTTCACATGGGGTCAACCACCCTGGGTAAGCAGCCAGTTCTCTGCCCGAAACGATGGGGTACTGACTACGGTAGTATTCTCACCGCACGAAGCACTATATATTAACAGACTATTATTAGCTTAATAGACTACGTCCAACTCGACGATATAGTGCCATATATGACTATTCAAATATTAATATACACGATGTCTCAATACCGATGGTAGGCGAACTTGGCCTTACTCCCACACGTGGCGTCGCGGGGAGGCTTTACGTCTGTGACTCTATTGGAGGGTAAGAAACTGGACTGAAAAAGGAAGTCCTACTTTAGTAGCGCAGTATATATACGCACTATGAACAAATAGTCCCATTAGTGGTGCGGTAGCCAGATTCCTACGCGGAACTAGGACTTGTTCGTACATGTGGAGCGGTACGTTTGAACTGGGTCTGAGGGGTATGGCAGCCTGGCACCAAGGTCTCGACCAATAGTAGAATGGAGACTATTATGGGATGTTCAGTAGGCTAGAATGGATATTCAATGCATATTGTACAAGGAATATACAAGGGATATCAGGGAATATTAGAGAATATACAAATACAATTAAATATATATATATAAATAAATATATATATTCGGTTTAATCTGGCCCTTCACAACATACGGTGAATCTGATCACAGGCATCTTAGGCCCGGTCCCGCAACCTTCACCTCCTGCTGCCTCGTGCGGTGCACCCTTGTTTGCCCTGAAGGGCAGACGCCCTGGTGGGACGGGTCGGGGGTCATGCAGCAGCCGCTGGCAGGTCCCTACCTTCCCATCCGAGCGCAGGGTAAGCAGAGATGCTAGGCTGGCCGCGGGAGCAGCGATGTAGGCCTTGTCGGCCCATTCCGCCAGCTGCCGGGCCGATTTCCCCCTTGACAATGGCTTCTGTTTCGGGTGGCACATCATTTCGGGGCAGAGGACTGCTGCCAGCAGCTTATCCAGCCGTGGCACGCCAGTCCTCATACCCCGGACCTGACCCTCCACCTGTGTGAAAGCTAGGTGGGAGCGTGTCAGGCCCTTGATGCGGGACACCACCTGTCCCCTGGCGACGTAGGCGTCCATGGGCGGAAAGCCCGGGCACAGCATGTCAGGCCTGCCACGCGGGTCCTCCCTGAAGAAATTGCTCACCATGCCATCAGGGACAGGCATTGGCAGGGGCTCTGGCAATGGGATACCGTTGGCTGCAGTCGCCACTGCCATCAGCCTGGGGAAGAGAAAACTACGCTTATTTTGCTGTCTCTCTTCCTCCAAGGTCACATCTCGTGGGGTCGGGCGTCTCGAGGCATCGGAGAAGGGGTCGTCCATCTCCTCCATCTCCACCGACGGTGGCCCCAAGAAGGCGTATGGGTCCTCCTCCGGATCCAGTGCTTCCGCGGCACCGAAGGCCTCCGGTCCCGCGTACTCCACTTCCTCATCCCTTGACCATTTGACCATCCGCTACTCTCGCTCTCCGTCGGACGGGAGCAAGCGTGAGCGGAAAGTTTGAGCGCAAGTCATCCGCCATCAGAGAGACCACACCTGGGCTGGTTGGTGGTCTACCCAGACTGACGGGGACGCCGGGGCCGGGGATCCTCCTCACACGCGAGGGACCCATCGCGGCCTCTGGGCGGCTCAAACTCGGCACCGCACGCCGCGAGGGCTCACCCGCCTGCCATGACAGCTGATCCAGGGAACCCCCGCGATGAGCAGTGGAGGCCGAGCGATGGAAGTGCTGGTGGAGTCCTGAAAAGGATTTTTTGGTTGGTGGCATTGCTGCCTATCTCTAAACTGAATTCACTTATCAACACTACCTCTAACTCTCTAACACTGCAGAGATGCTTCTGAGCAAAACACTTTCGAATGAAAGAACGAGGGAGGAGGAGCACAGTCACGCCACAGGTTTATATATATACGTAGCCAGAGGTGGGCGTGGCTGGATAGATGTAAGGTGCATGAGAAATACTTTCAATGTATAGAATAGGTATAAATGAGCCAGTTCAATAGGCGAGCAAGACGCGCAGCCAGTAACAAAATATAACTGGAAGTCCTTTGAGATATAATACAATATAGGATTCAAGATGGTTGAATAAAGATCACCAATATATTGAAATGCCAGAGTTTACATTTTCTATTTAAATTTTACTATGTTAATAATGTGTCAGCGAGGTCAAATCCAACACCTATCACCCTTCATGCTTCCTAACATCCTCCCTATGCTTCCTATCACCCTTCCTAACATCCTCCTTAGCTTCCTATCACCCTTCCTAATATCCTTCCTCTGCTTCCTATCACCCTTCTTGTGCTTCCTAACATCCTTACTATGCTTCCTATAATCCTTCCTATGCTTCCTGGCCCCCAATCCTATGCTTCCTAACATCTTTCCTATGCTTCCTATCACAGTCTAGTGTTAACGTGCTGCTAATGCAAATAACATTAATTGGAGAGCGGTCAGTATGTTTGACTGTGTGTTTGTTAGCATTAGCATGCAAATGCTAATAATCATAAGGAGAGTGGTTAGTATTTTTGTGTGTTTATCTGTCCGGCGTGCCATCTGGTGGAGATTTGTGCTCTACGGATCATCACAGGAGTCATCACCAGGGTTGTAAAGTACTTGAGTAATTGTACTTCATTACAATACTTAAGTACTGTTTTGGGGGATTTGTACTTTACTCGAGTATTATTAGGTTTGTATACTTGTACTTTTACTCAATTACATTTCAGAGAAAAAAAATACTTTTTACTCCTTACATTTAAAATGCAGACCTACAAAGTACAAAGTACAAATCTCAAAGGTCCAACTATTTTAATTAGTATATTTATTTCTCTGGCCGAACTAACGTTAACGTTATTAATCCTGCGGCTGCACTTTATTTAAAAACAGCCAATCAAATCCCCATCAATGGAAAATTAACCCTAACCCTCTCTATCAGGACCAACACACCTCTTCCCGCATCAGCGGCCTGTGAAAGGCTCTTCAGCATTGCAGGACTGCTATTCAGCCCCAGAAGGGCAAGACTATAGACTCAAATCAGAGCATCAGCTACTGCTGAAGTTAAACCAAAAGTTTTACAGTTTTGAGTAAATACAGCTACTGCTGAAGGGGAACGTTCTGGTCTTGTGAGCAGTTGTGAGCAATTATTTGTATGTGTATTTTTCTATGGCAGTGGTTCCTAAACCTGTCTTCGAGGCACCCCATGTATTGTTTTGTTAAATTCCACCAACAACACACTTGACTCAACTTAAATCAGGTCAAATAGTTGAAAACCATTTTAAACTCTGCACTACGCTTACTGAGACATGTCCACTGTAAGCTTGTTAACATTTTGTAGCAATGCTAGTGGAAGCGAATGGGGTCAGCTAGCCAGTATCTGGTTTGGTAAACTGGCAAGGTGAACCCATTTGTTGCCATTAGCATTGCTACAAAATGCTAACAAGCTTTCAGTGGATATTTTCATTAACCACTAACCAGTGCCGATTTAAAAAAGAACCTTAGGATGTGCAATGTCAAACCCACGTATAAAATAAATAAATAAAACTGAACCCTTAATTTTTTCCAAGGCTGTAGTTTGGCCAACTTTACAACTGGATGCTGTGATGTGAATGCCGTCCATATTTTACCTTGACATGTTTTTTCAAATTCGATGGAGAAGTGCATTAAATCATTTTAATGCAAAAGAAGTGTCCTCTGTTCTTTAATTTCAGCATTGTCTATCGCATCGCAGAACACATTCCATTGTGGGCCGAGTGTATGCTTGGTTTCATTCCAGCTTTGCCTAAACACCAGCTGATGATTTCACTAATTGGCTCACCTCTTCAACTAACTCACCTGGTGCAATGTGTAGTTAAAATTAAAACTAGGCCCACGATGGAATGAGTTTGAGACCCCTGTCTATCCCTTGCAATAAAAAGTAGTTTTTACTTTTACTTTTTAGTACTTAAGTACATTTAAAAGTAGAAACTTTTTTACTTTTACTCAAGTGTGTTTTTAGCCAGATACTTTTACTTGAGTACGATTTTGAGACGGTACCCATACTTTCACTTAAGTATAATTTCTGGGTACTTTTTACACATTTCTGCTGACAGGGGAGAACCATGCCCTGGCTGTGGCTGTAACAGTTGGCAGTTGGCACCTTGCATGGTTGCCTCTGCCGTCGGTGTGTGAATGTGTGAGTGAATGGGTAAAATGTGAGGAACAAATTGTAAAGCGCTTTGGATAAAAGTGCTATATAAATGCAGTCCATTTAAACTTCAACAAAAGTGCAAGGGTATGGTTAAACATGTCTATTGTTGATTGTTTATCATTTTGTCTAGAGGAATAATGTAGCTATTGTATAAGAAAATAATACATACATGCACAGCAACTTGTTGCTGAGATCAGCCTTTAGGAGTTTGTTGAGGAACAGGCCTGCATTGTTTCTCTGTTCCCGCCTTTTTATTTGCCCCTATCCCGTTTAGCCAAGACAGAGACAATGAACACTTCCCCTCGCTTCCTGACCTGCTTCCTGCTCTGCTCTGACACACACACATGTACGCGTACATGCACATAGACAGATGTGACCTGGAAACATATCTAGTCAAATCAAGGGTGTAAAGTAATTGAGTAATTGTACTTCGTTACAATACTTAAGTACTGTTTTGGGGGATTTGAACTTTACTTGAGTATTATTTGGTTTGTACTTTTACTCAATTACATTTCAGAAGAAAAAAAAACGAATTTCTGCGTTCTTTTTACACCCCTGAAAATTACTAAATACCATTAGAGCTTTTGTTGTATCAGCGACTGAACCAGATCCAGATATTGACCAGGATCAGGCTCCACAGTGTAAATAAAACAACATAAACACAGGGACACAGTACACAGAGGTCTACATAGTCAGACAAAAAGAGTCTTTACACCTGTACACAAAATATTATATTAACAAATGCTACTGAATAGTAATTTCAGCCCACTATTAATTCAGAGAGATGGATTTTTCTTTGTAACTTCAGATAAGCAGAGGCAATATTTTAATCGCAGACATGTCACAGATATTTTTTATACCTGACTTCTCTCTGAAACATGTTTCTTCTTAGTATTTTCAAATAGTATTTATAATATAGTTATGATCGTTTCCTCTGTGTTGGATTCCTCTATGCGAAAGATGTAGGATGAAGTAGCAGTTCAACAGACTAGTACTGTTTTGCACAGTGCTGGATGAGATGTACGGTGATACAATGATACTGAATAAGGAAAATGACACATTCCAAGCTGTGCCAATCGCAGTGGCGTTGCGTGGGTAAAATAACAGGGGATGCCAAAAAATTTATATTAAAGAAAAATTATTAAAAAAAAAATTATTAATATTTTTTTTATTATATATATATTTTTTTATATTTAAGTCAAGCAGTCACCATGTACAGTATGGCTCGGTGGCCAGTCAAACTTTATTTTTATTTATTTAACAGATTGCAGAATGGGTACATACAGTACGGCTCAATACACACAATTGTTAAGGGGATGCAGACCAGAGAAAGATGTTTGTCTTGTTTACATCAGGGTCCCCCATTTTCAATTCATGGTGACATTTATGACATAGAAGACATCATGACATTTATGGCATAGGTACATACACAACATACATGACATTTATGGCATAGGGACATACATGACATACAGGTATTTAGTACTGTTACATTTGTGACATATACGATATTCAAATATACAGTTTGATTGATTGATTGATTGATTGAAAAGTTTATTAACAGATTGCAGAATGGGTACAGTACAGTACGGCTCAATACATACAATTGTTAAGGGGATGCAGACCAGAGAAAGATGTTTGTCTTGTTTACATCAGGGTCCCCCATTTTCAATTCATGGTGATATTTATGACATACATGACATACAGATAGACAGTACTGCTACAGCTATACATTTATGGCATACCAGATTTGCAAATACAGTACTGTTTGTGATACAAAAAGTGTCCAGAAAAAGCGTGTATATACATTTGACGTAGAAACTGTACATTGGAGGAGGTTGGGTAGGTGGGGTGGGGTTGGGTGGGTGGGTGGGTGGGGGGTTGTACATTGGAGGTGGGGGTGGGGGGGTTGGGTAGTACTGTTACCCATAGATCCTGACAGAGTATATACATATGATGGGGAGGGGACTGTACATTAGGAGGGGGTGGGTGGGTGGGAGAGAAATATACATACGGTCGGGAGAGAATACATGCGGTGGGGAGGAGACTGTCTATTAGACAAACGTCTAGACAAACAAGACAAGACAAACGTCTTTCTCTAGTCTGCATCCCCTTAACAATTGTGTGTATTGAGCCGTACTGTATTGTACCCATTCTGCAATCTGTTAAATAAAGTTTTCATTCATTCATTCATTCATTCATTCATTCATTCATTCATTCACTCATTCACATAAAAATGATTTAAAATGTTTATTAGCAACGCCGAGCTTTCAAACCCCACTGCATGTGTGTGTGAAACCCTAATGGGTACCTTTGACATTTATATCTGATATATTTTGGACCCACCGCTAGCTTTTAAGCAGTGCTTGATGGTGCACATTAACCTGGCTACTACGGAGGAATAAGTGACTGCGTATTCCAGCCCCTGGCGTGCATTGCATTCATGAAAGGGTCTACAAGCTTGCCTGATAACCAACATTAGTTAGAAAGTTAGTTAGTCAGGCTTCTCAGTGCTTACCTGGTCAATAATGTGGTCCTCCTCTTGGACAGATAGATTTGTTAAATCATAATATCCACAGTGGTGTGCTGTGCTGGCTGCTGGTCCTCAGTAAAGGTAGAAAAATAAGTGCTAATAAAGTGCTATATGCTTCATTGCATAATTATGCCAAAGTGGTGCTTCATCTCGCGAGGCCAAGACGTTTGGTCACGTTTGCTTTTAATGTGATTTGATTGGCCACTATGGCCAGACTCGAAATTAGCATATATTCCCCTACGCAGACTGCGTCACTCTGCCCCTACCTAGATAACCAAGCTGGGGGCGTGTTAAGGAGCTAAGCCCAACCCATCTTGAATCGTATTGGCTAATAATGAGGTAATAGGATGAATAAACAAACAAAAAACGGCCTGGCATCCTACTCCTAACCTCGTTCACAGCTTTATCTCGTGAGCCTCCAGGGCAGGCTGGCTGCCTCAGTCAGTGACAAAGTGTTAGAGAGAGTGGGCGCAGTTTCGCTCGTTCGGTTAATTTCTCCAGGAGGGAGAAAATTATTATAACACAGAGATGAAAAATAATGATTTTTCTTATTATTGTAAACTATAAAAATAATTTTATTATTTTTTTTATTTTTTTTATTTTTTTATTTTACATTTTTAATTCTAGGGAAGCCAGGCTTCCCTTGGCTTCCAGGATAATTCGCCACCCAATAGGATGAAAATGGAGCAGTTCCTGTCTCCAAGTTGGCAGAGACTTTTATACAGGAGCTGTTGTTAACTGTGAGGTTGCTGGACGATCTCAAACATACTTGCACTGGATCTACAGAAGATTTTGTGTGAGAATGTTCCACAAATTAGGCAGCCGAAAACCCCTAATTTCAACAGCTTCTTGCTGACTAGATATGTGCTTTAAGGACCAGCCAGTCACTAGAACGGGTGCCGCCATGGGTTCCAAAATGCCATTCCAATAATGCTGTAGTATAAGGAGATATACTAACATACATAGACATGCTGTATACTAATATAAATAATAATCCCTTAGACCCAGATTTGATATTAGAGAGATGCAATACAATGTGGCCCATATGAGGAATACAAATGTCAAGGCTACGGCCTGAATTAGGACAGGTTTTATTCTAGAGATGTAGTTCTGGGAGTGATCAGCAGAGGGAGACACAATGGCCAAATGAGACCATGGTGAACAGCTATCATTGTCATTATTTTTCTTATGCCCCTGTACAAACAACTTCAGTGTCATTTCCAATCACATTGTCTTCTTAAGGTCTTCTTCCCAAGGTCTTGCTACTTGATCCAACGTTTGTGGCAATAGTATTCTGTCATTATATTGTTCTGTCATCTATATTGCCCATTTTGCCCAACTCCTGATGGCAATATTGCTCAAGTATACTGCTTCAAACTGTTGCTTGGGTTTTGTGCAACATAAATCCATACTACTATACATTTATACGACAAGTACATCGGACATGGCTATATGATATGGCTACAGTATCTGAAGGGTGACAATGAGTTTAGTGGCTTTTCTAAACCAGGGGTATAAAAAGGCATAGATCATAGGATTGATACAGGAGTTAAAATGCACCAGCCAGGCCAAAATGGAAAATGAAGATTTGACGCTCGAGGTGTCCTGGCTTGTCAAAGAGGGATAGTAATATGGACAGATACACAGCAGAAACGCAACGATGACAATACCTAGAGTTCTGGCTGCTTTCCTCTCCGATTTCTTAGCCGTCACAAGCACTTTACCGGGCTGAACGGCCACAACATGAGACCGCATGGCACGCGCCTGTGACACGGCCACCACAAACACTCTCATATAGAGAATGACAATGGCAGTAACAGGGATGATGAAGGTGACGACAAGGTCGATGACGCCCACTTTGTAGCGGACGATCACAACACATTCTCCGTGGCAGGAGGTAGACATATTGGATGGTAAGAACTGCTCCTGTAGAATCACAACATTGTAAAGTAAAGAACAACTCCAGCACAGACAGATATAAGTCTTAGCTCTCCTCAGAGTGATTTTGGTGGGATAGCCGAGGGGGTCACAGATAGCTACGTAACGATCTATAGATATGAGGACCATGTTCCCCACCGCGGTGGAGGTGAACGTGGCGGCGATGTAGATGACCAGAGAACACGTGAAGTCACCCAGAAACCAGCAGGCCTTTAGAGTGAGGATGATTTCAAACGGCATCACCAGCAGGCTGACCAGCAGGTCTGAGACGGCTAGGGAGAGCAGGAAGAAGTTGGTGGGGGTGTGGAGCTGCCTGAAGTGGGAGGAAATCGTTATTAGTTGCATATTTTAGCGTCAGATATAGAACAGCCCGTTCAAATGTTTTAAGTGTCAACCTCAGCTCACTCCCTCACTACACTGTAGTCTGAATAAATACAACTCTATTCAACCAGATTTATTTAGATATCCATTATCTTTTTAATTTCTTAATTTCTTAATTTATTTATTTTTACTTCTATTCTACTTTAGTTTATATATTCCACAAAAAAAATGTCTACTTGAATTGTCTGTTAATATTGATGCACTAAAAGACCAATACCAATACTTAATTTATTGTATACTATTAAGCTAATTTGAAAAAGAAAATTATAAAAAACATTCTGTTCAAAATATGTTAATTCTAAATCAGTCTCCCATTCATTGTCAGTGGAGCAACTTCAGACTTGATCCGATGATTGTGTCTGAAAACTAAAGTGTTATACTCTTACCATACCATGCCATAAAAAGATTATATGTTGAAATAATTTCCCACTTTATTTTCCATAAATATTTTATTCAACTTCAGATTCAAAATGAAATACTCCCACTTTTCTGAAAGGAGTTGTTAAATCTGACATTACAAAAACAATATGTGGTGGTTATGATTGGGGCTGAAGTTGAATAAACAATTTATGAAAGAGAAAGTCAAAATAATTCCAAGATAATTCAAAGATTGCACACCTTTGCCACATATATTGGTTACAAACATAATCACTGCAAAGTTATCAAAAAAATAAGAATCTGATCAGACACAAGGGTTAAGCTGTTGTTCCCTTTCTAATTTCCTCAAAAACATCTAGTCTAGTTAATGTGATCAATATTATTTGACAATTGATGCTTTTTGTTGGAAATTGCAGTCAGTGAGCTCATACTTTGAGCTCATTTTATAGTTAAAATGATTGAGACAACGCAATCTTCTGTCTTCGTTGTGCATGCATGCGTGTGCTCACCACACGCGATATATGTGTCACTATTCTGGCAGTGGCTACTGTTATTATAGTATTTTAATGAAAGGTCTGTTATTTAATGTTTGTGTAAAGGGCTATTTTAACTGTTGATGGGTAGTGCATCAGTAAAGTGAATATGGTATTGTGCTCTTGCTCTGTTTGAATGAGAGTGGTTAACTGTATTATAATAGTAAATAGAAAAATATGTTGTGCTCTTGCTTTTTTCTTTTTGAAGGTGAGAGAGTAGCATTGCTAGTTTTATTTGAGGTTCATAACAGTACATTGTACTAAGCAATTGTTGGCTCATTAGTTTGTGATTCACATGCACTAAAATTCACCAGAATGCAGGAAATTAAGTCTTTGTAACAAAAAAAATCCTGGTGGGGGACCCCCAGACCCCCCCGCTTAAAAAGTGGCCTGATTGGGGCTATATTTCGCGCTATATCTCCCGGTATGAATTATTTCCCCAGTCCGGCCCTGCCTCTGGTAGAATTTCAGTTACCAAATAAAGTTATATAATTCATATAATTAGGGCTGTCAATCAATTAAGATATTTAATTGTGATTAATTGCATAATTGTCTATAGTTAACTGTGATTATCAATTATCTTGTCAACTACGTACCCCCATGATCATCTACTACTGCTTATTGAAGGTTCCCCACAACATCCAAAAGAAAATCGGTGATGCAGCCTTTGCTAATTACACACCAAAGCTATGGAACACCTGACAATACCTATCGACATTAGGGAGGCTAACTCACTACATATTTTCAAAAGTACGCTAAAAACGTACCTCTTCACCATAGCCTTTTAATACATTCTGACACTCATTACACCCACACTGTGATTACTGTATTGTAAATTAGAGCTATTTTATTGCACTGCTTTTATTCTGTCTATTTTATGCCAATTTTATGTATATTTTAATTGCATTTTATGTATATCTTTACTGCCGTGAAACACTTTGGGCTGCAATTCTTGTATGACAGGGGCTATACAAATAAACTTTAAAGTTATTATTATTGTTATTATCATATTATAAGACAGGTTAACCGTTTGGTAGTGTGGCGGTGAAAGGGTTAAACAGTCCTGCATTCAGCTCTGTTTGGTACAGTAATGTGGAAAATGGGTATTATTATATTCATTCGTATAGCACTAAAACAAAAGTCTAACAATTTTAATTTTTTTAATTTTTAATTTTTTATAAAACAACCGATTGTATGGCAAAAACAATCGGGGACGATGTCACAGATGTAAACATGTTATTGTGTAAGTTTAAACGTAGAAACGTGCCTAACAGGGGAGCTCCAGTAGCTCACCGCGTACCTCGAATGCTATTTCGGCGTCGGGGACAACCGTGCGCGTCACGGATCTGGGGTACACGAGTTCGACTCCCGGACTCGCCGTATTTTCTCAGTGTCTTTCCCCGATCTATACCCCATTCAACCTGTATCTGTCGGTCATACTTGACCAGAAAAAGCGATAAACGCTAAAAGAACCAGCTGACTGGTCAACGTTTTAAAAAAAGAAACGTGCCTAACTGACATCCAAAGAGTACGAGTGTCAAGAGAGTATAGAAGCCGCCTATTCTCAGTCCTTGCCTCACAATGGTGGAATGAACTTCCCACCACAGTTAGGTAGGACAGCCGAAACCCGTCCAATCTTTCGCCGTCGACCAAAGACGTACTTCTTCAACCATTATCTGACATTTAAAAAAAAATTAAATAAAAAAATAATTCAATAATCTAACCTTACCTTAACCTTATGCACTTGTCCTAATAAACTAACCTATAGCACTCAACACTTGAACATTGTTACTCAGCTGATAGAGTTGTACCCTTCCTGATGACTTGTCGTACAGAACTTGTAAGTCGCTTTGGATAAAAGCGTCAGCTAAATGACTAAATGTAAATGTAAATGTAATAGTATCATTATTATAATATTAATCATACATTTTGTATCTGTTCAAAATGTAACTTAAAAGGATAGCTTTCAAGTGTTAATGCTGTTATCAACATGGAGTGGACATATGCTTGCTTTATGCAAATGTTTGTTTATTAATCACCTGTATTGTATATTACTATTGCACATTACTGTTACATTTGTTGGATGGCACATTTATTTTCATTGTACTGTACTTGTCGAGACATTGTCGTATTTTAACCTTAGAAATTTATAGAATATACGACATTATCATTATAATTATTTAATTCCACAGATATCTGTCATATTGAAGTGATGGCAATCCCAGAGGACATGTCCCAAAGAAGGTTCTTCCGACATGGAGCTTTCTCTGGGACAAGTCATTGGGGATTACAGACATCCGTGGAATTAAATAATTATAATGAATACGACAATATTTGTATCATTAATAATTATGTTTTGCATTTATAGTCCTGACTCAATGAGGCATCGTGAGCATTACACACACACTGCAAAAAAATAAATAAGAACTAAACCGATCGCCGTGGAAGTCTGTCACCAAAACGACATTTATACACATAAACATATATGCACTGGTATGACTGAATGTTTACATTTGATACATACATATAATACATGAATAAATATAATGTATACTGTGCCTGAAGTATGAGATGGAGATGATGACGAGCAGGTTGAGAGTCGTGGTGACCAGAGCGATGAAGGACAGCACCAAGTAGATGAGCACAGCATTGGACCCATCCATCCGCTTCCTGCAAGAGGAGTTGAGGAGGAGTGGGAAGCAGAGGTCCTCTGTTCCATCTAGGGTCTCCATCAAGGAAAAAGGACAGATGGAGAGAGGGAGAGAGGCTGCTGAGGTCTGGCAGCTATCTGACGAAAAGTCTCATCGTACAACTTATTTATCTCTCTCTCTCCTCTCTCGTTGTCATTCTTATTTCCATATTCATAACCCTCACTACAACACCACCTCTCTCTCTCTCTCTCTCTCTCTCTCTCTCTCTCTCTCTCTGACACTGACATGATCCCCCCTCTCTCTCTGTCATTCTCATTTCCATATTCATAACCCTCACTGCACCACCACCTCCCTCTCTCTCTCTCCCTCCCTCCTCTCTCTCTGTCATTCTCATTTCCATATTCACAGGGGTGAAAAGTACTTGAGTAATTGTACTTTGTTACACTTTATTTAAAAACAGCCAATCAAATCCCCATCAATGGAAAATGAACCCGCCCATACCCATGCTGATTGGTCCTTGTGCAAGACTAGAAAGCTGGGATCTTTAATTAAACAGAATAATAGACAGTCAGAAAAAAAGTTTTTACTTTTACTTTTTAGTAAGGACATTTAAAAGTAGAAACGTTTTGACTTTTACTCAAGTGTGTTTTTAGCCAGATACTCTGACTTTTATTTGAGTACGATTTTGAGACAGTATGCATACTTTCACTTAAGTATAATTTCTGGATACTTTTTACAACCCTGCATATTCATAACCCTCACTGCAACACCTCTCTCTCCCTCCCTCCTGGTCTCCTCTCCTCTCTCCTTCCTTCCCAATCAAGTCAAGTCAGATTTATTTGTATTGCCCAAAATCACATTACATGACTCAACTAGAATGGGTGCTCATTGGAGCATATGTGTCATGCTATACTGTAGTTGGCTATATTTGCCATACATCATGAAGGATGTATGGCCTGTCATACATACATTTCATGTTGTCTGTTGTGGCCTTTTCAGGATGTGTGTGAGTCACAAGTGCTTTCATGCAGTTTGTGGTTTTCGTTGAGATTGATGTGCCTTTAGCATACACAAGTTGTTTCCAATAGGAAAGCCTAGCATTTCCGTTAGGTAGTCCACAATTGAAAACTGAACAGAAGTCTGCAGATCATGTTATGATTTCTCAAAACAATTGAGTAACACTAGCTGGTTATGACATACAATTAACGCTGATTTCAATGGTTAAATCCTTTAGACACAATACATCATGCTGCTTTACAATTTGTAACAAACAGCTCATCCCTCAAACATCACTGTTTATTGTATGAATTGTCAGGTCAGATGTTCATTATTGACTAACATGTAGGAATAAGGTTTAAGGTATATTGACTAATGTAGAGGGTTGGAAATGGGCCTCTATTAATTAAAGGCTGAATGGAAAACAGACACCCCCTATTCTTTTGAATATTGTCAACTAAACTAACAATGTTATCTTATTAATGTGATTATATTCTGATATAAATAATGGCCACACCACCTGGTCATACTATATCAGACTGGAGATGAGGGAAGCTTAAAACTTGAGCGCCGGTCATGGTACTGCGGAAGTAAACGGTAGGTTATGTAGATAACCTAGTTATATTAGTATTGGCTGAGCGTTCCGCTCTGAGCCGTATGAGATATTCTATCTCCTATGATACCTATTGTATCCCCTTACGAACAAAAAAATACATGCACCACACCTGTATGGGGCTCCGCCCCCATGGTGGCACCGCCCATATAGCAGTGACGGTAGTCACCACACACCCTTCCTCGCCAAAAACCCGTCCCAGGAAAAGATTCCTCAAGAGGGAACTCAGGGCCGCGCAGAGCGGAACGCTCAGCCAATACTAATATAACTAGGTTATCTACATAACCTACCGTTATATGCCGTATTTGCTATCGCGTTCCGCTCTGAGCCGTATGAGATATGGGGAAGAGCGGACGCGAAGCCCGACAAATGTACCCCCTGAGGACCCCGTAAGCCCACATCAAGGGGTGCGGGGAGCCCTGTCACCCCACCCTCCCTAATGAAGAGGGGGCGCAGTCAACTCCACCTGAATGCGAACAAGAGGGAAACTAGAACCCCTTGAACACACCGTACAGGCGGAACCACGTGTGACTCAACACACTGTGGCCCATACCCATACACTCCTGCTACCCGACCAAAGGACGGGAAGCAGGCAAGGCCACAGACCCCAGAACCGCCTGGGAGACAGAACCCCCGGTCATGTCCATGAGGTAAAACCTAACAAAGGGGCCCGGGGAGGACCAAGAAGCCGCAGCACAAATGTCCTCCACCGAGGCCCCACCCAGGAGGGCGGCAGAGGCAGCCACCCCACGAGTGGAGTGCGCCCTGACGCCCCCAGGGGGATCCTGCCCAGCCAACGTGTAGCAGAGGGCAATACCCGCGCACAACCAACAAGCCAGACGCCGCGTCGACAGCGCTTTACCAGCATGAGCCCCACCGTAACAGACAAAAAGCTGATCGGTAACCCTGAAGCCCTGAGTACGGCTGAGGTAAAACCCCAAAGCACGGACCGGACATGACAGGTGAAGGCCCGCATCCAACTCACTAGCGTGAGGAGGAGGACGAAAAGCCTGAACCACAATATCCCGGGAGCGGAAAGAACTCCGGATATTCTTAGGCACGAAAGCAGGATTAGGTCGCAGAGTGGCACCGCAATCGGTCCGAAAAGACAGGCACTCTGGATGTACCGAGAGAGCACAGAGCTCACCTACGCGTTTAGCGGAAGTGACAGCCAGTAGGAACGCGGTCTTGAAGGAAAGCCGGCCCAAAGACGCCTGCTCGAGCGGCTCAAACGGAGCCAAGGACAACCGACCGAGGACCAACTGAAGATCCCAACTCGGAGCCAAGGAGCGTTGCACCGGCTTAACGCGTCGAGCGCCAAGCAGGAAACGCTTCACAAGAGGGTGGCTGAACAAAACAGTCCCCTCAAAACCCTCATGATAAGAGGATATAGCTGCCGCATAGACCCTCACTGTCGAAGCCGACAGCCCATCAAGAAGAGACTGGAGATAACTCAGAACAGCATCCAGGGGACAGGAGACTGGGTCCCAGCCCCCCCCCTTACACCACTCTTTGAACGCACGCCACCTGCCCGCGTAAACCGCGACAGTGGAGGGAGCAAACGCACGCCGAATGGTATCAACCACAGAGGGCTCCATCCCCTCCAGACTCACCCCCCCACCAGCCACACCATCAGGGGCTGACCCAACACCGGAGGGCGGATAAACACCTCGTTGTGCTGAGAGAGGGCCGTCTCCGACCACGGAATGACCCAAGGAGGAGCGATCAGAAGCTGGATCAAGGCCGGGAACCATACCGCCATGCCCCGGTCCGGCGCGACCAGGATCACCGTCCTGCGCTCCCTCCGTATCCGCTCCAACAGCTGACTCAACAGATGTACAGGAGGGAAGGCGTACAGAAGACCGGGCGGCCACGGAAACGTCGAGAAGGCATCTACCCCCAAGGGGGGGCGATCCGCTTGACTGAGCGAGAACCACAAGGGGCACTTGTGAGAACGTCGGCACGCAAACAGATCCACCGAGGCCTCCCCGAACCGATCCCAAATCTGCCTGACTATGTCGGAGCGGAGTTCCCACCCGTCGTGACGAAGACCGCCCCGAGACATCACATCCGCCCCCACATTCTCCGTACCAGGAACGTGGAGCGCCGTCAGACTGGGCAGCCTGCGGGATGCCTATAGCAGCAGTTCGCGCGCCGCCCGGAGCAGGCGGGCGGAACGAGTCCCACCCTGCCTGTTGATATACGCAGCCGCCGTCACATTGTCCGTCCTGACCAAAACGTGCCTGCCCACCACAAAATGGTGGAGCCGTTGAAGGACCAGAAGAACCGCCTTCAACTCCAACACATTGATATGCAGGACAGCTGGATCGGCATGACCCGTCCAGCTGCCCCCCACTGCATGAGACCGAAGCACCCCTCCCCAACCCGTGAGAGAGGCGTCGGTGAAGACCGTGACGTGTGAGCTCCTGCCGCCCATGGGGACCCCAACGGAGAGGATACCCAGCCTCCCCCAATGGATGAGGTCCCCCCATATCGACAAAGGAACCGTCAACCGTTTCCTCTTGTCCCTCACTGGATCCAGTCTCAAAGAGACAAACCACCTCTGTATCCTCCTCATAAAGAGGAGGCCAAGAGGAACCACCACGTGAGCAGCCGACATAAGGCCCAGCAGACGCATCACCTGCAGCGCCGTAACCGTCCCTCCCAGACGGAAACCCCCGAGCGCGTGACGGAGAGTCCCCCGACGCTGCACCGAGAGGGTTGCAATCATGGGCCTTGACCTCAAGGTCAAGCCCAAGTACTCCACCTGTTGACTGGGAAGAGGGGTACTCTTCTTCCAATTCACAGCAAAACCCAGGCTGGTGAGGAATTCCACCACCAGCCTGGTATGAGACCTGGCAACCTCCTCCGAACGACTGAGGAGTAGCATGTCGTCGAGATAGAATAGAACTTGTATCCCCCGACGACGTAAAGGCTCCAGTGCAGCCGCCACGCACTTGGTGAATGTGCGGGGAGCCAGAGAATACCCGAACGGCATTCTGTGGTCCTCGTACGCTACGCCCTGAAACAGGAACCGCAGGAACTGCCTGTGAGGAGGGAAAATAGGAACGTGAAAATACGCATCCTTCAGGTCTATGGAGGTGAACCAGTCCGCCCTCCTGACAGCAAGCAGAAGGAGTCTGACGGTCAACATTCTGAACGGTCTCGCTACAATCAACCGATTGAACGCGGACAGATCCAGTATAGGTCTGACCCCCCCTGTTTTCTTGGGCACCAGAAAATAACGGGAGTAGACGCCTGACATTGTGTCCTCGCTCGGGACCACAACGACGACCTGCTTCGCCAACAGAGATTGGATCTCGTCGGCCAGGGCTGTCACCGCGTCCGACCCTGACAATAGGGTCGGTACCAAACCTGAGAACGGAGGATGGGGCTGTGCGAACTGCAAAACCAGCCCCGCCTCTAACGTTCTCTGCAACCACCGATTCAAAAGGCATTCCCGACGCCATATCTGAATATAATCCCACAGGGCCCCCGCCACCAACTGACGCTGGGTCGCAAGGAACCGTAGATAGTTGGCCCGGTCCCCCCCGTCGCGCAAAACACCCAAGGGAGGACCCCGACAGAAAGGGCCGGTTTGATACGGGAGGAGCTGTCACCAAACTTGTGGACACACACTCGCCCCCTGAACACCCCACCAGCGTATGCTGAAAAGTCGTTCCGCAGCTAGACACGCAAGGCATGAGGACCCCATGGGCTCCCACACGCCGAAGCCCTGCAGTGATATTGCTACCACTTAAATCACGCCCGCCTCTTCTTTGCAGACCACTGCCGGTTTGACGGGAGTGGGAGGCAACAGCGCGATACCCCGCCTGGCGAGGGCGAAGCCGGGGTAACCCCTGCTGAGCATTCAACAGAAGAGGCACCGAGTCCCCCTGCTGACCACTGGAGCTAGTGGCAGCTGAAACACCAGGTTCCACCCACCCACAACCTGCGGTGTAGGAACCATGCGACGACGGAACATTCTCACGGACAGACCCAGGTTCAGCCATCAACTGGGTGTCAGCCCCTGTCTCCATGAGAAGCGAAGAATGGGGCCGCATACACTTCAAAGAAGGTTCGCGGCCCGCAGCCAAAGGAGAACGCTCAGAGCCCCGCTTCTGAGGGTAACAGAAAACGGACCGAACGGGGAGCGGGCTGCTCGCGGCAAAATGACGACGGGTTGGTATACCAAACCCGAAATCACCCAAAATGGCCGATCCCTCGGCCGCCAAGGCTGTCGGCCTCGCGATACCCCGTTGACACTCCAACCAGGGCACCACTGGCGGGGGAAAAATGGCCGCCTGTCGAGGGTCTCGCCACAGTCGTTGACGAGACCGTGCCCCCACCTCTGGCTGCACAGCATGAGACGGTGTAGGACCCCGATCAAAAACCGCCTGCGCCTCCACAGAACGCCCAAAAAGACTATCTGTGGAAAAAGGAGTCATGAGGAGAGAAAACCTATCCTCTTCCCCAAGAGGAGACTGCTCCAACCAAACATGCCTAACAACTAAAGTTGATAGCATCCGAATCCTCCCCGCAGTTATAGCTTGCGACTGAGTCAAGATCTCTATAACACCACAAACATGAATCATGTTTACAATGTCGGTCTGACCTAAAGACCCACAACCCATTATCTGAAATGATAATAAAAAAAAAAAAAAAAAATCTAACCCCGACTAACCTTAATGTCATGCACTTGTCCTAATAAACTAACCTACACTGTAACACGCAACACTTTGATGAACATTGTTACTCAGCTGATAGAGTTATACCCTTCTTGCTGTCTTGTCGCACAGAACTTGTAAGTCGCTTTGGATAAAAGCGTCAGCTAAATGACTAAATGTAAATGTAAATGTAAACCCGACGCCATCTTGGATAGGAAAGTAGCCAGCTGAGCCACAACACTGGCCGCCGCTAAATGCCATCCTGCAGCAGTATACCACTCATCCGTCCATACTGCCACCCTCCGAGCCGATATGTTATCAAGCATCGGCCGGGCGGAACGCCGTTCATCCCCGCCTGGGCACAGGAAAAAAGCTACCTGGCTGCTTAGCCAAGGTACCCCCGGCCTGCACCCCGTTGTCAGCCCCTTCACCCGTAAAAAAGGTAAATAAAGCTCAGCAAACCCCCCCACATCCACCACCGACTGACCTTCATCAACGAAGCTGGTAAGAGGAGGGAAGAGCGGAAACCCGCGGCGGGGATTACTAGACATTCCAGCGTCAACATCAGTGTTAGCAGAAAAAACAGTAGTAGCATTAGTGTTAACAGCATGTTCCAGGATCGCCAAGACATCGCCCACGACAGTGGAACGATCGCCAAGCCGCCCCGGCCCCGGTGCTGAAACATACTCCACAGCACGACTAACACCGACATCGATGCCTACTGACACAGACCTCACCTTTGTACAAGCCGACCCGTTAGCCAAACCTTGTACGCTGCCCCCCGGTCCGTCGCCGTCAGCCGAGGAACCACCAGCACAGGTCTGTGTCGTCGAAACAAGCTCCGGAGAATCCAGGGAAACACAATCCTCCGGTAAGCCCTCAATATTACGAATCTTCTTTAATCTTTTCATCCTACTAGTTTATCGTACGGTGCACGCATCCGAGTACGCTGGGACGAAAATAGAGGAAGGGTGTGTGGTGACTACCGTCACTGCTATATGGGCGGTGCCACCATGGGGGCGGAGCCCCATACAGGTGTGGTGCATGTATTTTTTTGTTCGTAAGGGGATACAATAGGTATCATAGGAGATAGAATATCTCATACGGCTCAGAGCGGAACGCGATAGCAAATACGGCATATAACATGTGGTGCCAGGAGAACGGCCTGTCCCTGAACGTCAGCTAAACCAAATAACTGATTGTGGATTTTAGGAGGTCTGGGGCAAATAACTACAGCTCCCTTCGCATCTATGGGACATTGGTCGAGAGAGTAATGTCTAAGGAAGTTCAAAGTGAGTCAGAAGATCATAAAGAACTTAAAGCATCCTAATTTATGTAAATGACATGTCATCAGCTTGTGACTGCAACTTGTTCCTGTTCGCGGACGACTCTGACAGGGACAAGTTGCAGGTTGAAAAATCCCTCAGCTCTGAACTCGGCAGAATCTGCACCTGGCTCGCTGATAACAAACTATCATTACACCTGGTTAAAACAGAATCCATTCTCTTTGGATCAAATAGCAAACTCAGCAAGGCGGGGTCATCCCTATGTTCCCTGGGTCCTATGTTCTCCGGGTTCTATGTTCCCCGCTTTTTTTTGTTATTTTTTCTAAAAAGGGTTCTATGTTCCCCCGTCCGCAAAAGGGTTCTATGTTCCCTGGGTCCTATGTTCCCTGGGTCCTATGTTCCCCGGTAGCCGCAAAAGGGTTCTATGTTCCCCGGGTCCTATGTTCCCCCTATGTTTCCCCGGTAGCGATAAAGGCTCGCCACAGCAGTGGATTTCAAAGATAGTCACTTTTATAGATAATTCATTTGTATCTCAACGGAGTCACGGATCTAGTCGGGCCACGTAGCATTATGTCGAGAAAAATCAAATACAATAAACACGTGTAAATTAAAGAATTTAAAACAAAGTTTAGCCTATTCAATCGTTTTATAAGCGTTCGTTCTTATTTGCGGTCTTCGTGAGAAGCATCCATCTGCAGAATGTCAGCCCAGCACTCTCAGTCCCCACGCTGTCAGGCCCGCGCTGTCAGGCCCCTCAGGAATTTTAGCGCCACCCACCCAATGGCTGAATTGCCAATGGCTGAATTGGAGTATTCCACTGTGCGGGATTGATTGATTGAAAACTATTAACAGATTGCAGAATGGGTACAGTACAGTACAGCTCAATACACACAATTGTTAAGGGGATGCAGACCAGAGAAAGACTTTCGTCTTGTTTACATCAGGGTCCCCCATTTTCAATTCATAGTGAGAAGTCAGAAGGAGCTTCTATCCCCAGGTCATCAGGATGCTCAATGACTCTATGCAACACTAACCCATCTATCTACATTCATTACACTCACTTTAAACACTCACCTTTAAGATTAACTTTAGACACTTTAAACACTTTAACACTACACCATATTTTTACAAAAACATTTGCACTACATCCCTACCTTATTTTAGCATTTTAAAAAGTTTGCATTTGTACTTCATTGTTTGAATTAGTACTTAATTTGTACTTTAGGTTGTACTTTAGTTTGTATACTGTATATTATTGTATATTTTGTATAATGTTTGGTCTTTCTTTACTGTATGAAGCATAATCTCATACAGAACCAAGCATTTCACTGTAATGTGCATGTACCTTAAATATGTGACAAATAAATGCATTTGTGTACTTACTTGATATTATTTTATTCAACACATACAAACAAAACAGACAAAATCAAGACATCAGATATACACAACAACAGCAACAAAACAAAAATAAAAATATATAACCCCCCCAACAAAGGAGAAAAACAATAGCAGACCCAAAGTCTGAGGTCTTTTGACATGGCTTCGTGTAAGAGACAGCTTCACAGTTGCCATTCAGTCCACCTAGTCCAAATATAATCCTTGTACAAAGTACCAAGGCTATCAGGCCATCAAGAGTCCCTTCAGTTGATGCCTTTAGAGCAGGGAGGGGAGAAACATGACAAAACAAACACACAGCAAAGTTACCAACAACAATAAGTGTTCTATAAGTTCACATTGTTCTAGACATCTACAGTACGTATTATATCTTGTAATGCTTATTCACAGAACAAGAATGTAGCCCTTCAAACAAAGAAAGCAAGTCCACCTAGAGGTTTTCAAACCTAATTATCTACATTTATGAGTTGGAGTGTTGGTTATTCATAGCATAAAACAGTATATATTGAGTTTTCTGAGTGATACCTCACATTAACACTTCAAATTATCAACTCCATAACTACAATTATTTAAACCCTCCACTGGGTTATATAAAGAGGCTTACTTACCTGTTTCCTCACACCAAGGCCCCAGCAATAGTCTATCAGATGACCCACCCCCATCGTCTATATCAGTTTTGAGATATTATAGTCAAGAAAAGGTTGCCAAATGTCTTTGATTTGACTGGGCCTCCCTGCATTCTCATAACGTATTCTCTCCATGTGTAGTTCTGTCAACCAGGTTTGGAAAAGCGCTACTCTTTCTTTGTTCCACACCATTAAAATGCATTTCTTTGCAATTACCATGCCATACCGTATAGTCTGTATCTCAGAGTGACTGAGTGTTGTCATGTTTTGTGACCAGCCAAAAATAGCCACTTCTGGATCTGGGGAAAGGTCATGGGTGTAAATATTTGAGTAACATTGGAACCTCACTCCAGAACCTGTGGAGCTTCGGGCAAAACCAAAAGAGGTGACCCAGTGAGCCCTCAGCAGATTTACATCTGGTACAGAGTGTTGAGACTGAGGGGTCGATTGAGTGCAATCTAGTACGAGAATAGTGAAATCTATGTATATCATACAAGAGAAACCAGAAAGATGCATTTCAGTATTGTGTTGCAAGTAAATGTGATTATTGATTTATAATCAATATGTCATATAGTGAATATGTGTGTTTTGGTATTAGTGAGGGAAGGTACTGTATGTGCAGAGTTAGGATGTAAATGGTGAATGTTTATTTGATGAAAGAAATATTGTTGTACTGAAAAAGAAGATAAGAGAAAATACTGCAGAAGTAAATGTGCGCCCAAGTTGACAACACTAATTCACAGTGTCTGTTTCCTCATGGCTCCACAGGCTATTTAGGGTCTGTGGGAGCAGGTACCCCTAGGCCTTAGGTCGGTAACACTAACATAAGAATAAAGTTTAAATTATGATTGACACTGACCTTAACAACTACTTAACAACCAGTATTGTTTGTTAGATAGTTGCGTCATGTGTTGTTCAGAGTAGTACAGAAGGACAGTGTAACACCTCTGATTGGAGCCATGCCTCATTAGAAGGAGGTGTGAAAAGGCTCCAGTAGAGATACCCCACACAGCCATTAAGCATGATTATACCTTTGTTTTGTTAACACCTGGAAGCTAATAGGTCTCTAAGGTAATGAGTCAGCCAGTGTGTGTGTGTGTGTGTGTGTGTGCATGCATGTGTGTATGTGTTTTGTATCTGTGCAGATTAATTCCATTTGTAAGGTGATATTTTGGCACAGGTAATCTGATGGACAGTCTCACTTTTTATCTTTAGTTCCTAAAGCTTCTATTATGACCTCTATGACCCACACTGATTATGTCCTATGTCAAAGTCAAAGTCAACTTTATTGTCATTTCTCATAATGTGCAAGACATACAGAACATTTTATTGCGTTCCCCCTTTCCCACAGTGTATATAAAAAGATCCACTGAGAGTCCGCGCTGGCAGGTGAAAAGATGTGACAGGCTGCCTCCTCGTGTACCGGAGGGGATGCGTCTATTCGAATCCCAACCGGTTCATGCTTCCGCATTCACGTTTTGCGCTCTGATTGGCCACTGACCTGTTGAGTGGATCACCATGGTGCAATGCAATCACCTCCGAAGCTGGCTGCCACTGTCGTGTCCATAGGCAGCGTAGCGATTTCAAAATGAGATTCGATTAAAATGTATTGTCATTATACAGCACAATACATACATATACATACACACCATCCAACCAGAGTGGATAAATTTATTAAACGTAAAAAAAATTAAAAATACTTGAACCAGGAGTGATTTGAACTTGTGACCATAGGATCCACAGGCAGCAGACGAACAAGGTGAGCTAAATATGATCTTTTAACTGAGTGACTAATCCATGATTTATACTTGTGCCAATTGCGTTTGTCCCTAATCTTTAGTATTGGCATTAATAAATCAGGCGTCATGCTAATATGTCATGTTCTACAGTAGGACTTACTACTGTGATACCCATTTCAAAGTGTCCACACATTCAGATGTCATGCTAATATGTTCTACAGTAGGACTTACTACTGTGATACCCATTTCAAAGTGTCCACGCATTATTTCTACGCTCATACCGGGGGGGGGGGGGGGGGGGGGGGCAAAACTAGCTTAGGTCAGTGGCCAATCAGAGTGCAAAACGTGAACGCGGAAGCATGAACCGGTTGGGATTCGAATAGACGCGGAGGGGACACGTGATGCAAGGCTTCTATCCTCCCTACAATCGACCAGTGGGGGGCATAGTCGAACAACGTTCAAGACAGGGGAGGGGAGAATTGGAAATACGAAATTGGGATGGGAGAAAAAATTGAAAAAGAAGGAGAAAAAGTGGGAAAAAAAACATGATATTGACTAGTACAGGCCATAATTGTATTGATGGCTTTAGTATTGAGAACCTTGATACTGTGCTCCAACATTTCACCAGGTTCCAAATAAAAAAAAAAAAAAAAAAAAAAAAAAAAATGATATATGTCCTGCAAAAACCATGGTACATGTCATTCAAAAACTATGATACTGTCACGGTTTGACGTATTGAACCCAATGTGCAGATAATGAGACTCGGCAGAGAGATCTTGTTAAAATCCAGTTTGGGGTATATTTAATGAATATATTATGGTCGGGTATTCAGGCAGGGGTCGATACACAGAGGGAGTACTTGTACAGTCCAGGGGCATGTACAGGACAGGAGTAGCCAGCCAGGCAGGGGTCAAAGCGGGTACAGGTTAGTTAGCCAGGCAGGGATCAAAACGGGTGTAGGTCCTCATACATTCCGGGAAAGGCAAGGAGAGTTTGTCAGGCAGGCAGGGGTCAGAGCACATCTTTGTCGGGAGCCAGAGAACAGGGTGAAGAGCCAGGTAGGACTGCGGGGAAGGATGAGAACAAGGGTTAGACATGGTCGAAGCACAATGGACTAGACTAGAGAACAATACGAGAGAGAGCAGAATAACACGACTAACTGGGAAATACAAAGTTACGATCTGGCAGCCTCATGACATCTGGGGTGGGGTTATATTACTGAGTTCAGGTGTGCTGCTGTCAGCGGAGCAGCTGATTGACGTCTGTATTCCAATTACATCATCTATATAACCCCGTCTCAGATGTCATGATGCTGCCAGATCGTAACTTCGTGTTTTCCCAGTCAGTCGTGTTATTGTGCTCCCGTGAATTTATCTAGTCCATTGTTCTTTGACCGTGCCTAACCCTTTATTGTCCTCCTTTCCCCGCAGTCTGATACCTGGCTCTTCACCCTGATCACTTGCTCTGGATAACGTATTGTGACCTCCGCCTGCCTACTCTCCTTGCCTTTTCCCGGAACGTATGGCATATCGGCAGCTTTACAGCAGTATAATTTATATAGAAGCGACAGAGCTGGCAGAGGGGGTGGGGTTACAATCTATGTAAAATCCTGTTTGTCTGTTTCAGTATTGAATACCATCACAGTTCCAAAGTGTTTTGAATAGCTTGTGCTGAAGGTTGATTTGGGGCCTTGTAACTCTTTCGTTTTGATTGGTGTCTATAGGCCTCCCAAAGCTGAGGCTAGTGCTACTGATAATATTATGGATATACTGTCATTATATTCTAATTCAGAGATGCTAGTGCTGGGTGATTTTAACTTGGACTGGCGGAATGCTGCTTCTAGTTACCTGAAGGAGGTGAGTGGTAACCTCTGCCTTACTCAGTTGATTAGTGAGAGCACTAGACCAAACACTAAAGATCATGCTAAATCCATTCTCATTGACTTGATATTTTCAGATGTGACAGGATCTCTGCTAGTGGTGTTTTTGATTTAGGCATTAGTGACCATTGTCCTACGGTCTGTGTTAGATCCACAAATCTGGTGAAAGCAAGACCGCATATAGGAGAAATCTTAAAATCTTTAACCCCCAAACCTTTTTGGAGGACATTGCTACTAATAATAGTGTATGTTTGGCATGGTCTGATAATGTGCAAGCTGCACTTGATTATTTTATAAAGACATTTAATTGCTTTGTAGATAAACATGCTCCTTATAAAAGGACTACGATTAAGGATAGGAGCTGTCAGCATTATTTTCTGAGTGGAAGTCTGCGTGGTCATGTGCTAGATGCACTGGGGATACGCATGGCTTTCCTTCAGACAACTTAGAAATAGAACTACTGCAGCTGTGAGGAAGGCTAAATCTGATTACTTTTTAGACTTAGTCTCGAATTCCTACTCTAACCCAGCTAAATTCTGGGGTGCAGCAGTAAACCTGTCAAAAAATAACCCTGCTACATTGCCATTGTGTATTAATGTGGCCGATTGTAAAATCTCGGATCCACAGGAAATTTTGTCTTGCTTTCAATAAACACTTCATTGAGGCTGGGTCCTTATTTGACAGGTTGTCTACTGGGCTGGCTCCACTGGATGTTGACTCTGACCCTAGCCCAATCTTCGATCATGCCTCTTGTGTGCCTACATTTTCCTTCCAGCCATTTTCATCTAGTGAAACTCTCAATATCTTGCAATCCATAGACCCCAAGTGTTCTACTGGTGAGGACAATTTAGACTCTTTTTCTTTTTATAAAACTGGCAGCCCCTGTCATTTGTGAGCCATTGTCACACATCTTTAACCTTTCTATTGCATCTGGCATAGTCCCGCAAGTTTGGAAATCTGCCAAGGTGCTCCCCTTGCACAAAGGGATAAGATGGATAACTATCGTCCTATCTCCAAACTATCATGCCTAGCCAAAGCGCTGGAGATCTTGGTAAACAACCAATTAAAAATATTTTTCTCGAGTTGCTCAGTGCTAAGTACTCACCAATCAGGTTTCAGAGCAAATCATAGTACTATTACAGCTGTTACTTTGGTCACTAATGACATTATTTCAGCCCTGGACAATGGGAAGCATTATGCAGTTATCTTTGTAGACCTCTCAAAAGCGTTTGATACAGTAGACCATCACTTGCTTTTGAATAGTCTAGCTAGCATTGGCCTGGATAGAGCCGCTTGTGCTTGGTTTCAGGACTATTTATCTTCAAGGTGTCAATCTATGAATTCAGGTAACCTTCAATCTGATTTCCTGCCATTGTCTAAGGGTGTACCACAGGGTTCGGTATTGGGGCCGGTCCTCTTTACAATCTATATTAATGATATTGTTTCTAGTCTTTCAACACTAGCAGGTTGTCAGGCTCATCTTTATGCCGATGATACAATTGTCTACTGCAGTGGTTCTCAAACCTTTTACACCAAGTACCACCTGAGAACATAGCTGGCTCTCCAAGTACCACCATATGACCGGCGTTAAAATACAGTCTATTCAGCTATGCACAGTTCACGCAGGAGGCAAATGTATTCCTAATACCATTATTTATTGTTAACTTTTGTCAGACACAGCCACTATGTACAAAGGGATAGCACTAGAACTAGCAAACGCTTCCACACAACTCATACAATGCAAGGGGCATTGAGAACATAATAACTAACATTCTCACATAGCAAGTGAGAAAATTAAGAACAACTGTATTTCAGCTAATTTACTTAATTCTCTCTCTATCTCTCTCTCTCACACAGCAAGCAATTGTCCGTCATTCTCTCTCTCTCTCTCTCTCTCTCTCTCTCTCTCTCTCTCTCTCTCTCTCTCTCTCTCTCTCTCTCACACACACACACACACACACACACACACACACACACACACACACACACACACACACACACACACACACACACACACACACACACACACACACACACACACACACACACACACACACACACACACACACACACACACACACACACACACACACACACACACACACACACACACACAATTATTTTGTTACAAAAACGTAATTTCCTGCATTCTGGTGCAGGAATTTTTGAATGTTTACCCTTTAAATGCCAGTGTTTGTGATGGGCATCATAAATTATTGTAAAAAAGAAAAGAAAACACATATTCAATACATTTTTGAATGTTCACCCTTTAAATGCCAGTTTGTGTGATAGCATCACAAATTATTGTTAACAAAAACACACAAAAAGTCAAATATTTTCAATATATCAAATGCAAAGTAAATTTTTCTGGGGGGGATTATTACAGGCTAGGCATGTGTCAATGATTAGCAGCAACACAGATTTTGATGGATTTTTTGTAATGTCAGATTTAACACCAACTCTTTTCAGAAAAGTGGGAGTACTTCATTTTTTATCTGACATTACAAAAAATCTAAAAAAATAAATGGTTATGATCAGGGCTGAAGTTGAATTAGAGATTTATGACTGTTTAGACTGCATTACTCTCTGTCACAGTGATCTCCTGGTTGTTCCCCACTTAGGTTATCTAACTATTGTGCCAACGCAACCAGAAACACCTGGTCTGCTTCTAAGTTCAGTGGCCTGACTGCAAAACAAAATATATATATATATATATTTTTTGGTGCTTTTTTGTAAATGTTTTCAAGTACCACCAGCAGTACAACCAAGTACCACTAGTGGTACGCGTACCACAGTTTGAGAACCACTGGTCTACTGCATTGCGGATACTATTCAGGAAGCTATTGTGAACCTGCAGCTTGCGTTTGACACTCAAAATGCTCTAGCTAAGCTCAAGTTAGTGCTTAATGCTAGTAAAACCAAGTCTATGATGTTCTCTAGAGCCAGGGTTATAGATTATGACATGCTACACCTAACAACGGCAAATGGTTTGTATATTGAAAGAGTTAGTGAGTATACATATCTTGGTATATGGCTGGATGATAAACTTTCTTTTAAATTCCATATAGGTAGGAAAATAATTGTACAGGCTGTTTTTTTGTCAATATTGAACTACGGTGATGTCATTTACAGACATGTGTCTGCATCTACATTAAGGCCTTTGGATTCTGCCTACCACTCCGCCCTAAGATTTATTACGGGTGACAAATATGATATTCACCATTGTCTTTTGTATGAGAAGGTAGGCTGGCCATCTCTCTCGTTGTGACGTAGTTATCATGGGTATCTTTTTATCTAACTTCCACCTTATATTACATCTTTGTTTGTCTGGAGTGCTGTCACCTACCAAACTCGTTCGAACGATCGGCTTGTGCTTAGGGTGCCTCGAGTTTGGTCTGAGCTTGGAAAGTCTGCCTTCTCCTACGATGCTCCAAACACATGGAATACCCTGCAACAGACTCTAAAGCTCGGAGAATTCCCGTCAGTCATGGAGTTTAAAGGCATTGCACTTGACCTATGTACTGAATCATGTAATTGTTTTTAATCCATCATTGTAATAATTGTAATTGTAATTAATTGTAATTCATAACTGTTATTTATATTGATATTTGTGTTCTTTGTTAACTCGTCATCACTGTAAATGAGGGAAACCTCAGTGCTTTCACGAGTATAATAAAGGTTTGAAATGAAAAAATTAAATGAAATGAAGTATGAGGACCTGAACCTGTGTATGACCCCTTGCCTGTTGGACTGCCTTGCTCCTGCCTCTTCCCTCTTATTACCAGAGTACCCGTTATAGTACCCCCCCTGCCCGTCTGACTACCTTGCCCCACACACGCTCCCTGGACTGTATGAGATTCTCCCTGTGTCACTCGATTCCTGCCCGGATACCTGACTACTTCTGTTCTTATTAAATATACCCATGCTGGGTTTTAACGAGACCTGTCTACCTTTCTCTTTGTCAGCATATTGGGTCAATACACCTTAGCCCTGACAGTACGATCTGGTCATGGCAACGAACCCAGCGGACAGAGAGATTAGACAGGCCCTCCAGAGCCAAGGCGCCCTACTGGGCCAGCAGGACCAATCTTTGGTTCAATTGAACAAGGGATTCAAGGCCATGCTTTCCCGACAAAAATAACTGTTCCACTCCTTACTCATGGTGCGAGATCAAGTCGCGGAATTAGTTCCAATCACCACCCCACCTAAGCCCCTCGTTACCGCTCCAACTCCTCTCGGACCCGCAGCTACAATTAATTTTTTTAAAGTTTTTTTTTTTGCGTTTTTCCAGCTTTATTGGTCAGACATGACCGACAGAGGAGAGGGAGAATGGGAGAAGATGTGGGGGAGGACATGCGGCAAATCCCGGGAGCGGGAGGCGAACCCGGGTCGGCCGCGGGGGTCTGCGAGGCAGTATGCGGTACGCCACTGGGGCGCCCACCCGCCGCTACAATAAACCCCCTGCCCAGCCAGTACCCTTATCCTCCCAGGCTCTCCAAACGCACATTCCCACCCCGGCAAAATATTCTGGGAATCCCAACACCTGTCGGCAATTCCTGACCCAATGCCTGTACCTTTAACGCTCAGCCTACTCGTTTCGCTAAGGAGACTGCTAGGATTGTGTCACAAACGGGTCAATTGTGACAAATAGGGAGTCCACATGTGAAAGCAAGTTAACAATATAATTTATTTAAACTAGGGATGTCCGATATTATCGGCCGACCGATATTATCGGCCGATATCGGCAGTAAAATGTGATATCGGAAAATATCGGTATCGGTTTAAAAAAAACAAACAATAACAATAACAATATTTGTTATATATATATCCAGTGAAATTATTAGTTACCTGAAATTATTCAGTTTTTTGGGGGGGGAAACCCTGCATATATCGGTATCGGTTGATATCGGTTGATATCGGTATCGGAAATTAAGAGTTGGACAATATCGGAATATCGGTATCGGTAAAAAAGCCAATATCGAGCATCCCTAATTTAAACCTATATAACAAACAATAATTGACATAAACAATGAATATGTATGTATATGAATCAGTGATGAATGCAGTGTGTGGATGAGTGAAAAGTGAAGTGTGGTGTAAGTAGGAATATTATTGTAAGGGTTCACCTGTCCATGGACGTCCTCCACTCATGAACAATGCTCCTCACTCTGTACCTCCCCCTGCTGGACATTCATCTGAACTTACCCTTATCTCCCTCATGCATACCCTCCTGGTGCACTGGTGTATCTTTCATGTCTACATGTCTCTCTGTGCCCTTCCCCTGCTATTTTGTCTCTTGCTCCCCTGTTAAATGTTATGTTCCTTGTTTATTAGTTCCTTGTGGGGTTGTATGGTTGTTATGTTACTCTGTCTAGTGTTCAGTATTTTCTTGTGTGTTTCCTTCCTGGTTGTCTCACCCCATGTGCGTCTTGTTTTGCTAATTGCCCTGCTGTCTCTCTAGTGTTAATTATTCCCCCTATATCTGGTGTGTGTTCCCTACCCTTGTTGTGGGTTCATTGTTTCGGTTCTTCGTTTGTTTCGGTTCCTTGTTTGATGTCCTCGTGTGTACTCTTGCTCTGTCATTCATTCCTTGTCAGTAAGTCTAGTTTTCAGTTTGTTTTACCATCTTTGTTTTTTGTGTTTACAGTCGTTTTTGTCAGTGTTTGTTTGTAGATTAGTTTGTACATTTTCCCCTACCAGCACTGCTGTGGTTTTTGTTTCTTGTTATTTTGTATTTTGCTCTCTGCCAGCCATTGCTGTGCTCTCCTTGTTTTTGCTAAAGCATTATACTTTTGACATTCACCCCTGGCTCTGTGTTCTTGCTATTGCCTATTGCCTCTTCTCCTCGTCCTGTTCTGCATTTGGGTCCTCCGCCAACACTAATCCCTAACAATTATCATTCAATGGGTGGTGGATAACCTGTTCATAGGAGATGGAGAAGCAGAGAGAGAAGGTTAACGAGGGACATACTTATACAGGCAGCTCTCAATGCCCAGGTGAGTCTAATTGGGCTAACGAGCCACCCACTCTACCATGCTCCTGGGGAGGCAGTAGACTCACCAATCAGCATGCAGAGTGGGGGCCGTTACAATTGCTTATCTGGTTAATCTGTTGAACAAGACGATAAGAATAGCGATACAAGTGTCGGACCGTAAGTCCGTGTGGAGGAGTGACGCGTCGAGACCCACATTCTCTTCAGCCTCCCATGCCGGAGTTTTTGATTTTCACGAAGCCTGACGGAGTCATGCCGAGGAGGGTTTGCGTCGTTTCCCTACGCCGAGGATATCTGAACCGGAGCCCATGCAATTAGGCCGAGCCCCTCTGACAGCGGAGGAGAGGACTCGCAGATTCAATGAGAACTCTTGCTTGTATTGTGGTCAGACTGGGCACTTTATATCCACTTGTCTGTTGCGCCCAGCAAAAGACCGGGCTCGTGCGTACAAGCTAGGGCTGTCCCCGACTAAGGATTTGTATAGTCGACTTTGAGTGGCCGAAATTTGCATATAGTCGACTGGTAGTCCACTATAAATTATTATTATTATTATAATTTTTGTATCATTCCATTTGGGCTGTGGGGGGTGCTTAATGTCTGAAGGAGTCGACTGAAGGCTTCTTATCCTCTGCGAAAGCATGGAATTGGTCCACTGATGGATACATCTTGATATTTGTCTAGTCTAGGGTGTTCATTAGACGGGTGAAATCCTCTTTCAGTGCCTCTGTGCCCGTTTCTTAGGCAGTTAGCCTCTCTGGTATGCGCGCCATTAGTGTTAGCCACGCTTCTAGGCCTCTTTGCTTATATTTTTTTGCATTCGACTAAGAGGTTAGCAGTCGACTACGGCTCCTTTCGATCGATTAGTCGACTATTCGACTAATCGGGGTCAGCCCTAGTACAAGCCAAGCGAAAATTCCCTCCCCCATCCCCTCTCGCCCTCAGATCAGTTCTACTCTGTTGTGTCAAAATCAGTCCCATGTTTTTTCGGCCTTAATCGACTCCGGAGCCGACGAGAGCTTTATCGATGTCGAGGTGGCCAGGTCCTTGGGGTTAGATCCACTCAACTCACTTCTAGAGGCCAAGGCACTGAACAACATGCCGTTGGACATGCCGTTCAGACCTCCCCCTCTACTTTATTATTGTCCGGTAATCATCGGTATGGTAGGACAGTTGGTGTCCACATTGGCGAGTATATAGTCGCAACATTGATGTCATCTGGTGTAATAAACATGAGTGGTGATCCTCAGAATACCTCATATAGTCAGATTGCACACAGTGACCAGACATGAAGTTCCACACGTGACCGTTCATGTTAAGTCAGACAAAGAACCCCAGACATTCAGAGGTGACAGTTCTGATAAATATTCAGTTCAGGAGTGGATTGACATGACTAAATCAAATCTCAGAAAACAGGTGATGAACAGGCTGAGGAAATTCTAAGTCATTTAAGGGGCAAAGCTAGAGATGTTGCGAAAATATCCTGCTTCATTACTTCAGTGATGCATCCTCATGTCTCCCTCTTTCAGACTTCTATTCCACCCTGGCCAAACTCAGAGAAAACCCAGTTGATTACTGGATTAGATTGAACAAGGCAGTAGACCTAGCTGTTGAGGACCTGTGCAACCCAGAGTTATCTTACACTCTGAAATGTAAGCCAATCCATGAATGAAACTCATGAGATGTGCAGGTGACGAATGATGACTACCAGAGGGAGTTGGGGCTAGTGGCAGAGTCAGTGGGGCTGTGCAGTTAAAAAATGCCACACTGCCTCCATGAGTAGTCTACCTCATCACCAGCTAGTTTGTCAGTACCTGAGCAGTGCAACACCCAGAGTTCTATCCCTTTCTCTCTTCAAACCTAAGGCCAGGTGTGCCATACTCCTTACTCCTCTCCTGTCTCTGTCCCAGTTCAAGGTGAGGTCTGCCATGTTCCATGCCCCACCTCTACAGCAGTTGTTGCTCAAAATCTCCAGTAGTCAGAGGAGAGGCTTCTTAGCTGTATGGTGGACATGTTTCAGGAGAAAATGCAGCAGCGCAATGTTGCTACTCCAATGCAAAGTGGGAGGTGCCCGCATGCCCCTGGAGGGGGACGTCCCAAGGAACAAGCTTGCCGGATCTGCGATGACTCTAATCATAGCACTGTTTCACACTGCATGTCTGAGAGGCTGTGTTTCATCTGTCTGGCCCCTGGTCATACCAAAGTGGATTGTCAGGCCAATAATTCCTCCCAACCCCAGTCTGGAGGAAACTAACTGACCTGTATGTGGAGGGAGGCAGTACAGGTCCTGACATAACCTCCCAAACTGATGATATATCTGATGCTGCGATGGTTTATACGTCTGTGAAAGATTCAAGTTGTTGTGTATCAGAACATACACAGAGTTAGCAGCAGTGACTTTTCTACACATCTGTGGGTGTGGGTGGTACAACAACACTGGGTGGCATGCTAGACAGCAGGTTCATGGCTTGTAGCATCACTGAGGTGGCAGAGATGAAGCTGAGGAAGGATGGAGTGATAACTGAGCATAACCGGATCAATGTGAACGTAGTCCTTGCTGGATGTGGTGGACGTCCTGTCAAGCCCAAATCTGCCTTCAATGTGGAGATGGAAGTGGATGGCTGTAAGATGTTGTTCATGGACAGCATGATGAGTTGATACTGGGGACTAATGTTATTAAGCATGTCCTTCGTCAGTCTAAGCTGTGTGATTCCTACTAGACAACCGTATCCGGCACCTGCACTGCCAGACTAAGAAACTGAACAGTTTCTGTCTATGCTCTCTGGTCTGAGTCCCTGGAGAGGTCAGGACATACCTGACAAAGTTGGCACTGTGAGGTGTAATTCAGCTGTCTGCCTTGAACCTGGCCATGAGTATCTCATATGGGGAAAACTGCTTAAAGACAGACTGCTGTATCTCCAGGCAGCACCGGGATGACAGAGCCCACATCAGCCCGTTCTGCCCAGAGGGAATGGAATGGTGATCTCCATGTGTGTACAGACTTCCGTTGGCTGAACAAGAGGACTCTAAATGATGACTAATCCTCTCCCTCACCAGGCGGATTGCCTGGCTGCGCTTGGTGGCAACCGTTTCTTCAGTACGATGGACTTGACCTCCGGGTTTTATAACATGCCACTACATGAGAACGACAGGAAGTACTCAGCCTTCACCACGCCTATGGGCTTGTATGAGTACAACCGCCTCCCGCCGGGCCTCTGCAATAGCCACGGGAGCTTTATGTGCATGATGACCAGTATTTACGGAGACCAGAACTACTTGAGTCTACTGTGCTACTTGGATGACTTGTTAGTGTTTGCACCAGATGAGGAGACTGCCTTTATGCACCTTGAGATGGTGTTTGACCGACTGCATGGCC
The DNA here is from genome assembly GCF_963971535.1 of Notolepis coatsorum. Lineage (NCBI taxonomy): Eukaryota > Metazoa > Chordata > Actinopteri > Aulopiformes > Paralepididae > Notolepis > Notolepis coatsorum. The sequence goes on from NC_140184.1 coordinate 22,260,329, forward strand.
ATAATCTGAAGTTGGCCCCAAAGAAATGCTTCTTCCTTAGAAGGTCTGTGAATTTTCTCTGTCACATAATCGATGCGAATGGTGTGACAACGGACCCCAGCAAGGTTGAGAGCATTGCAAAGATTGCCCAATGGTGTGACCCCAACACAGAAGCGAATAAGATAATTTTTAGGGATGATCAATTATTATCAGCACTTCATTCCCAGATACTCTGCTGTCGCCAAGCCTCTCTTCTCTCTGTAGAAGGGCAATAAAAGAAAAGGGAAGGAGGGGAAGAACAGACTGTTGAACAAGAAGTTGAGTGCCTCTGACTGGACCCCAGTCCAGGAACAGGCGTTTGAGAAGCTAAAGGCATCCCTTGTCAATATGGTGGTCCTGGCTCACCCTGACTTCAACTGTCCCTTCATGCTATCAACGGATGCATCCCTAGATGGTATTGGTGCCGTTCTGTCACCCGGAAGGTGAAACCAGAGCCTGGCTTATTGCATTCACCAGCAAGTCCTTGTCTCAGTGTCAAAATAACTATTCAGCTCATCATCTGGCCTTGAAGTGGTCAGTCTTTGACAAATTCAGTCACTGGCTGAATGGCCACAAATTCACAATCTGGACTGACAACAACCCGCTGACTCACAGCATGACAAAGCCAAAGCTGGACTGTCAGCAAGGTAGCGTGCCACGACTTCACGACATCAAGTATGTGCAGTTCGGCAAAACGTTTTGACCGATGCCCTGAGCCATGTGCCATCTGTTAAGAACAGTGTTGTCCATAAGCTGCTGGAAGAGCCCCACCCAGCTCAATAACTACAGGCCAATCTCCAAGCTCACAATTCTATCAAAGGTCCTTGAAAAGACAATTCTCTCCCAACTGTCTCCCTACCTGCATTGAACAACATCCTGGACACATTTCAGTCAGGTTTCAGAGCCAACCACAGCACAGAATCTGCCCTGCTTAAGGTCACCAATGATCTTCTCCTCACTACCAACAACCACGACTGTGCTGTCCTTATGCTTTTAGACCTCAGTGCAGCTTTCCACACAATAGACCATGTTATCCTCATTGACCGTCTCCACCAGGCAGTTGGTGTCAGTGGCACAGCCACATGGTTCACCTCCTACCTCAGTGAAAGAAACTTCTCTGTTAACATCGGTAACTGCTCCTCCCCCTCTGCCTCTCTCTTACGGGCTTCCACAAGGCTCCATCCTTGGCCCTATCCTATTCTCCCTATATATGCTGCCCCTTGGTCTGATCATTAAAAACACAATATCTCTTTCCATTTTATGCCGATGACACTCAGGTCTATCTCCCCATGAAACCTAACAATATCTCGACAGTCTCCGATCCTGTCTAGACGACATCAAATGCTGGATGGCACACAATTTCCTACAGCTCAATCAGTCAAAATGTGAAATCCTCCTTTTTGGCCCCCCAAACCAAACCAGTGTCATCACCAGCAGCCTGGGTAACCTGTCTGCCCTAGTCAAGCCCTTTGTAAAAAACCTGGGCGTGCTCTTTTTTTTAACTTTACTTTCAATAGGCAGGTAAACTCTGTGGTGAAGGGGTGTTTTCTCCAGCTCCAGTCCATAGCCAGGATCAAGGCCATTCTCTCCCCCTCAGACCTTGAAAGAGTAATTCATGCCTTCATATCCTCACGCTTAGACTATTGTAACTCCCTGTACCTGAGGCTTAATAAATCAACCATAGCCCACCTACAACTACCCCAAAACGCTGCCGCTAGACTGCTCACAGGTACCCAGAAGAGAGCTCAATTCACCCCTGTACTTGCCTCCCTCCACTGGCTCCCGATGCGCTATAGAATAGATTTCAAGGTTCTCCTATTAGTTTACAAAGCCCTTAATGGTAAGGCCCCTGCTTACCTAGCAGACCTCCTCACCCCCTATACCAACATCAGGGCCCTCAGATCGGCTGACAAGGGTCTCTTAACTACTCGTAGGTCCAATTTCAAGCCTAGGGGGGGGGGGGGTGCTTTTGCTGTCACAGCCTCTGACCTCATCGTCTTGAATGACTCGTGTGACGAGTTATGACAATATGTAGAATCTCTCACTAAAGATCTGAGGGAGGCCATGGTCATTGCCCAGGAACATGCCACAAAAGAACAGAACAGGCATGCTCAACTACAACAGGAAAGTGAAGGGGTCTGACATTTGGGTTGGTGACAGGGTGCTATTGGCAAACAAGAGAGAGAGGGGGGAAAAAGGAAAGTTGCAGATCGATGGGAGTCGACCATCTACACTGTGGTGGGCATAAATGCTGAGACACATACATACAAGATCCGTGACACAGTTACTGGAGGAGAGAAGGTGGTCCATAGGAACCTGCTGATGCTTGTAAATTGTATCCTTGTGGATGACACAAGTGAACTGTCCAACCTTGCCTCATCCATGCCTGTGACCCAATCTTCCACTCCAAGTGTTGATGGTACGGGAGAGAGCACAGAGAACATCTCTGAGAGAGGGAGCGAAGATCTCTTGACTGACCCAGCATCAGTGGAATCTGAAGGAAGGTCCCGAGAATGGATTACACAGTTGTGCCTCAGAAATCTCAGAGAGACCTAAGGACCAGATGGAAGTTCAGTCTGTGAACTGTGACTATGAATAGATGAATGACACTGTTGTTGATGCTGACAGTTCTGTGCACATAGTGCAGACCTAGGTGCAGAGATAGGTCATTCGCTATATGACGCGGACTGATAGGGCAAGAAACGCGCAGTGCAGTGAGAGACAGGGTTCATCCATGCGCCTTGATCAGGCTAGGTCTAGATTAGGCCACCTTATCAGACCAGTTAACATGTTAATACATACCGTGTCCAGGCAAGATGTTATTCATGACACAAAGCTCAATATTTTTTTGCAAGTCCATGTTCTATGCTTTAACTGAGTCCAGGGTAATTTATCCTACATTTTCTTTTAGTTTGTTTTGTTTTAATGTTAAGACCTTTACCTTTAAGCCTTAAGGTCCCCCTATAGGGGGACCCTGCTTTTCTTTATCATAAATCTATCAATAGAGACCGTATTAGATCCCCAATTATCATATCATGGGATATCATTGGAAAGCCACACTCATTGGCTACAACCCTGTGCAAAGATTTTCGAGATCGCCAAATGATTGACAGAGCTAGAGCCCCGGGAGTCGGGGGTGGTAATGTGTACTTTTGCGTACTTTGGGGCACGCCTCACATATCGGCATGTAACTCGAGAACCGCTGAACGGATTTTGTCACCTGAAAGGGCAATCGACAGGCAACAAATAGGGCTTTAATTCTTAGGGCTTTATCTATATATTGTATTAAATGAAATGCACACCCGAGCCACTAGAGGTCGGCAAAGAATCGTCCACATGTGGGCCCTTGGATGTTAAGAGGTCAATGTTTTTCAATATTTTTTTTGTAGCCAAGAGTAAAGACCATAACCCTATCAAAAACAGTAGTCAAATTGTATATTTTCATTTTTACCGATGTTTTATGTTTTATGGGAAATACAAATTTATCGGAAAATGCTAATTATCGTAAAAACCGCAATAAATGATTAAATCCAGATTCAACCCTGCCATTGGAAAGAGGAGCATTTTCCCTATCCATAGATGTATGATTTGGCCATAATAAGGTCAAGGTCAAGTTCAAGGTCAAATATGAATTTATAATTAAAGTCGATTATCATTAATTACTGTATCTACAAATCCTTCTGTTTAATCATCTTCCCGCGGTTCATTTGCTTAGATTTTATTTACACATGATCTCAATAAGGTGGTGAATGAGCTCAGTGAGCATTTACTCGTGCCCCATATCAATTTTTGATCATCATCATCAAAATCATAAATCATAATTAATCATAATTAATTTATTCATTACAATTTACTCAGCCTAGTAACAGACACAATATTTCTGACACTGGAAATACATACCCCCAGGTCCCTAGATGTTCCTAGATACCAAGAACATGCAAATTGACCTTGCAGAAGTGGAGCAATCTTCCATTTACTTAGGCATGTACCTTTTAGGCGAAGGTCTACAGATTAACAGGTAAAAAAAAAAAAAAAAAAAAATGGGAGTGGTTCTTGTATAGCAAGATAGCATAAGGATATATAGTATAGTAGAACTGTATATTGTATAGTATTGTATAGTAGTGTATATAAGACCCAGTGCCTCATCTTAACACTGTATTGCACTATCGCAGGACCTTAGCATGTCTTTTACCATGCACTTTAAACTTTATATACATTATACCTGTTATGTCTTATTCTTATTACTTGTATTATTGCACAATCGCTGTGGGCATGACCACCCGCATTTCACTGTATGCCCTGTATGCCGTGACAAATAAAACTCTTGACTTGACTTGACTTGAGATGATTTATTTTCATGGGCGGTAGCTGGATTGAGAGATTAGCGCTACTCTCATACCACTTCATCCTTATGGGATATTTTTAAAATAGTTTTTTATTATTTTGGAGAGCCAGTGTATTATTTGAGACTGTGATGTACTGTGCCTTAAGTAAGTAGTGTGTAATTGGTGCTCAATGTCGCCAAAATTCAGTGGGAGTGGGTGTAACAGAGTTAGAAATGTAATTTATTTAGATTAATTGAGAAACCCCAGCCAGTATTTGTTGTTTTGGAGCCAACTGTGAAGTTTTGGGTCATTGCATATCGTGCTGTATGTCCCTGTCGTGTTACCGTATCCACTCAGCAGTTCTGTATCACACTAGCTCCCGCTCTGCGTCTGTTGCATATATCTCGCTTCAGCATATATACACTGAATAATTTCACAAATGTACCTTTAAATGCCAGCATTCATCTGGCCACACCCCCATCCGCTTACCTATATAAGCAGGGATGGTGCCACACACTCATCTCCTTCTCAAATTTCATCACAAGCAACGTGTTGCTCATATGCCCACTTGACGTGGAGAAAAATATTGACTGGAAAAGCAATGTTTACGAGGAAGGAAGAACAAGGAGATACGTTGACATCATATCTTTATTTTTTCTCTCACTATTTTCGAGAAAATACGGCGATGTTGTCTTCGTCACTGGAGTGTCTGGAAGATGGTGATCATTCTAAAACCCTCCACCGGTTTTCGTATTGGGAGCACGCAGCTGCATGCTTCTCAACTGCAGTTCCTTGCTGTGTTGGTTGGGGTGAAACCTTTCAGGCCACAGCTGAACTGTAGGACGCGCCGCTGTTGTGAGAAGCGGTGGGTTTCAGGTTGGGTGAGTACTGTTGCTGGCAGGCTTCACTTGTCTGTTAGTGCTATGGGGGCTAATTGACAATGTTTATGAAAACCGGCCCCAGGCTAGGGTCCTTTGTTCAGCCTCCTAGGCGACAGAAGACCTTGGTCTGAAGACCATTATAGTTTTAACTAGTGGGCCGCGACCATTAACACTGGTGATCCCTGTGTTTTCTGGACGAGTGTGTATCTCTCTGTCACCGTGTAGCCCCTTCTTTCATATCCAAATGAGAGTATTCCTTCACGAGGAGATATGTGCATAGATGTTCGATAGCGGAAGATCTATGTTCAAGTCAGCTACACAGGCCAGTTTGGTATTGTGCTGGCTCCGTCGGGTGTTGGTAAAATCACCGTTGTAAAGCTGTGTTGACATCTTGTTTCTCTTTTCTCTTAAAAAGTGAGGAGGGTTTCAGAACGGCGGCCTGTCTGGGTGAGTGTTATATCATTGTGTACAAGTTCAGGTGATAGCTGCTTAGCTTACGGTTAGCCAGTCAGCTGTTAGCTGCGGCGTTAGCCTGCTGGGATCACTGCATGGCCTACAGAGGTTGGGCCTACTGTTAGCCAGTCAGCTGTTAGCTGCGGTGCTAGCCTGTTGTGATCACTAGGAAACGTTAACTTGCTGCTATCGGCCAAGGCCCAGCGCGGGGTAGCTCCGGCTAATTGCGCGCCGCCGCAAGCTCCCCTATGGTCGCGTGCGCCGTTCGCTCGCCGTCTCGCGAGCAGGGGCAGTAGCGACCGAGGGTTGGAGCGGCCGTTAGCTTAATGCTACTCTGTTGAACGTGCTTTGATTATAACATGTTTTACACTCTTGACTACGACGTCATCTTTGACAGGGGATGTTCGTCGACCCTGCCCTGAGCCAGGACGGCAAGGATTGCGTCAACAAAGGGGACCGTAGCAACGGGTGGAGCGGCGACGCTGCCCAGATCGAACAACACAGGATGGCTGTGTTTTCTACGGTATCTTGAGACTGCACTTCGCTGATCTACGCTCTGGGTAGGACAAAGGTTTGGCCAGACCTTATACGCGTCTTCTGGCTTTACCTTCTACATGTTTTGTAAATAACGCTGTTTTCCAAAAACGTGTGTTGCTGCAATACATTTGGGATACGACGCAAGTTTTGTGTGAACTGTCTTGTCACTGGTAATTAGCTTCTCCGGGCAAATCGGGTTGTTGTTACAGATGTGAAAATGATCTGGTTGTTGTGTGAGAAACATCATGTGTGTTTATATGTACCGTGTACTCACAACTAAGGTAACTAACCTATGAAGCTATGCTTAGTGACAAATGAGTGAAAGAATATTCTTTTCTCAGCCTGTGATGACAATGAACAGTGTGTTCACATATTAACAGGTTTCCTGTTTTAACTGGCCGTATTAAGGGTAAAGTATAGGATTGTGTTTTCCCCCGGTTCCCTGGGGACTTTTTCATCCTCCTATCAGACATGTTGTTGCACTACATTGTGTCTTTGTGTGGTAGGGATGCGATGTAACCCTTAGCTTGATTGCTGAGGTTGTGCTATGACTGCTGGAGAAACTTTATTTTCCTAAAAGAAAAGATTGTTTGGTCGCTGTCGTGTGTGCTTAGCAAGGCCTGTGGCCGATACTAATCGAGAATTATGTATTCTCTCATTATGAAAAACGGCGTTCCTCTGTAGAGTGTTTTTGCCATTTTTTGTAGGTGATGATGGGTTGTGTGTGTCATGTGACCTACAACTGGGTTGGACTGGCCACAGAAGCACATGTGTATGTTGGACCGGGGCTCTTAGAGAGCCCTCTCTATTCTGTGTTTTTTCCTTAGTAAAAATCAGATAGCAGGTTAGCTCATGCGCTGTGTGAAGCTGTCAAGCGCTTCATAGAGCTGACTATGACTGTGTCATATTCTCTTTTTGTCATTACATCGTATCATGGGTGTGGGGTCGTAAAGGGGTGAACTGGTAACCTTTCCTCTCCCCCTTGTTTCTGTTGGTCAGGGGTACACCCCCTGTCCTTCAAGGTTCCTGTCACGTTGCGGTTCGGCACGTTACGGGGTGAGGGGGGGGGGGGGGTGAGTTTCTTGGTCCCACGGCCTGGAATATTGGGCGTGTGCACCGCAGAAATTCCCCCGCCATAGAGTACGTCACCGTGCGCGTCTCTGTTGGTAGGACTTCCGTGTGCTGTTCAGGTCCATGTGATGGATCTGTTTCGGGGGGTGGTCAGGGCTCCTCCTCACCAAGCGCCTATTCGGGCCTTCTGTGAGTTCGGACTCCTCCTTCCATGTGAGGGAGCCTCCATCAGAGTACAGAGCCTTCCTCCTCAGATTGTCAAAGTGAGTGGACCCTCTAGAAGGTGTCCTATTCTATTGTGTATGTATTCGATTCAATTCGATTATTGAGTGTGTATGGGTTCAGTGCCTCTTCCCCGGAGAGCCCTAAAAACCAATTTTTTACATGGCTCAAGGTGCAATATATTCTTTTCAATCTGTACAGCTCGCGTGGGAAGTCTCTCTGGGGATTCCCATCTCCTTCCTATGGGAGGGTGGTGGGATGTAAAAATGTGAACCATTTTTACCCCCGGCTGTGTAGACTGGGATACATACTGTTGGTGCTTCCTTCTTTTCTATTAAAAAAAGAGTTGGAGTTAGGAAGTGTCACACCCCTCTTGTCGTTCCCCTGGGCGCCTTGGGGATTCAATGACAGCTCTAAATAGCCTGTTCATTGATGTGGGTGTGTCCCAACGCACGTATAGTGATAGCTCGCTGTAAACAGGCGACTGACTGGCACGCCTTGGTTGCTTGAGGTTAAAACGGCGTTTTTATAGAGCAACTGAGATGGAGGTTTTTCCTCTTCCGACGACCACATCCCACGACCTGGGTTGGTTATCGACGGATTCTCGTTCATGTCTGGGGGATGATGACGGAATGGATATGAACATATGTAGAGGGGTCTCACGCCCTGGGGGTGGGCCACCGGGCGCGGTTCGCCCGAACGTCTGGGTGGCGCCTTCTTTTCGTGTTAAGATCAACACGCATATCTGCCCTTTCTCCTGGAGTAGGCATGTCGGCGTGGTTAGGGCACGGGACTGGTTCTGGTCACGCTGGTCCGGATCAGTTGAACCCGTTGTCCGCCGGGGATGCAGATCTGCTGTTCTGGTACCCTGAGGGACTTGGGCTTTTTTCAGGGGGAAAAATGCCAGGTCGGTCCGGGTGTCACAGGGTTAAGCGCTATGGAGACCCTGGTTGGGTACATTTTTACTCAGCACTGTCGTAATGGCTTACGGCCATGCCAACCTGTACACGCTCGATCTCGTCGGATCTCGGCCGCTACACAGGTTGGTCCTGGTTAGTACTTGGTTGGGAGACCGCCTGGGAATACCAAGTACGGTGTGCTTAGGGGCTGGTTCTCCATTCTTTTTCGCTCCTCTCTCACGCATGGCGAAGAGGGGCCTGTTGGGGTGGTCTTTGACCTCCTCTGGTGACCCTGTGCTTCCCGTATCGCCAGGCCCGGTCCGAAGTAATGTTTCGTCGACCCGTAGGCCTGGGTTAACCCTTTTTTGAAAACTGAAACACTTGTACTGCGTTATAGCCGGTGTATACCCACAGGTGTGTTTTGGAGTTTTTTCTTGAGGGGTTATAGGAACAACCACCGCATTGGGTAACACCAAGGTGGTTGATTCCCTGGTGTGTTGGAGCAGTGTCAACTCCCGGGTTCACCGTTTGAGGGTGCCCCTGCACGTTCATGACGTCTGCCAATCATGTCAGCCTTCTCTGCCTAAACCCCTCTGGGTGGGGGTTTTTAAATGGAGGCTTGGTCATGCAACAACGCCAGCATACGCCCCTTCCGCTGAGGGGCCTTTGTCCGAATACGCTGGCGATGTGGGGGGCGGGGTCACTAAGTGCCCACCTGGTGGGGTCTTGATGCTGGCATCATGGACTTCTCCGGGCCCCCGTTCCAGGGGGTCCAGTCCCTTTGGTGGGTCTGGGTCTTCCTTCGCGCTCTGCTGCTGCGGCCTTGCCACGGGGTTGGGTTTGCCCTTGACCCCGTGATTCTGGGGGCAGTAACGAGGTTGTTTCCTCCGTTCGTTCCCGGGTGGCATGCGGGTTGTGCGTGTGTGTAGTCGTGGGGTCAAGCCACGGTCTGCTCACCCTGTGCGTTGAGTTGCTTGAGTGCCTCTTCGCACGGTCGGGTCCGTTGCCCTCCCGTGAAGCCACCAATAGGGGGTGTGCCCTCCATTAGGGTGGGTCGGGGGGGCTCGGCCCTCCCTGATCTGATGGCTGTGGGGGGCCTCAGCGGGGTGTATTTGTCGAGCTTCTAGCTCCCGCTCAGCTCCTATTATGCAACAGACGCAGAGCGGGAGCTAGTGTGATACAGAACGTTAGGTAAGTTCTGTTAACACTAGTGGACGCTCTGCGTCTAGACGCCGCTGCGGCCCTTGATTTTTCATTGTGGTGAAATTTGTTGGGAAGGAGATGAGTGTGTGGCACCATCCCTGCTTATATAGGTAAGCGGATGGGGGTGTGGCCAGATGAATGCTGGCATTTAAAGGTACATTTGTGAAATTATTTAGTGTATATATGCTGAAGCGAGATATATGCAACAGACGCAGAGCGTCCACTAGTGTTAACAGAACTTGGTTATATTCATAACCTAACGTTCTGTATCTCTCTGCTGAGGGTAGGTTCTTCTTTGAAATATAGCTTCTTTATTTCACAATATTCTGCAAAATATAACTCGTTTAAGTTTTAACTTGTAATACATAATGCATAAACATGATAATTGTATTACATGGTTTTATGAAAATGGTGTTAATTTGACCACTTTGTCCAGCAGGTTGCACTAGTGGCGAAAAGCAGTTGAGAGTCACTCTTTTGTCTCTGACTGAATGAGAACTGTTACACATGTCCTTCAAAAACCATGATACATGTCCTTTTCCAAAGCAGGAAGCTCATTGTTTTATCATCATATTCTGCTATAGTTGTTTACTCCTACCTTTTCAACAGATACAAAACCATTGTGGTAGCTAATGGGGATGAATGAAGGATGTATGGCATGTCGTACATATGTTTCATGTGGTCTGTTGTGGCCTTTTCAGGGTGTGTGTGAGTCACAAGTGCTTTCATGCAGTTTGTGGTTTTCATTGAGATTGATTACATTGATTTAATTTAGCATACACAAGTTGTTTCCAAAAGCGTAAACGAAAAAGCTATAATTTACATTAGGTAGTCCAGAATTCAAAACTGAACAGAAGTTGCATCATGTGATGTTCAGAGTAGTACAGAATGATTTAACACCTCTGAGGCCATGCCTCTGACTAGGGTTGAGTTGGCTCACTGATATTATTACAAGGAGGTGTGAAAAGGCTCCAGTAGATTTGTTTTGGAAGCTAATATGGTCTCTAAGGTAATTGCTACGCAGTCGAGACCCAGTTCTACATCACCACTAAAACCATCACCCATTTTATTTTATCCCACCCTCTCTTTTTCGAACCCCACATTAATCATATAGTAAAAACAGCCTTTTCACCTCAGAAAAATCGCCCGCCTCCGCCCATCACTATCTGACTGCAATGTGTGCCTTATGGCTATGTTTTTAGTTGGTGTGATTGATTGATTTATTGATTGATTGATGTTCCTTAATTGTCCTTAAATCTATCTATATGCTGCTGAAACCCTCATTCACTCTTTCATCACTTCACGACTCACTAGCCTTTACTGCAATAGCCTACTTTATGATATCCCCTCCAAACTCCAAACCAACTGCAATATGTCCAGAATTCTGCCAGCATGCTAAACTACACTGATTCCAGAGACCACATCACTCCTGTCCTTCAAAACCTCCATTGGCTCCTTGTAGAACAACGAATCCCCTTCAAATTCCTACTCATCACCTACAAAGCACTTCACAACTTGCCCCCCCTACCTCCTCTCACTCCTCCAACAGCACACCCCTACATGCAGCCTTAGGCCCTTGTTACACACACTGTTTTCGTTTGAATACGTTTTGAATACGTTTGCTGTCCCTATTAGATAGAAATGACGTTTTGGCAGGAAAACGCGTTGCCCTAGCGGGAACGCTGAAAAGGTAGATCAACCAATGCCAACCTCCTCAAGGCCTTTTCCTCTACTGCCCCCCCCGGATATCCATGTCATTGCCTACCACTCCCTTAATTAAAAGAACACACTCAAAACTCACCTGTTCAAATCTGCTTTCAGTCTCTGATCATATTTTGTAACTTTTTTGTATTTTAACCTTATTTTCCATTATTGTATGTTGTTTTTGTTTTAGTTTTCTGTTATTATTACCATAATTATTAACTAACATGAATCCCAACTGGCTGTGTCCAGGGTCCAGGCTAAACTAGACCGGCCTATTTTTTTTTCTTTTTTTCTTTTTCTTTTTACTACTGTATGTTCTGGTCATCACATAGGAAAAGGTGATTCTGAAAGATGATTTCTAGGCATATTGACATGGACCAGTCTCCCAGGCAGATGGCTCAATCAATCAATCAATCAATCAATCAATCAATCAATCAATCAATCAATCAATCAATCAATCAATCAATCAATCAATCAATCAATCTACAAATAGCATGAGCATATCATGAGGAGTAGGCTAGCTAATTAGTCATTAGTAGCTTTAAGTAATCAAAAGTATCGGAATCTGTATCAATATTGGTGATACTGGTCCTGGTATTGTATCAAATCCAACATTTGTCGTATTGTGCATCCCTACTAACCAACCAGCTTTAACCCCAAACATGTTTGCCAGGGTTAGGACAACATAAAAAATTATGTGACAATAGCTAACTTGTCAGTTGTCTGGTAATCGGAAGGTTCCCGGTTTGATTCCCACTCCTCCTGGGCAGCGTGTCGAAGTGTCCCTGTGCAAGACACTTAACCCCTAATTGCTCCCGATGAGCAGGTTGGCACCTTAGGCAATGTAGCAGTAGGAGTTAGATCATTTTGTGTACTGTACTGTGTAGGGACTGTCCTGCTCCACTAGAGGCAGGCTTTTCTCATTCACTAGGCTGGGGGCGGGGCTGGCTTTTCTAATTCACAGGAGCGATCTTTTCTACCACAGTGCACACACTCTACGTTGGCTTTGAGAGTTGTTTGATTGATTGAATTGATTGAAAACTTTATTAACAGATTGCAGAATGGGTACAGTACAGTACATAGATGTAGCAGTACTGTCTATCTGTATGTCATGTATGTCATATATGTCCTGATGAATTGAAAATGGGGGACCCTGATGTAAACAAGACGAAAGTCTTTCTCTGGTCTGCATCCCCTTAACAATTGTGTGTATTGAGCTGTACTGTATTGTACCCATTCTGCAATCTGTTAATAAAGTTTTCAATCAATCAATCAAAACAGCTCAATACATACAATTGTTAAGGGGATGCAGACCAGAGAAAGACGTTTGTCTTGTTTACATCAGGGTCCCCCATTTTCAATTCATCATAAACTGTACTGTGCAGGACAGTGATGAATGAATGAATGAAAACTTTGGGTATTAGAACCTTTAAGACCATTTGGGTGGAATACACCTTTAAAATGATTCAGGGAAGACACATTTTGGTATTAGAACCTTTAAAACCATTTGGGTGGAATACACCTTTAAAATGATTCGGGGAAGACACATTTGGGTATTAGAACCTTTAAGACCATTTGGGTGGAATACACCTTTAAAATGATTCGGGAAGACACATTTGGGTATTAGAACCTTTAAAACCATTTGGGTGGAATACACCTTTAAAATGATTCGGGGGAGACACATTTTGGTATTAGAACCTTTAAAACCATTTGGGTGGAATACACCTTTAACTGTCCTGCTACTGGTGCATCACTGTGATCCACTGTCCTGCTAACCATTTGGGTGGAATACACCTTTAACTGTCCTGCTACTGTTACATCACTGTGATGTACTGTCCTGCTAACCATTTGGGTGGAATACACCTTTAACTGTCCTGCGACTGTACACCTACTGTACTGCTACTGTACTGCTACTGTACACCTACTGTACTGCTACTGTACACCTACTGTACTGCTACTGTACTGCTACTGTACACACCTCCTGCACATTGTGATGGGGCTGTCCTGCTAACCATTTGGGTGGAATACACCTTTAACTGTCCTGCTACTGTTGCATCACTGTGATCCACTGTCCTGCTACTGTATTATAACCTTTAAAACAATTTGGGTGGAATACACCTTTAAAATCATTCGGGGAAGACACATTTGGGTTATAACCTTTAACACTATTTGGGTGGAATACACCTTTAACTGTCCTGCTACATCACTGTCCTGCTACATCACTGTGATGTACTGTCCTGCTACATCACTGTCCTGCTACATCACTGTCCTGCTACATCACTGTCCTGCTACATCACTGTCCTGCTACATCACTGTGATGTACTGTCCTGCTACATCACTGTCCTGCTACATCACTGTGATGTACTGTCCTGCTACATCACTGTCCTGCTACATCACTGTGATGTACTGTCCTGCTACATCACTGTCCTGCTACATCACTGTCCTGCTACATCACTGTGATGTACTGTCCTGCTACATCACTGTCCTGCTACATCACTGTGATGTACTGTCCTGCTACATCACTGTCCTGCTACATCACTGTCCTGCTACATCACTGTGATGTACTGTCCTGCTACATCACTGTCCTGCTACATCACTGTCCTGCTACATCACTGTGATGCTACATCACTGTCCTGCTACATCACTGTGATGCACTGTCCTGCTACATCACTGTGATTCTACATCACTGTCCTGCTACATCACTGTCCTGCTACATCACTGTGATGCACTGTCCTGCTACATCACTGTAATGTACTGTCCTGCTACATCACTGTCCTGCTACATCACTGTGATGTACTGTCCTGCTACATCACTGTCCTGCTACATCACTGTCCTGCTACATCACTGTGATGTACTGTCCTGCTACATCACTGTCCTGCTACATCACTGTCCTGCTACATCACTGTGATGCTACATCACTGTCCTGCTACATCACTGTGATGCACTGTCCTGCTACATCACTGTGATGCTACATCACTGTCCTGCTACATCACTGTCCTGCTACATCACTGTGATGCACTGTCCTGCTACATCACTGTGATGCTACATCACTGTCCTGCTACATCACTGTCCTGCTACATCACTGTGATGCACTGTCCTGCTACATCACTGTGATGCTACATCACTGTCCTGCTACATCACTCTCCTGCTACATCACTGTGATGCTATATCACTGTCCTGCTACATCACTGTGATGCTACACCACTGTCCTGCTACATCACTGTCCTGCTACATCACTGTGATGCACTGTCCTGCTACATCACTGTGATGCTACATCACTGTCCTGCTACATCACTGTGATGCTACATCACTGTCCTGCTACATCACTGTCCTGCTACATCACTGTCCTGCTACATCACTGTGATGCACTGTCCTGCTACATCACTGTGATGCTATATCACTGTCCTGCTACATCACTGTGATGCTATATCACTGTCCTGCTACATCACTGTGATGCTACACCACTGTCCTGCTACATCACTGTCCTGCTACATCACTGTGATGCACTGTCCTGCTACATCACTGTGATGCTACATCACTGTCCTGCTACATCACTGTGATGCTACATCACTGTCCTGCTACATCACTGTCCTGCTACATCACTGTCCTGCTACATCACTGTCCTGCTACATCACTGTGATGCACTGTCCTGCTACATCACTGTCCTGCTACATCACTGTCCTGCTACATCACTGTGATGCTACATCACTGTGATGCACTGTCCTGCTACATCACTGTGATGTAGCAGGACACAAGTTGATTTGGCCTCCAGTCCTTACTGAAGCAAATTTAATCTACATGAAGTCACATTCTCCCAAACCCACAGCAGAGCTCTAGGTTACAGGGAGGAGAGCCTTTCTGTCACCACCTGTTACATCATAGCTTTCAGACTTCAGCAGCCTCTTCACCCTCTCCATCAGTCCTCCTCTCTCCCCGACGAAGTAGATCCTGGAACCGCCTGGGAGAAATGCGAGGCCCTGTGCGAGATTTAAACGCGAGGCCCCCCCCCCCAAAAGGTAAAAAAAATATATATATAATTTTTTTTTTTTCTTTTATTTTTTTTTCATACAGTCAACATATTCGTAAATAATAGCGCTGCCCGAGGCTGGGCATGATACAGTCAACATATAGCAAGAGAGAGCGAGAGAGAGCTCCCGTTCTACAGTCAATATACAGTGTACAGAGAGAGAGACACATTGGAAAGGGTCTATACCAGAGAAAACAAAGCAGCAAGGAGCCAATGGCCGACAGCTAAAGGCTAGCCAGGTAGGCTACTGACACCAGGCCACACACAGCTTTGGCCAACGGCCCAACGCTACCCAAGCTACACAAACGACCAAGACAATGAATTCACACACAGCACATGTCGTATCTCCAAATGTTGTGAAGTAACATATGTTTTGCCTGGAAAAAAACATCGTTATTAACTAAACATTCGGGAGGGGAAGGAAGGAAGAGTGGGGTAATGTCATGACATTTTCATTAATCTTACCTGCACCAAGGAACGCAGGGCGAAAGGCCGCAACACAGGTCTCCACGTTGACGAAAGGCCTCTCGCTGGCGGGACAAAAATAAGCTATGGCCAGAGCCTTGTCATGGTGCAGGCCCGACTACATCTTCTGTCAAAGATGATGTCGTAGTCAGAGTGCCAGAACCCCCTGCTATTCTCACGGCTAATGTCAATGGTCGTAGCACAAGCTAACAGCTAACTCAAGGCTAACTGATAGCATCAAACGAACGTTCCCAGCCGAGCGCAGCCGGCAGCTAACGTCGTAGCTAAACAGCTAACTGGCTAACAGTTAGCTCAACCAGGCTATCGCTAACCATTAGCTAATGCAAAAGCAAGCTATGCGGCTACATACAGGTGCTGACACCAGGCCACACACCGTTAGCTACTAGTAGTACTACAACAGCTAGTCGGCCAGTTTAGCTCCAGAGAGAGAGAGAGAGAGAGAGAGAGAGAGAGAGAGAGAGAGAGAGAGAGAGATGTCCACGGCGGGAATAGAATAGAGTTAATAGAATAGGTTAAAAACTCACCAAACGTCCAAGAGGATGGAGACAACCGCGTGGAGTTGACTAAGTTCATCTGCCAAACGACCATCCTCTTCATCTTGGCTGCATGCGCTGTCTCTAGGTTAGCTAACGCTAGTTAGCCTTTAGCTAAGCTAGCTACTAGCCGACATCATCATGGCTATATCCCGACTGCACCATGACAAGGCTCCGGCCATTTGTCCCGCCAGCGAGAGGCCTTTCGTCAACGTTCCTTGGTGACAATGGTGACCGACCGACTGATAATGACCGACCTCTTCGTCTTGGCTGGCATAACTAAGCATAATAGTCAAAAGCTGCACGCGCGAAATAGTCAAACGCAGCTGACTCACGCCGGCGTACTACACATGATGTAAGTAACCACTCCCTTCGTTGAAACCAATAGTATGTCTGCTGCAGAGCCCCAGAGCTCCAATAGTGAGTATGTCTGCAGACCCAGGAACAAGTCAGACACATTCTACAAACGTGTCTAATGTGAAATATATAAGCATATAAGCAAAACTAGATTTTAGGTCTTTGATGAAAAAGGGCCTCGCGGGAAGGGGGTACTCGCAAAATAAAAATAAAAATAAAAAATAAAAATAAAAAAAATAATAAATAAAAAATATTTTTTTTTTATTTTTTTTTTTTATTTTTTTGCGAGGCCCCCCTTCCCGCGAGGCCCTGTGCGACCGCACTGCTCGCACACCCCCTGAGGCGGCCCTGCCTGGAAGGAACAGAAGACCTCTGTTTTCCACACCTCCTCAACTCCTGCAGGAGGGTGCGTGTCCTGCACCCCGAGGCCATGCTCATCTACGCTGTTCTGTTCTACGCTGTTCTGTTATATATGTTCTCAATAATATTATTGAGAGATCTTCGCCTGACATGAAAAGTCAGGTTGCTTAATAATACTTAACATGTAATGATTAATAGTGCTACTACTACTAATACTACAACATTTCATGATAATTTGACTGTACTACTAATAAAAAACAATATATTCTCCCACTTCAGGCAGCTCCACACCCCCACCAGTCGCCTGCAGTCGCTGGTAATCCGGAGGTTCCCGGTTAGATTCCCGCCCTTCCTGGGCGCGTGAATATTAAAGGCAACCAACTTGGGCGGGGGGGCGCGGCCAATCAGAGAAAAGCCGAACACAAGTTGGTTGCCTTTAATATTCACGCTTCCTGGGCAGCGTGTCGAAGTGTCCTTGAGCAAGACACTTAACCCATAATTGCTCCTGATGAGCAGGTTGGTACCTTGCATGGTTGCCTCCGCTGTCGGTGTGTGAATGGGTAAAGTGTGAGGAACAAATTGTAAAGCGCTTTGGATACAAGCGCTATATAAATGCAGCCATTTACCATTTACCTACCAACCTCAGCTCTCCACAGACTGTCCTGACTCACAGACTGACTCTCCCTGGCTGTCTCAGATCTGCTGGTCGATTCTAATCACCATCACTTTAGAGAGGCCTACTGGTTTTGGGGTGTGTGTGATCTTTTTAGTGCTGTGAGTTTCATTATAATTTCTGCCTCAGTGGATACCATGGTGCTTCTATCAATAGACCGCTACGTAGCTTTTTGTTACCCTCTGCACTATGCCACAAAAATTACCCAGAGAAGAGTTCAAATCTGTTTGTGTTGGATTTGTTCTGTTTTCTACAACTGTGCGATTCTAAAATAATACCTTACACAACCAGATAGATATACTGTAAGTCCTGCTATGGAGAGTGTGAGGTGGTTATTAACTACATCTCAGGAGTCATCGACCTTGTCGTCACCTTCATCATCCCTGTTACTGCCATTGTCGTTCTCTATATGAGAGTGTTTGTGGTGGCCGTGTCAGGCGCATGCCATGCGGTCTCATGTTGTGGCCGCTCAGCCCGGTAAAGTGATTGTGATGGCTAAGAAATCAGAGAGGAAAGCAGCCAGAACTCTAGGTATTGTCATTGTTGTGTTTCTGATGTTGTCTGTCCACATTACTATCCCTCTCTGGTATTTCAGGACACCTTGAGCAACACATTTACTTTTACTTTCATATTATAGCCTGGCTTTTGTATGTGAACTCCTGTCTAAATCCCATGATCGATGCCTTTTTCTACCCCTGGTTCAGAAAAGCTATTAAACTCATTGGGTCTCATTCTCGAACGTAGTTACGACAAAATTCGTCTTAGCCAGATTTCGGCCTATTTAAGACATATTAGGGCTGGGAGTGGGAGTCCTCAAATTTTCCTGAGATCTTATTTGAGAGCAGATCCAAGAGTGCTGAGGAGCACTCTTAAATATGCTCTCAGCCCACGATCAAATCTCATGATTGATTGACTAATTTAAAACTTTATTACAACTTGACAGACTGTGTTCTCATAGTGATTCCTTCATGTTAACGCTACAGGCCTCCTTGGAATTAATTACTTGATCATAATTAAAATAAATATGACAATATTTGTACGATAAGAAATTACGCATTTTAACGCATTGAAAAATAAATAATATGGATTCATCTGATCACAGGGCAGCTGGATTAACCATATCTGAACCAGCTATTTTGGACAAATGTATAATTACTTTAATTACTCAGATATTCAAACACAATTATGCAATTATTGTGAAATGATTGAAAATAATAATAATTTAATGCCTTCTGTGGAATTTGCATTTCTTATTTGTTACACATCTGTTTTAATGATTAATTATATACATTTGAAAGAATGCAGGTCAACATGCAATGTATCCCATTGATTGGTATTGATTGAAAACTTTATTAACAGATTGCAGAATGGGTACAGTACAGTACAGCTCAATTACATAAGGGGATGCAGACCAGAGAAAGAATTTCGTCTTGTTTACATCAGGGTCCCCCATTTTCAATTCATCATAACATATATGACACACACGACACAGATAGACAGTACTGCTACATCTATACATTTATGACATACCAGATTTGCAAATACAGTACTGTTTGTGATACAAAAAGAGTCCAGAAAAGAGAGTACATTTGACGTAGAAACTGTTGGAGGAGGTTGGAGGGGTGGTAGACTTACACTGTACAAGCAAAACTGTACATTGGAATATTGACAAAACCATACTTGGTCATTTACTGTACATTGGAGGGGGTTGATATAGCTATAAACCTGCATTCCTTCAAATATATCAATTAAACTTATATTGAAATACACTATATAGCCTATACACCAACACTGAAATGACAGTGGATAAATAAATAAGAACTAAAGCTAATCGGTGGAAATAGACTGCATTAATATTCCATAACAAGTCTTGTGTGCGCCTACAAATGAACAGTAGCCTATAGGCTTATGTAATAATAAGCCATACTGCTTCATTCATTACGCCCGCCGGCCCGTAGGCTATATATTATATGTTATTCATTCATTCATTCATATACAGTACTGTGCGCGCGCGTGTGTGTGCGCGCGCGTGTGTGTGTGCGAGCGCGCTGCGGCAGGTGTGTACCGTGAGCTGTATATGATGCCAATACATTAATCTAATCTAGTTTTGATGGGCGCAAGCGTGATTATGAAACCTAGCCGCATTTCTCGGAGACGCTCTCTGATTGGCACTGACTGACGCTAGGTTTCGTAATCACGCGGCTCTCAAAGCACTTCCGCCATTCCATTTCACACAGCTGCGTCAACAGTTGCTTTATAAGGACTGTCGGGGGCGTGGTTTGTATGCAAATGAGCTGAACGGGAACACGCTTTGGAGTTTACGACATAATGCCATTCTCCAAGCAGATATCAGATCATATAATTTCTGCGACCGTTTCAGCCACTTAGCCACATATCTCCAGCACGTTCAGGACTCAGAGTGTACTTGTCATAGATTATGTCTCAGTGGTTCCAAGATAAGTCTTCCAGAATATATCTTTGAAAAATCTTCGGGAATGAGACCCATTGTCACCCTTGGTATACTGAAGTCAGACTCCTGTAAGTCCAATGTGTTTTAAGTACCCAGGCAACATTTGATGCAGTATATACTCTGCTAAACGCTCCCTAGTTCAAATGTCCATTGTTTGACTATGGCGATGTAATTTACATGCATGTAAGCAAGAGTGTCCTTGATCGTCTTAATGTTTTGTATCACTCAGCAATTAGGTTTGCTACAAATGTTGGACAGTTGGAATGAGATGCAAAATACTTTGAAAATGTTTTTGGCCAGCCAACATGGCAGATAAGATTCAAATTTACTGGCCAATGTAAAATGTAACGGCCATACAGTAGGCCTATCGTGTAATACGGTCCAAAACCATCACTATTGCCAAAGCTTCTTCCTTTCACCATAAGATCGAGGTCTCGGCTAAGAACCTTTGCAAACTGCACGCCACCATGTCCTCACTCCCTCTCCACCCTCCCCCGTTCTCTCTCTCTGCTGAAGACTTTGCGATTTTCTTCAAGAAAAAAGTGGAGAGCATCCGCAGGCGCAGCTGCTTCTCCCAACCCCCACCCATTCCAAATGCTGAATCAAGAACCTCATCCTTTACTCTGTCATCTTTCTCTCCCATTACAGATGCCAAGCCCCGACACTGGTAACATTGAACCGTTCCACTACATGCCAGCTGGACTCGATACCCTCCCCACTTGAGAATGGCGCTGCTCCGACCGGCTGCCTTTCTGTTAGCTCCGTCGAGACTGTGCTTACTTTTGTTAATTTTTATAGTTTTATTTGCACCAACTGTTGGTGCATTATATGTGTATGACCGTCAGTCACTCATTGACATTGGATTAAGGAAAACTTACCGACTGGATTGCTCTCTGGATCGGATTGCTGAACAACAACAGTGGCCAGCGGAGATCCTTTGCTGCGGCCGAGGCAAGGAAAAGGCGCGACGACGAGGTAGAAGAGCCGGCGTCCGAAACAGATTGAGATCCAAGCGACACAGAACCACATTGCCCAGCGTATTGTTGGCCAATGTGCAATCGATAGGAAACAAACTGGACGACATCAGAGCACGGATCCAATTCCAGAGGGACATTCAGGACTGCAACGTCCTCTGTTTCACAGAAACTTGGCTGTCTCCAGACGTCCCAAACCATGCAATAGAACCGGCAGATCACTTCTTAGTTCTCCGCAAGGACCGAACGGCAGAAGAATCATTACAGACGAGAGGAGGCGGCATAGCTTTCATGGTAAACAAGGAGTGGTGCGATATAGGCAACGCAAAGGAATTGTCTAACCACTGCTCCCCAGACCTGGAGTATATCACCATCAAATGCCGACCCTTCTTTCTCCCGAGGGAGCTAACGTCCATCATCATGATCGGAGTATACATTCCACCACAAGCGAACACTGGGGCAGAACTTTCAAAGCTACACGACGAGGTAAACAAACTACAGATAGCTAACGTTGCCGCTGCCATTTTGGTTCTGTGCGATTTCAACAGCGCGCTTCTTAAAACGGTGTTGCCGAATTTCTATCAGCATGTGACCTGTCCCACCAGAGGCGAGAACATATTAGACCATGTATACTCGCAATTTAAGAATGGGTACAAGTCACAGGCTCTTAGTCCATTCGGTAAGTCCGATCACGCCGCCATCTTTCTTTTGCCAAAGTATAAACAGAGTCTTAAGCGAACGCCGGTAGTATCGCGAGAGGTTAAGCGTTGGACTGTGACGTCAGAGGAGACACTCCAGGCTGCACTTGAATGCACAGACTGGAATGTATTCCGTGATAACACAGCCAATATTAACGAATACACTGAAACGGTGCTTGACTTTGTCTGTACTCTGGTAGAAGAAACAATCCCCTCTACCACAATTAGAATCTACCCAAATCAAAAGCCCTGGGTAGATAAATCCGTCCGTGAGGCTCTGAAAGTGCGCACCTCAGCCTACAACACCGGGCTTGTGACAGGCAACATGGATGAACACAAGACGGCAAGATACAACGTCAGGAGAGCAGTAATAGAGGCAAAACGGCGTTATAGGGATAAAGTTGAACTTCAGTTTGAACAGGCTGACTCTAGAGGTATGTGGCAGGGCCTCAGAACAATGACAGATTACAAAGGCACCTCCCTCAAACTGAACAGTGACATCTCCTTAGCAAATTATCTCAATACCTTCTATGCGAGGTTTGAGGCTGTGAATAACAACACCAGCCTACAAGCCACGGCAATGGGGGGGGGGGGGGTCTGCTGATGGAGACGCAGTGTTCAGGGTAACAGAGCATGAGGTGAGGCGGACCTTTAAAAAAGTGAATATCAGGAAGGCAGCAGGACCGGACGGCATCCCCGGCCGCGTCCTAAAAGTCTGTGCCGACCAACTGGCCCCGGTATTCACTGACATCTTTAACCTGTCCTTAGAACAGGCTGTCATCCCCACCTGTCTGAAGAAGTCCACCATCATCCCTGTACCCAAAAAATCTACGCCCGCTTGCCTCAACGACTACCGCCCTGTAGCTCTCACCTCCATAGCCATGAAGTGCTTTGAGAAGCTAGTGAAGGGCTACATCTGTTCCTCCCTCCCCATCAACCTGGACCCCCTGCAATTTGCATACCGCCCTAACAGGTCCACGGAGGACGCCATAGCCCATGTGCTGCACACAGCAGCATCACACCTGGACAAGAGGCAGGGGAACTATGTGAGAATGCTGTTCATCGACTACAGCTCAGCATTCAATACCATAGTCCCCTCCAAACTCATAGCCAAGCTCAGGGACCTGGGCTTGAACTATGACCTCTGCCAGTGGGTCTTGGACTTCCTGACGGGCAGACCCCAGGTGGTAAGAGCAGGCAACTGCACCTCCTCATCCATCACGCTCAACATAGGGGCCCCCCAGGGCTGTGTTCTGAGCCCCCTCCTCTACTCCCTGTACACACATGACTGCGTGGCACAGCGGAACAACAACACAATCATCAAATTTGCTGATGACACAGTAGTGGTGGGCCTGATCTCTGCCAACGACGAGAGGGCCTACCTGGAAGAGGTAGAGAATCTGTCACAGTGGTGTCAGGAGAACTGCCTCTCCCTGAACGTCAGCAAAACAAAAGAGATGATTGTGGACTTCAGGAGGTCGGGGGTCAAGGACTACAGCCCCCTCAGCATCGACGGGGCACCGGTTGAGAGAGTGAACAGTTTCAAGTACCTCGGAGCCCACATATCCGAGGACTTGACATGGACCACACACATTGACAGTGTTGTGAAGAAGGCACGACAACGCCTCTACTTCCTCAGGCGCCTAAGGAAGTTCCAAGTCAGTCAGAAGATCCTTCTACTCATGTACAATAGAGAGCATCCTGACTGGCAACATCACCTCCTGGTTTGGGAATAGCACTGCACAAGACCGTAGCAGACTACAAAGAGTGACACGTTCAGCCGAACGCACAATTGGAGGGGGGCTTCCCACCCTCCAGAACATTTACAACAAGCGGTGCAGGGGTAAGGCTAAGAGAATCATCAAGGACTCCAGCCACCCGAACAACTGCCTCTTTGAACTGCTGCGGTCAGGCAAGCGATACCGGAGTCTTAAGGTGAGCACAGAAAGACTCAGAAGAAGCTTCTATCCCCAGGCCATCAGGCTGCTCAACGAACAATAAACATTATGCAACAACCATCAAATGCACACAGCACACACACCCACACACACACACTCACTTTAAACAAACAACACACTGCAGCACCCACTCTCCACACTTTAGATCACCTAAACACACTTTATATTTATTGGTAAAGGATTTGCACTACAACTCGTACACCTTACTGTAAATTGTACCTAAATTGTACCTCATCCCATTTCTGCTTTGCACTATATAGTATTGTATATTAGTACATTGCATAGTATATTGTATATTGTATGGTAACTCAGTTACTTCTATTCTGCATCGAACATTGTACATATGTCTATACTGAACACTGTGACCTCTATTTTTACTTCTATTTTACATGCTATACTATTTTATTTCATACGTATCTTGTCTAGCACAGTCTCTGGAGCGTAACAGTAAGAAGCATTTTGTATAAAAGTATTCTGTACTTCTGTATGACAACTATTAAAGAAACTTGAAACTTGAACTCCTCCAGACCATAGCACCAGACATCCTCCCATTCGTAACGGCAACCATCAACTCCTCCCTCAACTCAGGGGTGGTTCACACCTCCCTAAAACAAGCCAGAGTCACACCCCTCATAAAAAAAACAAGCATGAACCCTACCGTCATAGACAACTATTGTCGGTAACACCTTATAATAACACTCAGTTATAAGACCTTTATAAGGTATTTGTAGATAATGAACTAATCATGAACAGACCATTTATATACATTCGTAAATTATCATTAAATCATTTATAACTATTTATTACGCGGCGTTTTAACATTCGCCAAAATGCTTGATTGTGATTGGTCAATAGCGCTCGGTTGCCCCTGACAGCGGTCAATTATTTCTCGATAATTCACCGCTGTCATGGGCAACGCGCAATAATGACCGCTGTTAGGGGCAACAGAGCGCTATTGACCAATCACAATCAAGCATTTTGATCGCAGTCACGAAAGCTAAGCATTACCATTATGCACAGCTGCACTACATCAGTGCAATCAAGTCCACACACCTGCCGGCTGCCGGCGATGACAGAGGAGCCACAGAACAACTGCGTCTGCATTTGATCTCGTCTTGTCGATGGTGTAAAATTAATTAGGTATATTGTTAGTAAGTTAGCCATGTAATAAGCGGGATAATGTATAGCTATACTTGGTCATTGTCGCAAAATAATTAACCTTCAATGCGTTGCCTCGGTGTTCCAGAACACATGTAGTGTCGGTCAATTATTTTGCGACAATGACCTCGTAGCTATACATTATTCCTTACTTGTATAACATTTACAAATTAGTTCTACATTATTTATAACTCATTATCAACATTGTTTGTACTTGATTTGTTCATCATTAAATAATGTTGTTTAATGTGTAGTAATGAAAAACGACTATACTGTACCTCCATTTATTTGTTCATGTTCAACAAATGATTTGTAAAACAATCTTAAAAGATCTATAAATCATTTGCAGATGGTATTGTGTGCCCTAATCTAAAGTGAAGACTATTCATCATTAACAAATGTCTAATAGTTTGTTTATGTGTGGACTTTTATGAATACACACGAAGCAATTACCATGTCATGTGTGCACATATTTTATATATATATATATATATATATATATATATATATATATATATATATATATATATATATATATATATATATATAGTCCTAATTCTGTCAGTTTGATGTCACAAAGAATGGTGGATACGAAAGCTGTCAACAACATTTGTAACGTGAGGAAAAATTCAACAAATAATTAACTGTATTAGACATTTGTTAATGATGAATAGTATTCACTTTAGATTATGGCATGCAATAGCCATATAGTGGAACAAACTTCCCACCAGTTAGGACAGCCAAAACCTGATCAATCTTTCGCCGTAGACTAAAAACACACTTCTTCAATCAATATCTGAAATGAATGCAAAAAAAAAACCAAAAAACCTAACCTTCTTACTGTCTTATACTATTATGCACTCTTCCTACTATAGTATACTAATGTCTTTACAGGAGCATGGTGGTGTAGTGGTTAACACTGTCGCCTCACAGCAAGAAGGTCCAGGGTTCGATTCCCGCTTGGGGACCAGGTTTCCATGATGCCAGTTACCCAGGTGGGGTATCTCCCGGGCCTTTCTGTGTGGAGTTTGCATGTTCTCCCCGTGCTCGCAAGGGTCCCCCCCCGATAAGAGAAACCCAATGGAAAAACATGCAAAAAAACAACAGATCGCTATCGCCAACGCTGTCGCGTCCGTGACGAAGACGGGCAGGAGCACTTGCTCCCGGCTGCCCTTGGGGGGAAGGACAACGGGATGGATTAAGCGCAGAGGAGTATCGCATCGGCGATCCTACAGACAATGCATGCGTGTGTGCCGCTGACATTGAGTGAATGCCAATTAAAGACCTCTGCGACAGGTCCTGCATTATTATTATTATTACTACTATGCACTCATCACTGCAGCACCCAAGTTTCAGCACTGTTTGATGAACATTGTTACCCAGTTGTAAGAGTCGTAACCTTCCTGCTGTCTTGTCATACAGAACTTGTAAGTCGCTTTGGATAAAAGCGTCAGATAAATAACTAAATGTAAATGTATAAAGAAATGCATGAAAACATGGTTAGGGGAAGTAAATCATAAGTATTTATTGGTTACAGGATTCTTCCTTTTCATTGTTAACGGCACTAATGTAGCCTACTGCAACGGAGGGCTTTGAGATTTTTTTTTAAGTAATTGCTTCTGATTTGAGATAGCAAACACTTGATTTTCAATGGTAATTTATGATGGTTTATTTTTCTCACAAATTGGGAGCAAACATTTTAGAAAGTAATTGCCACTGATTTGAGATAGCATCTAGAATTGATCCAGCACTGGTTTTGGAACTCTAAGTAATTTCATTTGAACGCTGTTTAATTTCAATGATAATTTATGACTGGGGGCAGCTGGGTGGCGCAGCGGACATTGCGCTCGTCACCAACGCAAGAGACACCGGGTTCGAATCCGGCTGTCGGCGTTGCCTCCGGCTTGGGCCGGCCGTCATACTAACTCAATTGGCAGAGTTAGCGGGTGAGAAGTCGAAGGGTGCTAGTCTGGTTGTTGTGAACAGCGACTCCTACAGGTCGGTTGGGGCGCCTGCACAGCAAAGTCAGGAAAAATGGCGGGGGCAGTGTGAGCCTCCTACACGTTACTCCTCGCCAAATGAGAGTCCGCGCTGGCAGGTGAAAAGATGTGACAGGCTGCCTCCACATGTATCGGAGGGGGCATGTGATGCAAGGCTTCTATCCTCCCTACAACCGGCCAGTGGGGGGCATATGCAAGCAACGATCAGGACGGGAGGGGGAGAATTGGCACGAGAGGTAAATTGGGATGGGGAGAAAAATCACAGAAAAAAGGAGGAGAAAAAGTAGATTAAAAAAAAATTATCATTTATGACTGTCTCATATTTCTTCTTAGAAATTGGAAGAAATATTTGAGAAAATAATTGTCGCTGATTTGAGGGAGGATATCTAGAATTAAACCAGCATTTGTTTTGGAATTCTAAGTAATTTCCATTTAACGCTATTGCATTTAACCTCTTAAGCCCCAGCCATATTTTCAGAATATTGGCCTAAAAATACATACCTAAGTAAATGGAAGATTGCTCCACTCCTACAATGTTCTTGGTATCTAGGGACATCTTTGGATCTCAGGGAATCTATTCCCATTATCAGAAATAGTGTGTCTGTTACTAGGCTTGAGTAAATTGTAATGAACCAAAGGAGAATATTAATAATTTGTATTATAATTTCTTTCTTTGACTGTGAATAACACCATGCTAACATTGACCAGACGTGAAATATCTTAGCCACTGAGCTCATTCAGCACCTTCTTGAGATCAAGTGTACAAAAAACGAAGCAAATGTACTCCTTAATCTCTTGAGCCCTAGCCCTATTTTCAGAAAATCTGCCTAAAAATACATACCTAAGTAAATGGAAGATTGCTCCACTTCTACAAGGTCCATTTGCATGTTCTTGGTATCTAGGGACATCTGTGGATCTCAGGGAATGTATTCCCAGTGTCAGAAATATTGTGTATGTTACTAGGCTTGATCAAATTGTGATGAACCAAAGGAGAATATACATTTCTCCTGAACATGACCAACTCCAAGTCGATCGGACAATCTGTGCATGTGCTGGTTGGGGAGTAGGTGTGGAAAAGTGACTATAGCTCGGCTGAGAAAGTGCAGATCGACTTGGGGTTGGTCTCTCCGTGTTCAGGACTCAGGCATATAAAGAAGTCTATTGGATCATGTCTCCAGCACCCTGACAGCCATAGCTACAACCACTTAATATCAAGGCTCTAATCAACATTCATTAATTTGATCCCCCGCTCTCTACCATGAGCTCAAAGTGTTGCAGTGGTCTATGGCAGCTCCAACGTCTGGATCCACGGACACCAATCTTCCACCACGTTTCCTTCCAGGCACAAACTGTTCGGTGGCTTTGGTTGCTCTATGTTTCACTTCTCACACCATGTGCTATTTATATTATTAATATTATTAGATGAGTGCATACAAACTGAGACTGAGCTCTGTGCTTCGACTTGTCCCTTTACTGTGCGGTTCTCGTTCTGTCACATTACAGGTCATTCAGCAGGTAAGTAAGTTAACAGCGCCCCCAGAGGTTAAGCACTACTACTACACATCACAACCACAACAGCACAAATAATTACTAGACATGAACATCGCTAGGTAAATATACAGTATTTGCCGTAATGTGAAGTGGGAGATTACTGACTTACAAAAAACGATTTAGTGGCGTATTAAAATAATTCCCCCAAAGTCTTTGAATCTACATGTCAAATTGCATTGAACCACCACTGTAACCATGCCTCCCCCGACCCTAAATCTGGGCTTGCACCTCTGCTATATCATTGCATACAGTAGGCCTACATAAAAAAGTTTCATCCAAGCCACATGCTATCATGTTCACCATACATACAACTTGTTTCTACTCTACTGAAAAAAAGATGATCAACTTCTACATTTAGCAAAGGCCATAGTGAAACTGATTGGAGCATAGCGATAGTGGCCATATTGAATAGTGTAAAGCAGCATCTGACCTGGGCCCATATTCACAAAGCTTCTCAGAGTATGAGTGCTGATCTGGGGTTAGTGACCAGGAATACTATGTCTGCATGGCCTTATTCAAACTAACAGAATGAAGCTGACTCAGTAGTTCCACTTTGTGAGGCTATGCGAATATGGGGAGTGAAGCAGTCTGAGAAACTAAAGTGTAATGATCATGTTGTCTCTTGATGACTATGTAGTGTCATTGTGTTTGTGTACAAATGTGTGTGTGTGTGTGTAATGTAATGTCACTGTGTTCTTTGAAAACTCCATATGAGGAACACAGTCTCTCATTAGGTTTTAGTGTCGCTTCACCAGCCAATCCAGTCAAATCTGTAACGTTCTCTTGTTTTTCTTATAGCATTAAATCATCCCTTTATTTCTTTGCTTGTTCCGGCCTCCTTCTCCTCCTCTTGGCTTTCTTCCATCGCTGCCTCCATCTCCTCCTGATCGTTTTGCCCGTGCTCCACACTCAGCACCTCCTCGCCGTGTTGACGGGGAGTCATACGGATGAGCAAAGTGCTGTCTGCGGTTTCAGTGATAGCATCGTCCTCGTCCGGGACCCTGGGTCGAGGGATGGGGGAGCGACGGTGCATCGGGGAGGCAGGGGGCATGGGAGAGCCTGATGAGTCCTGGGTGGAGGGAAGGCAGGAATGCGTGTTAGAAGCAAAGAATAAAAAGCAGAGAGGGCCCGGGTAAAGAAAGAGTTGACACAACTGATATCCTCAACCCCCCCCAACTGTGGTTGCAAGACATTATGTAACGGGGTCCCGGAGATTCTGTCTTATCTGACCTACCATAAACATATCTTGATCACCTATGTAGCCTATATTGCTGGTTAACCCTTGTATGGTCTTTGTTTTTTCGTCACACCTAGGGTCTTCGGATCAATTTGACCCGGCTCATGTTCAACCATTCTAAAGTAGTTATAAACCCAAAAAGTCCTACTTATCATAATTTTTTCTTCATTACTGAAAGATATGATTTTTTTTTTCTTTTTTTTTTTACTTTCTTTTTTAGCGTTTATCGCTTTTTCTGGTCAAGCATGACCGACAGAAACAGGTTGAATGGGATATAGAGTAGGGGAAGACACTCTGAGAAAATACGGCGGGTCCGGGAATCAAACTCGTGTACCCCAGATCCGTGACGAGCACGGTTGTCCCCGACGCAGAAATAGCGCCGAGGTACGCGGTGAGCTACTGGAGCTCCCCCGATATGACTTGTTTTCATATGGTTATAACAGAAAGTACGTAGGTAAACACAACTATATCATGATCATAATCAGTTTTATGCACATGAGTCTCCCGAACAATTTTAAACCAAGCCCGAGTCGATCAGAGCTTCCTACACTGAGATATTATGGTCACTTTTCCGCACCCACCCTTACCGGTGAATGCGGCATGCCTCCACGGATTTGAGGGGGTATTATGTGGTGCGCGAAAGTTACCAAAGCGTAGGAAGCTCTGATCGACTCTGGGCTTGGTTTTCTGTGTTCAGGGGACTCATGTGCACAAAACCTGATTATGATCATGTCTCTACCACAACGACAACTTATAACCATGCTCATGTTTCCAAAGACCAGCGGTCGGATGGCATAGCGGAGATTGCGCTCGTCACCAATGCAAGAGGCTGCGGTCTCGACTAACTCGTTTGGCTGAGTTAGCGGGAGGGAAGTCGAGGGTGGTAATCTGGCGTTGTGGACAGCGCAGGTCAAGTCTGGGCACAGGAAATAGTGAAGGCAGCGTGACCTCCCACGCGTTACGCTTCACCAATGAGAGTCCTCGCTGCCAGGTGAAAAAAGAGCCACTGGCTGTCTCCACATGTGTCGGAGGAAGCGTGTGGTAGACTTCAGGGTTCCCTTGTACTGACCAGTAGGAGGAACATCCGCACAACAACCAGGTAGGGGAGGGGGGGAATTGGCATAACGACTAAATTGGGATGGGGAGAAAAAATAGAAAATCAGGCGGAGAAAAAGCGGAGAAAAAAAAAATGTTTCCAAAGACCAGCGATGGAGCAGGCGCTCGTGCACACACATAAAGGGAGAATGGCAATTTACAAGGCTTTGCTCCCCTTTGCGTAATTCACTCACAGCTCGGGCTGTCGTTGTGGTAGATACATGATCATAATCAGGTTTCTATGCACATGAGTCTCCTGAACAATTTAAAACCAAGCCTGAGTCGATCAGAGCTTCCTACGCTGATATTATTGTCACTTTTCCACCTGATGCACACTGTCTTTATGCTACGGAGATATACACGTCCATTGTCTCAAAATGGATTTGGTAGCTGTCATTTCTGCGCGTCTGTCTTCGACACCTGAGACTGAAAGTACTCAGCCCCTCCCCTACGACACAACTGTCTGTACTAGTTCTTTAGACAGAAAGTGAAATTATACAGCCGGACAAGTTAACAATAATTAATACATTTACAAGTCGTATTAAATTGAGCAAATAAGGAAACAGAAATGTCAAAGCACTAGAAATTGCGAATATCAAATTTTTTACCTATTTCTGAATCGCACAACGTTTTCGGCATTTCTGAAGAATCTTGTCCGCAGAGATGAGGCGGCCTAGACCGTGCCACATCATTATTGTAAACCCGCCTACAGGCTTGGCAACCTCAGAGGGTTAAATGGAAATCGCCGTGGGTATGATTTGAGCTTCACGTGCGTGAGTTCTTCACATGCACGAAAAACACATTTCCCATCCCATAATAATTGTGTGTCCCACTTCTCAAACTAAAGTTTCGCCATTAATCTCACCCCTGGAGCAGGTAAGTGTTCACTGTCTTGCTCAAGGTCACTTCAACAGGTTGTCACAACACATTGGCTATCACAGGGGATTGAACCTGTGACCTTTCAGTAATGTGAAAGTCTCTCTAACGACCAGGTCACCCTGCCAAGCCCCTGTTAATTTCCAACCCCCCATGTTGTACAAAGCAAAAGAGGAGCCTATTTTTGACAGGCTTAACATCAAAATAGGTGGCAAAAACCGCAGCACATTCTACCCTTGCTGGCACCTTTGGTGCTGACAGATTTTGAACTCTGTTGCCTATACTCAATCCATATATATATATATATATATATATATATATATATATATATATATATATATATATATATATATATATATATATATATATATATATATATATATATATATATATATATATATATATATATATATATATATATATATATATATTTTACCTTTATTTAGCCAGATAAAACATTAAGAACAGGTTTCTTATTTACAATGTCGATCTGGTCCATATATATATACTGCCTAGTGCCTACACTGCCTACAACTGTCTGTACTCATAACTACCTACCTCAATCTATAGGCTATCTATATACTGTAACACAATATGAATGCAATAAAATATACATTTATCTATATCTGAATATATATATATGTATATATAGTTACTATATATAGTAACTATACAGTATATAGTTATACCACTGGCTTGTATGTTGTACTACCATTGTGTATTCATACTTGTACAACTGTATAATAACACTGTACACACATTAGCTTAGCATATTTACTTCATAGCTTTGTCATATATACTCCACATATTCACAAGTTACACTATATACTACTACGCACTTTACTGCTACTTTGCACTCTGGTTAGATACCAACTTAATTTGGTTGTACATTGTACTTGTACTTGTACTTGTGCAATGACATAACATCTAATCTAATCTAATCTAATCTCCTGTTCATAGCCAAGATGGTGGACTCTAGGTCAGGTTCCCATTCAAGTGCAAGGTGCTATATGATTTACCTCTTGTAAAGTGTTGTAGGGTTTTTTAAGCAAGGTGAAGGTTCCCTTGAGGCCTGCTTGATCGGTAACATCCAGTGCTGCCTTGAACATTTTGGGGGTTTCTGGTCTGGGCTCGATGATGTGGACCACCTCCCTCTCCCTCTTCTCATCTGCCGTAAGCCCAGTCAGCATCTGCCTGCAGATAGCAGGGGGACAGCACCAAGATGGTTGGCTCAAAAGACCACATCTACAGAATGCACACCAGGCAACGTATGGCTAATGCTGGGGAACCAATCGGTTTGAAACATGAATCATGACTGTGAATTCATAGGAACACATACTGTATGTGCATGTGCATACGCACATACACATACGTACATACATACAAACAAACACATATACTGGAGCACAGCTCACAGATGTATGTGTTACAACTTGGCAAGTAGACCACAGGTACTCAGCACATTTACATGTACACGCTAAACCCCACAACATACACACATGTACACAACAGATCCATACCACAACAGATACATACCACTACACACATGCTTCTACTGTGCTGTAGCAGTAGTGCACTGAATCCACTGAGATAATTCAGGGCAGAGTGACCGGCAGGAGGATCATGTGACTCCATCACACCCTATCCCCTGTCTAGCTGTCAGATAACATAATCAGGAACTAATAATGGCCCCAGTCAGCAGCTTAAGCTGCTCCTAATCCTGATCGGGGCAGAGGGAAGCAGCAGGACACAGAGACATAGAAATCAGCTAGGTAGATACAGGTAGATAGCGGAGGGAGGTGGAAGAGCCTAACGAATCCCTGTGTCATTTACTGTTTCATCTGAACCATCACGTTACTCACACCCCTGAGACTGTTGGTACAAAGCGCTATGTAGGTTGCCTGTAGTTTTTGCCCTGTGTATATGTTTATATGTGTGCGTGTGTTTATGTAGAAACAACCAGCCTCCCCATCCCCAGATCATGGCCCCTGGGCCAAGCTGTGGGTTGGGGACAGGGGCGTCCCCTCACTTGGCCTTCTTGCGGAGGATCTTCTGGGACTCTGGGTAGTGCACCAGGATGTCCGCCAGGTCCTTTTTATCCAGGATGAAGAGGTTGGCGAAGCCGCGGGCCTTCACATTAGCTGTACGCCTGTTCCCTCCACCCCCTGAAAGCAAACTGCACAATCACAGGAAAGAAGACTTGTTACCCTTGCTAGTCAGATAACTTACTGTACATGCACATCCAGAATAAATGAAGTTAAAACCTCTTAAAGTTCGACGGCCCTCATACGGGCCGCCACACCCTTGCGTGCAACGTGCCGGGCTGCGTTTCTCCCTATCATTCAATACATTGTTGGAAAGTTGAATTTGCCGCCTTTCGATCGTCACCACACTCAACCTATTGTGTGCTTCGGGTCTCGAGTTACAAGACGAAATATCCAGCAAGCGTCATTTGACAAGCCATTCCGACGAGTGACCACATCCGGTTGTAAACGGCCCTGAACTGACCAGTCACCGCTGATTGACCACCGTTGTAGCCAAGGAGCGTCTGCTCCGAAAGCGATCCCAGACGAGCGCTGATTGCAACAAGAAGGGGGCAGAAGAAGACCAACAAA
This sequence comes from Notolepis coatsorum, assembly GCF_963971535.1. Classification (NCBI taxonomy): domain Eukaryota; kingdom Metazoa; phylum Chordata; class Actinopteri; order Aulopiformes; family Paralepididae; genus Notolepis; species Notolepis coatsorum. The sequence continues at coordinate 22,294,710 of NC_140184.1, forward strand.
TTCGTAGTTTTGACTTGCGCGTCTGAATGAATGGAAGTGGACGGCCATTATTGCTGAATTATTGCGGTACACACATTACAAAAACCTTTGTAAAACACTCATTTTACGTGGGATTTTTATAAACTTTGGACTGTATGACTATAAAACTTCAGGCTATGAAACCGTTATGTTTTCCAGCTCCTACCTCTCAGCTGGAACCCAAAAACAGGCATCTGGCTACAAGTCAACACAAAAGTAAGGAGCAAATATTTTACTCAAAGTGACTTTCCTTTATTATTTAAGAAACTTCAGGGGACTTCCGGTTTGGCGAGGTGCGGGTGAGCAGCTGCAGAACAGAGCTCCCGGTCAAAAATTCAAGAAAGGTAATACAAAGTTATAAAACACAATAAAAAGTAACAACTCGAAGATAAAAAAAAAGACGACAAGACCCAGTGCACAAAACTCGAGGAGAAGTGAGAGAAGAGTGACCCCCGACAAAGAAAATACGACGAAGGGAGAGGTACAGCACGAGGAGATGACGCAGCAAGTATAACGTGAGACCACAGCGAGGTCTGGCTGGAGACGGAGCTACAAGCTAACATGGAAGCTAACACGATGAATATGCAAGTTAGCATTCGGATCAGGCTAGAAGCAATACAGAATGCTAACGATGCTAACATGCAAATCAACACGCAGGCTGGACTCGATGCAATACAGAATATTCAGAGGAACATGGAGGCTAATTCAAAAGAAATAAAAACGTTAGACAACAGCGAGGCTGGAGACGAGGCTACAAGCTAACATGGAAGCTAACACGATGAATATGCAAGCTAGCATCCGGATCAGGCTAGAAGCCATACAGAATGCTAACGATGCTAACGTGCAAACTAACACGCAGACTGGACTCGATGCAATACAGAATATTCAGAGGAGCATGGAGGCTAGTTCGGGAGAAGTGGAACGGACGACCCCCAAAAGAGGGACAAAGAGACACTGGATACAACCGGACCAACCAGGACTCGGGCGCCGGGGTCGGCCGGACCGTCCGGAATGCGAGCATTGAGGCCACACACACCAACCGGGAGCCAAGCGCCGAGATCAACCAGACCAGCCAGACCAGCCAGGATTCAAATAACGAGATCTCACACACCAAACAGGACTCGAGCACTGAGGACACACGCACTGACCAAGATTCAATACCACATATACATATTATTTGAGAGTGAATGGATGTTATGACTCGAGACACACTGCAGATAACACACAGACCACTGGGAATACAGACACAGGTGAACACATTAGTTGGGGAAATTGGGTCTTGATTCGGGACATATAATATAAATAACACATACTAGACTAAACTGTAGACACCAACACACAGGACACACAGCTAAGAGGACAAGGAACATGGGGAAACACATTCGGAGACCTGACCGGGAGCTCTGGAACTGTACTATCATATGAATGAAAAAAAATGCAAATTAAATGTTGGACAATAATAGGGGCATTGGAGAATCCCCATTGGGGATATCTCCGTCGTTATAGGAGGGGCCTCTCCAGGAGAGCCTTATCCCTCCAGCCCGCCAACGGGGATAAAAACCTGGGAAGTACCAATTGTCTTTAGTCTTTTTTTTTGTTAGAATAGCAGTTGCTTTAAATGTGCACATGGACAATTGTGAAGGACAATAATTCAAAAAGTTGGACATGAAGAGAGGCTTGGAGAATCTCCTTTGGGGGGGGTATCTCCGTCACTAGGGGGGGGGGGGGCTTCTCCAATAGGAGAGCTGATTCCCCTCCAAACCGCCAACGGGGGAAAGAGTGCTAATCATATGACTTATTTTATCTTCATTTAATTTTTTCTCATTGTGTTGTCAGTTTAATTTTTCATAAATGCGGCAGTGAGGGGGGGGGGGGGGGGCATAGTATCGGCGGATCGAACCGGGAGAGGGGGGCCTTGCGTGTTGCGGGGTCAGTGGTGGGGTCTTGTGTGTTGTGGGGTCAATGTGCGGGGGGGGGGGTTATCTGTGACATGGGAGGTAACGGGCTGGGCTCGGTGGTGCACTCTCCTCTACTGGGCCTGGACCAACAAATTCAAGGGACCCGTGTTGCAGGTGCCCGGCTCCGTGTATAGCGGTCCTGGGATATGGGGGAGTCCTACTAGTGGGCCTGGGATATGGGGGTGCTCTGATTCTTGGGGAGGCCTATTGGGGGGGTCAGAGCGGATGAGTGTGTTGTGGGATTGGTGTGCATGGGGTGGGGCTCTTGGGGACATGGGAGGTAACGGGCTGGGCTCGGTGGGGGGGGAGTCCCCTGTCCTCTCCTCTATTGAGCCTGGCCCAAACAATTCAAGGAACCCGTGTCGCTGGGGGCTCGGCTCCGCACGTAGCGGACCTGGGATATAGGAGAGTCCCAGCGGGCTTAGCTCAGGGGGGGGGGGGGGGGGGGACCATCGTTTTGACCCGGAGAGTGGGGTCTTGTGTGTTGTGGGGTCGATGTGCGGGGGGTGGGGTTCTTTGGGACATGGGAGGTAACGGACTTGGCTCGGTGGGGAGGAGCCCCCTGCACTCCCCTCTACTGGGCCAGGCCCAATCAATTCAAGGGACCCGTGTCGCTGGGGCCCGGCTCCGTGTATAGAGGTCCTGGGATATGGGGGAGCTCTCTGGGATCTCTCGGGGTGGATGGCGGGAGGATGGGGATATTTCTTTATTATTTCTGTTATTTGAATGTATTGTCTGATGTATGTTTCTAAACTAAAACTAAAACTGCAAATAAAAATTTAAGTTTAAAAAAAAAAAAAAAACTTCAGAATTGTACCTTTCATGGCGGCCGGGTAGCGCAGCGGACTAAGCGCCTGTCTACCACCGCAGAGACACTGGTATCGAATCCAGCTGTCAGCGGTGCCTCCGGCTTGGCCGGTCGTCATACTGGCACAATTGGCAGTGTCAGCGGGAGGGAAGCCGGTGGCTGGTAATCTGGTCGTTGTAAACAGCGACTCCTACAGGTCGGTCAGGGCGCCTGCACAGCGAGGAAGGGATCTGGGTGAGGTAGTGTGCCCTCCCACGCGTTACACTCACCCAATAAGAGTCCTCGCTGCCAGGTGAAAAGAGGCTGCTGGCTGTCTCCTATGTATCGGAGGAAGCATGTGATAGACTTCAGGGCTCCCTAGACCAGCAATTAGGGGGCAAATGTGCGCAACGACCAGGAAGGGGAGGGGGGAATTGGCATAACGACTAAATTGGGATGGGAGAAAAATACAAGAAAAATAGGAGGAGAAAAAGTGGATAAAAAGAAAATAAGAATGTTACCTTTCAAAAGAGACCAGACTCATGCATGTGCTATAAGTATAAAGTATAATAAATCACAAATTACTTTGGGTATGCAATCGACAGGCGTTTTATGCAACATTTTCTGGTTAGATAAAGTTCAAACAAATAAGTAAACTGTAAAATAAGAGTTTGTAAAATGAAAAAGGAATGTCATGGATTTTGTAGGTGAGGACCAGGATTTTGTAATTGATTCAGTGGGAGACAGTCCTATAGGACTGGAGTGATGTGGCGGTGTGGGTTAGAAGTCAGGCAGATGCATTCTGGACCATTTTAAGGTTCTTTATGGAGCTAGCGCTGATGCAGTAGAGGAGTGAGTTGCAGTTGCAGCAACAGGGTGTGAGAGAGAGGGTCGGATGCTTGCAATACTGTGAAGGTGGTAGAAGGAGGATTTGACAATTTTACATATCTGAGGGGCGAAGGAGAGGGTGGGGGTGGGTTGCGTGCCTGGGAGGAGGGAAAGACAGTGGTGCCATCAGTGGTGAATGTGGGGTTGTTGTTTTTCTACCAGTAGGTGCTGATGAGGAGTAGTTAAGTTCTGCCACTGTTGAGTTTGTGGAAAGTTTGTGGAAGTTTTATTGCAGACAGGCAGGAGTCGATGTGAGAGTGGGGTGGGTTGTGGGAGGATTTGGTGGTGAGGAATAAGTCCAGGTTATCTTTTGTATTTTATTTTTTTATTATTTTTTAAACAAACATATAAACAAACATGACAACACACGATAAGATATACAAGCATTAATTGTCAGGGCACATCCAATGAGATCACATTTTAGTTAGTTGTCTTATATAAGATATACCCCTAATACCTGTTATCTAAAAAACCTACACACATATGCTCCAGCTCGAACCCCCCCCTCCCGGACCCCACCTTGAGAAGTACCTCCACTATCCCTCGCACCTAACCAGACACTACCATTATAAGCTAGCTTTTATTCTCTCCACCACTTCTAACCACATTGACATTTTGGATTCATTGAGACCCAGAATTCTTGCTGTAGATATTTCATGGTAAATTACATCGAGATATGTAAGAAACCAAACTTTACGGCAAATTTTTTCCGGTTGAAACCAGCGTGATGCGATCAGCTTTTTGGCTACTGTGATACCCGATAAAACCAATCTCTTTAGCTGTGGATTCACTGCAAACTCAAAAACATCATTCAATAGTAATACCGAGGGGTGTACAGGTATATTCCAAGATACGAGTTTTGATATTTGTTGGGTCACATCTTTCCAGAATGCCTTAACTGGTGAGCAGTCCCAATACATGTACATAAATGTCCCTTCGTCCCCATTTGAACATTGGGTGCATTTGGAATCTTGTTTAAGCCCCATTCGGCACAGTCTTATAGGAGTCAAGTATGTCCTGTGAATATAGTTAAGGTTGATTTGTTGATGATCCGGGTTCCTTGATGTAAGTCGGACATTTGCCCAGGCTCCTTGCCAATCAAAGTCATTTTCCAGGTCTGGTATATCCCTCCTCCAGACAGAGTCTAGTTGGAGGGTTTCATACGAGGACGTTAGTAATTGATGATACAATTCTGAAACAAAACCTCTCGATGTCTCTCTTGCGTAGAAGAATTTGTGGTATCTGTGGTGTTCAATTGGTCTGTCTAATGGAACACCGTGAGACTTCAAACATAGCTCTAACTGTTTGTGAAAAAGCCATGTGGACTTGGTGAGATTACATTTTTTGCGTATTTCTTTATCACTACAAAAACCCTGTTTGTTAAAAACATCCCCTAATGAGTGTATGCCTTGCTCTTCCCATATAGGGAATCTTATAGGTCGTTTTCCAATTAAGAGTGCATTGTTATTGAATAAGGGAGTATGATTGTGCCATTTTTGTGGGTTAGGATTTTTTTTTTGTGATTCACGCCATATCCGGATCGCATGAGTAACTATGGGGCCAAATTTTCGTTCACAGTGCTTGATTGGTAGTTTAGTGTATGCTATGTCCTTCAGTCTATGTGGGGCTACTATGTTTTCTTCTATTTTTCTCCAGGATGCTAATGCTTGGGAGTCAAACCATGTTGTCAATGGACTTAATGTGTACGCCTTAAAATATAGGAAAAAATCTGGAAATGCCATGCCACCATCTGCTTTATTTCTCTGTGCGGTGGATCTTTTTATACGTGGTGGTTTGTTATTCCAAATAAATTTGTATGTGGAGGAGTGTAATCTTTTCCAGTAACCCTCTGGAGGGGGTAACGGTAGCATTGAACTGAAGAAGTTGATTTTAGGTAGTACATCCATCTTAACTATTGATATCCGTGCTTGTACTGTGTTTTTGAGTTTTGCCCATCTATTAAGGTCGTCTTTGATTTTGTTTTGGATTTTTGTGTAGTTGTGTTTCACCGTTTGTCTTATGGTAGGGAATATTTCCACTCCCAAGCATCTGAAATGTTTTACCATCGGTATCTGTCCTGGGAGGGTTGTATCTTTTTTTGCAGGGGTGTTAAGTGGAAGGAAAGCCGACTTCGGCCAATTTATCTTAAATCCCGATAAATCACCAAAGTCCTCAATCAACTTGAGCAGATGAGGCAATGTGGTGTTGGGGTTTTGCATGAACAATATTACATCGTCCGCATATAAACTAATTTTTTGTTGTGTGCCCTTGATTACGATTGGTTCTATGGATTGGGATTGTCTTATATATTGTGCTAAAGGCTCTAATGATAGATTGAACAGTCCGGGACTAAGAGGACAACCCTGTCTGGCAGAGCGTGATAACGGAAAGATTTCGGAGATGATTGTGCCTGTTGTAATCATGGCCGATGGGTCTTTGTATAATACTTTAATCATATCGATGAATCCTTTTCCTAACCCCATCCTTTCTAGCACTGCCCATAGATACGACCATTCCAGCCTGTCAAAGGCTTTCATAGCATCCAGGGACAGCATCGCCTTAGGTATGGTGTCCTCCTTGTCGGCATCAAGTACGTGCAGTATTCGTCTTATGTTTTCAGTGATCAGGCGGCCTCCTATGAAGCCAGTTTGGTCCGGGTGAACTAAAGACGTCATATGCTTTTGTAATCTGATGGCTAATACCTTAGAGTACAGTTTGATATCTGTTCCGAGGAGGCTTAAAGGTCTATAACTACCGCACTCGTTGGGGTCTTTGTCTTTTTTAAGGAGGACTGTTATGAGTGCAATATTGTCATTCTTATGGAAGTTCCCCTCCTTGACTGAGTATAAGATCATATTTAGTAATAAGGGGCCAATTATGTCCCAACAAGAAAGGTACATTTCTGATGGGAAACCGTCTCTTCCAGGAGCCTTACCACTTTTCATTGCGGTTATGGCCTTCTTGAGTTCCTCTAGTGTGATCGGTGTTTCTAAAAGTCCAGGTTATCTGAAGTGGAAGTCCAGGTTTAAATGGCAGAGAATCTGACTGAGAAGGAGAATATAGATGATGAAAGGGAGTGGACCAAGTGCAGAACTTTGGGGAACACCTTTTGTGACTGTGGATGTGACAGAGGAGTGTTTGTGTAGAGAAACAACGTATGAGATACGGTGGGAACCAGCTGAGTCTGGTGAGCAAGATGTTGTGTGCACCGGTGTCAGCAAAGGTGAGGCGGTCCTTGAGGATTTTGAGGAGGGCAATTTTAGTGCTGTGGAGTGGGCGGAAGCCAGACAAATAGGCATTCCAGAGGAAGGGGAGATTGGCAGGTAGTGGTTGAGGCAGTTTTTTTTCAGGTTTGGGGTGACATGCTCCGTAGACAATGAATGGGGCTCTGACTTCGTGAGGCCAGAAAATGTTTGTGTGAGCTCTTATTTGGGCATTGCTAAAAGGTCTGACCCAGAATGAATATCTAATTTGGGTGTAAGCGCTCACACAAACATATTATGGCCACACAAAGTCAAACACATTCATTGTCCATGGAGCAGCCCCAGGTAGATCTTACAGTACATCCCAGTAACATCACTGATTGGAGGGTTCCTCCTCAGATTTCTAGCCTTAGTGTTCACAAATATTATCTTAATATAATAAATATAATAATAATATCTTAAAATGGGTGACATTCTCCTTTAAGTTGCAAGTCTGAAGACATTACGATTCTCTCGAGACACACCTTTATTTGGAAGAAACCCCTCCCCACGTGCACAATTTATATTGGGCCATTTAATACCAAGGATATATCCGAGGTCTGAGCGGGGAGTCACATGCCTTTGGTATTGAATCGTCTCTATGCTCACTACTTATCTCAAGTCTGAACCAGTGAAAAAGAAAGTTGTTGAAATGGGAAGGTTAATAAAGCTGCTTGTGCAATGGTGTGGTTGTAATGTAGGCAACCCTGTGGAAATAAAGTGGTTAATAACATTCTGCTCATGCTGTGTTTCAAACATGAAAACTGTGGGCTTATTATGTTGGGCTCACACTACTGGATAAACCCCTGTGAACTATTTAATGCACGATACAACTGATGGGTTAATTATTAAATGCACATCAGTTACGTGTGTGATTGAGGTAGAAGAGCTTAAAGAGGAGGAACTCTGACCTGATCTCTCCAAACACAGAGCCGGACCTGATGGTCACAAACACCGTCTTGAGATCAGGGCCGCCGACCACCTGCACCTCCCCCTGCTTGATGATGTACATCTCCCTGCCAATCTCCCCCTGTCGCACCGCAGACAGAGATATGTTAAGGAGCACACACACACACACACACACACACACACACACACACACACACACACACACACACACACACACACACACACACACACACACACACACACACACACACACACACACACACACACACACACACACACACACACACACACACACACACACACACAGATTGTATTCATTCACACATGCATAAGGGAATACTTACACAACGAAAGCTAGGTTTTGGATAAAAATGGTATATTTCACTGGTTACCTTTTTGCAGACAAAGTCCCCTGGCAGGTAGACCACGGATCTAAGCCTCATTAACATGTCAAACACCATCTGTCTGTCACAGCCCTACAAGAGGGAAAAAGAGGTGACAGACAGACAGACAGACAGACAGACAGACAGACAGACAGACAGGCAGACATACAGACAGACAGACAGACAGACAGACAGACAGACAGGCAGACAGACAGACAGACAGACAGACAGACAGACAGACAGACAGACATACATACAGACAGACAGACAGACAGACAGACAGACAGACAGACAGACAGACAGACAGACAGACAGACAGACAGACAGACAGACAGACAGACAGACAGACAGACAGACAGACAGACAGACAGACAGACAGACAGACAGACAGATAGATGTGAATCAAAGTTATTAATTAGAGTAGTGCAAATGTTTTTCTTTTATTGTACTTCCAATTAAAATCTAATTGATTGTCGTCCTTTCTACTGACCTGAAACAGGGCCACTTTACTGATGATGGCGTAGTTGACATCTACTGCCATATCCATCCTCATCTTATCAGGCAGCTGGACCAGCAGCTCAGTCTCATCTAGACGGCACAATCAAAGGAAGTTGGAAAGAGAAAGAGAGTGACAGAGAGAAATATATATACTGTAGAGAGTGAGAGTGAGAGAGAGAAATGTAGAAAATACCATCGCAGTTATCATGTCTTTTATTTCAAATACAAGAGGTAAAACATGCAGCATACTTTGTCTTTGAGTTGCATTGTAGTTGCATTGTAACACTGTCCACACTACCTAAAGACATGCAGAGTGGCGGCGGTGACATTGCTTACCAAGCATGCCCTGACTCTTCCACGTGTAGTCATACCAGGTCTTGATGCGGTTCTGGACTTCCCGAGGAATGTGATAAGAGGTCATGTACTGGACGGTGCCGTCCATACAGGCCCGGTAGTAGTTTTCCCCTGCAGTGGCGGCCCCCACTACATCTCTCATCTGGTAAAATAGAATCACCATCGGAAACGGGTCAAACGACAATTACACCTCACCAAGGAGGAGTGGAATCAGTCCTGGAGGTTATGTACCCTGGCTCTGGTCAACTGAACTGACCTGACCGATCATAATGGAGAAGGCAAAGACGCCGACGAAATAGTTGAGGAGCTGGAAGCAGATTTCAAAGACGGTGGTGGGGTCTGGTAACCCTCCGATCGTGATCAGGGTCTTCACAGCAAAGTAGTAACAGCGGATGTAACTGCAAACAGCCAATGGATTTATTTTTTTAGACTACTGTGATAATGTAAAGTAATGGAATGGACATGAGATTGAAAAGGGTGCAACAGCTTGTACTTACGCAAAGCCTTTGCCGTTGTAGACCCACTTGCTAGAACCCAGGCCTTCATATTCAGACCCCCAGTAGAACAAACAGGCATTGATGTGCAAAGAGTACAGCAGGTAGAGTGTAGTCCGGATCACCCTGATAGGCAGACAGACACAAGTATGGGCTTTAGCTGGTAGTCATGATGTGGTTTGTGAGTGTTTTGATTCCCTGCCCCGTGTGTGTTTCACTTTATGTTACCTGTAGATGTAGGCTCTTTTCATTACTGCTTCAATACGATCATTGAACTCAAAGAAAGCCATGTACTGGGAGAGAGACAGGGTTCTGGTCTCAGTCATCACTCATATCACCAGTCAATAAGAATATTGAAAGATCAAACGTAATATGTCCAATATAGTCTCACCTTCAGTAGTCTGGGAAATCTCAGCAGGGAGTTAACGCCAGTGAAATAGTAGAATATCTCCATGGGAAACAGACTCAACATGTCCATCTGAAAACAAGACACAAGCTCATAGTCATCTATATCTGAGGAATATTTCCATACTCAAAGGTTTGAAGAACTGCTTTTCTGTGTGATAATGAAAAAAGAAAACAGCTGTGCTTATATCTCACCTTGAATCTCTCTGTTGTCATGTAGTGGTCTCTCATATCCTTTGTATCACACTGCAATAAAAACGTTCTAGATTAAATGTTTTTATTTGTTCTTTAGTTTTGCCTTTTGTCCATTGGTTCCACCACATTTGCCACAGTTTTCCCTTGTGTTAGATATATATTTTTTTAAATGTCAAAATATTGGTTGCAGATATAAAAGGGGGCACAAAAAACTCTGCCCACCAAAAAATATAGAATAATATGAATAATATATGTATTCTTTTTGGGACAGTTTTTGGCAAGCGCCTATGTCACCTATAGGAAGCTCCGCCCCTGCATTGGTTTATTAACCAGTGCACTGTAGGGAATGACTGTGTGCATACGTTTATGTGCAAGAACACACTCACCACTATGTCTCCTGCACGAATAAACTGCAGTCTGGCCTGGAATATGAAAATATCCATGATGTAGATGACGTCACAGGTATAGTCCATCAGAAGCCACATGTAGACGTTTTCTGGAGTCTGGTAGGGGAAGATCCAGCGCACTGGGATCATCCACACGTTCCAGTTCCATGCCATCACCACGACAAACAGCCAAAGCACATAGGCCAGGTCTACAGAGAGGGAGGGAAGATAGAGACGTGGGAGCAAGTCACGAATTATAGTTCAGTGCAGTTCAATTCACTTCCATTCCATTTAGTCTCATTCTGTCTCTACCTACCAGTCGGGTCAAGGCTGGGAGGGAAGCGGTAATCCAGTATGGTTCGGAGCCAGTAAGGCAGCGGGGGCAGCTTTGGAAGCTCTGGGATTTTGAAGGTGTATCCAAAGAACTCATAGTAGATGTCCTCCTCCTCTACCTCCTCTTCCGCTGCCTCAGGCTCATCCTTCTTGTCATCCTCCGGGGGAGGGGGTGGCGGAGGGGGAGGGGCAGCTTGGGGTTGAGGAGATGTCATGGAATGAATATTAATTAAATACACCAAGTACAATTTCTACAAATTTTGTTTCTACACGATAAGGTTACGCCTTAACACAATGGCGCCCGACCACGGAGATCTCCGTGTTTCGATTCCACCCGTTGTGGACAGAAGCACAGATATATCCGGGGCAAGTTGTTATTGCTTTTATTCCATTTTAATAACCTATTCAAGGTCGCCGAGCGGCACTGCAGATGTACCCTACTCTTTGAATTCGAGAAAGTGCAATACCGGCCAGATCCTCTTAGGGGCGCTATCGCGATAATGCAGTGTGGCCTGTGGCTGAACGGAGCATTCTTTTATTTTTTTTACTTTTAATGGAGTTTTCAGTTAGCTGGATTCTGGATGTGCAGCATGTAGCTTGGATTATGTTTTGGATTGCGGATTTCACTATGCAATAAGGGGATTTATCATCAGCCAATGGACATATCGATCTACCAGATGGCGATCCAACCGGCTCATGGTAAGATCTTTTTCGCGTAAATTACAGCCCGATTGAGCCTTGTTATACGATCGGCCTATGTGGCTACTTAGACGAACACGGTTATTGGTAATCAATAATAAGAAACGACATCCCCCCCCCCCCCCCCCTTTCATGCATACATGCTTGAGGATCGTGCCGATCATATGCAGTTTGAGTTTTAACTGTAGCATCTGTATAACGGAAATGCCATTGGATATAACGTTAGTAACTATTAGCCCTTTATCTCGCCTTCCAGGAAATATACTAGACCAAATGCCATATAACGCTTATATTCACAGCACTATAAAATGAGAACATATTGATGAAAAAATTATTTCTTTAATCCATTTTGAAGGGACGGTTTATGGTCCCAATTGACAATGAGAATGGACAGATAGCAATACTATAAAGTATAGATTTAGCTCTACAAACAGCCCCACGTCTGTTTACATTTGCCGGTCCTCGAGATTTATTAGACACATCCCAATGGCCCCGAATGTGTTAAAGGGGGACTCCACCAAAAAAACGATTAAATAAAGCACAGTCATTATGCTTGTGATGTGACGTATGGTGCTGTGTTCACCTGGATGATAATTCCCTTTTCTGTTCCGCCCATCCCTTCCTGTAGAGTGGCTAATTACCCGATGATGACAACAGCTGAGGGCAATCACTCATTAAGGGGCGGGTGGATAAAGCCTGAGAGCCTGCACCCACACAGGACCTTTTTGCCATTGCCAGTGACCTGTATGGATTGTGGTTTGTGTTGGCCTTTCTGCCATTTCCACTATTAGGTGGATTGAATATTGTGTTGGACTTATTGCCACTATTGTGTGGACTGGATTGTGTGTTGTATTGTTATTGCGGTTCAGGTACACTTATATTGTTATTAGACCTATGTATGTGACAATGCTCATCTCACACACAAAGTGTATTTGTTTTCAGAGTTATTACGTGTGATGTCATTGGGATGTCACATATTCCAGGAAATAGAGTTCAGCGAAATTATGAAAAAGCTAAAGTGAACAGTGGTCTGGTCCTCATGATGAGGGACTTCCTATCCTATAAAGAGTCCTTACTAAGGGAAACATGTAAGTGTCAATCAGCTCATCATAAGCACTGGTGTAACAGAGAAGAAATTATATTTGTTTGCATGTGAATTTTATCTAAATTGAGAAACATCATACCGTATTTGTTTTGGGAGCCACCTGTGACGTGTTGAGGTCATTGTATATCGCGCTGCATGTCCCTGTGGGGACACCGTACCTACCCAGCAGTTTTGTACCCGTCTGCTGAGGTAGGTTCCCCATTGAAGTGTAGCTCTGCTATTTCACTATTTTCTCTGGTTAGAATTTGTCTAAACATTAAACTGTAATAACATAGTGCACAACGCTCACTGTATTACATAATGTAATGATAACTGTGTTGGTTTGACCGCTGGTATTGGTTCTGTGTGTGTGTCGCGTTTTGCAAACGTTAGAACTGGGGAAACGTTCTATGGCGCGAATACTTTCTTACAATAATCTCGAGAAGGAAGTTTAATGTAACATTTTATGTTGTACATGCAGGTCTACAAGATGTGCAGTGACCAGGAAAAACACTACAGCTGTTTTATTTCATGTCTTTTATAGGTATGTGGCTCCATACATAGTGCAAACATGTTATTCAACGTTATATCTTTGTTCACGTATATTGTTGCATTTCCTGCTATGTCCAGCAGGTCGTGCAAGTTTACCAATTTGGTTTATACACCTGCAAGAAGGCTATGGTATTGTGTCGTGGTATATTGTATTGGAAAGTAGTGAGTTTGTTATTTTAATTGTTATGAGAATGTAAAATACATGTACTTTTATAAATACTGTGTCATTGAGACGTTATGAAAAGAGCAGTTTTGGACCCGTCTGCTGAGGTCTACAAGATGTGCAGTGACCAGGAAAAACACTACAGCTGTTTTATTTCATGTCTTTTATAGGCAATAAACGGTCGAAAGCAGTTCCGTCTCTTCAATCTCTGACCAAATAAGAACCGTTACACTGGGGATCCACAGAGCATAGTAAATCTGCTTCATCTGTCTGCGGAGTGTTCCTTTAGAACAGCGGTTCCCAAACCTTTTTGGCCGTGCACCCCCTGTCACCTCCCGACCTATCTGACGCACCCCCCAATGGGTTTCTGTTAGAACAAATTGTTGCTGGTCTCCGTGCACAGATTTAATCTTTTATTTTATCTCTTCCCACGGCGACTATGGATAGGGAATTTCTTTATTTAATTAAAATGTTCACGACAACATGGATGCATGTACTCTGCCAGCATGTTTAATATCCATAATACTAAAGGTTTGACTAAGATTTTTATGAGATTTTATTGTAAATATATATTTTTTTAATTTACTACCATTAGCCTTTTCATGTCACGCACCACCTAGACAGTTTGGGAACCACTGCTAGAAGCTGTTCAAGGTGTTCAAGGAGTGTATACATACCGGGGGCCGGCCCTTCCTCCTCAGAGTCGTCTGGGTCCATCAGCTTTTCCTTCTGCTTCTCTGTTCGTTCCTTGAACAGCCTCACCAGTTCCGCCATCCTTATGCCCAGCGGCGTGCAGGCGGGAGAGGCTGCCGACACCGGAGGCACCCTGCAGGACGGCAGACCGCGGCGCCATAATGGTTATGAGGGATGGATGTGACTGAAGTTCAGCTCACACAGTGTGTATGCACAGGAGAATGTTTGGTTTGGGGCAACAAGTTATCTTTTTTGTAGGTCTTATTTTGACATTTTGGGACACACAAATGGAAGAAAATAGTTAGAAAATTATAAGTTCAGCCTAACTAGCTGGTTATTAAATCCATATTTTGAACTAAACATCAACAATGTGATGGTTTAAAAACATCAGTAGCCTCGTAATATAGTACGCCAATATTTTATGTTTTCAAAAGTCTTCAACTGACATCAAACTTATCAACTTTCTTTTCTAGATACAAAAACTTTTAAATTTGATTTTTGAAATGCCCTAGTTTGGCAGGTGGGTAGACAAATTTATGAGGATGGTCTGTGAGCATCATGATAAAATATATGTGTGTGTGTATGTGTGTGTTATTTCACTCACTCATCTTCTGGACTGGCACTGGCTTGGCTAGGACACGCCTGGAGACCTGTCTCATCACCATCCTCTACACTAGATGGAGACAAGCCGAAAAGATATCAGGAGACATAGGAGGAGAGAAGGACAACACAGAGACGTCCAAACGTCTACCACCAAAATGCTGGTGTTTATTATTTACACTAAAAGAAAAACTGCACAGCTAACTATGAAGGAGTGCTTTGGGGTTGACATTTACATTTTGTGAGGAAAGCCAGCCTGAAGAATAATTGACCTATCTCAAGCCCTGCCCTCTTTTCTTGATGTTCCAATCACAACTGTTGCTTTGCTGGAAATTATCTATCTGTGCACTGCCTCCTATATTCATTTTATGTTGGGTCAAACTATGGAGATCATGTATTTGTCTTAAATACTGTGGGCGATACATATGCATATTACCACTGGCCTTGGTTGAAGTTGTTTCTTGAAGTTGTTTTCAAGGGAATGAGAGGAGCTGATTTGATTGGCCATTAAAGGAATTAAAGGAACATGCCAACATTATGGGAAATGTGCTTACTGTCTTCTCCATGTATTCCTCATGTTAGTCATTTAGCTGACGCTTTTATAGAAAGCGACTTACAAGTTCTGTATAACCAAGTCAGCAGAAAGGGTACAACTCTAGTGTGCTGTGCCAGGGATGCACTTACCCCTTACCACTTGTCTCACCAAATTACCAACAATGTGCGCCAGCGCCCTGAGCGTATGCCTGCGCTTGCGTCTAGATTCATGAAAATAAGTCCATGGCTCTTACCTGTGATTTGTCAGTAAGATAGCAGGGACAGTGAGAGTGATAGGCGGTTGTTCCTGCGGTGTGACCATCTTAGGGATGTTTAATATGCCTTTGCCCTCATCTTCATCCACATCCTCTACTTTAACCATCGGTGGAACACTGTGGCCTGTCTCTGAGAAACACATGACAACCTTCTATGATGCAGTACAATATTTCAAAACAAAATGATGGAACAAAGAATTTCCCAAATAATGTAATTAACAAAATGTTCCAAAATTCTAACATCTGGTACAGCACAGCAAAATACAGCACAGCACAACACAGCACAGCACAACATCCAATTCTTCAGGATGTTAAGTTCACCTGATCTGGAGTCAGTTGGTGGCTCGTTGCGAAGCAGTGCAGAATATGACAATGGTAATGTGAAGGCCAAGCTAAGGTCGGGGGTCATAGTTAGGAAGGGGCTGCTAGTGACACCAGGGGTTGTTTGTTTGGCACGCTGGGGGTGGTTGTTGTTCTACTAGCTGTTGGGGTTAAGGCTGCTGAGGAGAATTGTGGGAGCTGGGATTATTGATGCGGTTAATGGCGCTGAGGGAGCTGGGACATCTCTAATAATAATAATAATAATAATAATAATAATAATAATAATAATAATAATAATGATAATACAAATACAAATGTAAAACAACAAGACAATGGGAGCCCTAACAAATAACATGGAAAACTAAGCTAAAGAAAAGCCTGGCAGAAGAGATGTGTCTTCAATCAAAAAAGAGAGATGGACTCAGTGTTGCGGATTGAGGCAGGGAGAGCGTTCCAGAGGGTAGGAGCAGCAGCACTGAGGGCTCTGTCCCCAACAGTATGCAGTCTGGTGTGAGGAATGATGAGGAGTCCAGTCTGGTGTGAGGAATGATGAGGAGTCCAGTCTGGTGTGAGGAATGATGAGGAGTCCAGTCTGGTGTGAGGAATTATGACGAGTCCGGTCTGGTGTGAGGAATTATGAGGAGTCCAGTCTGGTGTGAGGAATTATGACGAGTCCGGTCTGGTGTGAGGAATTATGAGGAGTCCAGTCTGGTGTGAGGAATTATGAGGAGTCCAGTCTGGTGTGAGGAATTATGACGAATCCAGTGAAGGAGGTCAGAAAGGTATTCAGGGGCAAAGTCATGGAGACACTTATAGGTGAGGTGGAGAATTTTGAAAATCACACAGAACTTGACCAGGATCCAGTGGAGGTACTGGAGGGTGGGGGTGATGTGCTGGAGGGTGGGGTGATGTGCTGCTAGGGGTTTGTGCTTGTGAGTAGCCTGGCAGCAGAGTTCTGAACACACTGAAGTCTATCTAGGGCTTTACTGGGCACTTAAACAGGACTCCATTGCAGTAGTCCAGTCAAGATGTTACAAAAGCGTGGATGAGGGCCTCTGCAACACCAGTTGAGTCAGTGAATGACGGCCAGAGCCTGGAAATGTTCTTGAGGTGAAAGAAGGCAGATTTGGTGATGGATTTGAAGTGTGACTCAAATGAAAGAGTGGAATCCAGTATTACACCTAGGTTTTGGACTTCAGAGGAAGGGCAGATGGAGCAGCCATCAATCGGCAGCACCATGTCACCAACCTTCCGAAGCAGGGCCTTAGATGCCACAACCATAAGCTCTGTTGAGTTTGAGTATGTTTGATGTTATCCATCACCATAATGGCGGATAAACAGACTGAGGGGAAGCATATAGATAAATAGCTGGGAGCCAAGCACAGAGCCTTGGGTCACGCCTTGGTTGACAGGGGCAGAGGTGGAAGTGGACTCCCCAAACCATGCCCTTATATGAATTGCTTCCTGTTGGCAAGGTAGCACCAAAACCAGGATAGGGGAGTTCCAGTGAGACCCAGGTGGTCAGACAAGTGGGATAGGAGGATGCCGTGGCAGACAGTGTCAAAGGCAGCTGAGAGATGAGGATGTTAACATGGCCTCCAGCGATGAGTAGGTCATTTGTGACTTTGTTTAAGGCAGTCTCTGTACTGTGATGTGCTCTGAAACCGGGTTGTAGGGGTTCATAGAGCTCATGGTTGGACAAATGTTGCTGGAGTCAATGCGCAACAGATTTTCCCCAGGATTTTAGCACAGAATGGAAGGTTGGAGATCATCCGGAAGTTGTTGAGGTAATCCGGGTCCAGACCTTGTTTTTTGAATGGGTGTGACTGCAGCCATTCTGAGACTGGGGGGAACACTGCCAGACTTGAGAGAGGTGTTGACAACATTAACAATGAGAGGACACAGAGCAGGTAAACATGCCTTGACCAAGGCTCTGGGCTTGGGGTCCAGAGAGCAGGAGGAGGTCTTGGATTTAGTGACCAACTCCATGATGTGAGCAGCATCCACAGGGGAGAAGGAAGAGAAGGAGCATTCTGGTGCAGGGACAGTGGTGGTTGGGTGTGTTGGTAGAGTCTACTTTGCCCTGAAAGAGGTCCAGGGGCAGGAATAAAGGGAGTGGAGTAGACAGTTGATGGTGGAAAAAAGTATTTGGGTGTTATTTTGACAGCTACTGGTGATATTGGAGTAGAAGGCCATTTTTGTCCAGTTGTCACCCAGTGGACTTCATAGAATGTAGAACGAGTTCTGGGGTGAACCAGGGTGCAGGTCGGGATAAAGAGACATTCAGGGTGGCCATAGGGTCAAGGCTGGAGGACAGGGCTTTGTTGTAGTGGGACACAAGGTCATCCGCAGAGGTCACAGCAGAATCGGAAACATCTTAAGCCAGGATCATATCCCCCAGGGCAAATTAGTCTATGTTTTTTAGGCTCCTGAAGGTGATGGGACACTTGTGAAGCTGCCTGGTAGGGGGGGGGGGGGGGAACATAAACGTTGAAGGAGATGGCAAGATGGTCAGAGAAAGCCAATTCCAGGCTCTGTAGGTGGGAGGGGGCTCTGCCGGTTGAGCAAACCAGATCCAGTGTGTGACCTTTATCATCCAGTGTGTGACCTTGGACATGTTGCGTGAAAACAGTCCAATATAGGCAAATATTGAGCTGCAAATGTACAGCTACTGGAGTCCATGTGGATATCGAAGTCCCCTAACAGCAGTGTGGAAGGGGACAAGGAGCAGACAGATGTGAGCAGCTCTGATAGCTCTGACACGAAGGTACAGGAGGGTTTTTGGAGGAAGGGGGGGGGGTAGATAAGGACAACTTGGAGCATCTATAGGCAAGGCAATCGTTCAACGTCACAAGACACAAGACAGAGATATTAGAGCTAAAAACTAAAAACAACACCCAATAAAAGACTTTAAAAATACCACTACAAGGAATGGAGAAGCAACCAACAAACAACGCCAGGGCCCACTCAGCTCTGAGGGAAGGGACAGTTTAGGAAGGGTGATGTTGTTGTCATGTAGCAGCTGCGTGAAGCTTTCAAGGCACTTGGGGGCATAGGGGATACGAAGCAGAAACCTCTTGACTGGAGCACAAGTGGTGGCCACTGGGTGGGGAGAGAGCCACAGTCAGCTATAGAAGGTCAAGGTTCATACAAGGTTACAATATCAAACAGCTGTTTCTGATGTTAAACCCAATATGGTGATCTTCTACATCTTTCCCGCACACAATTATTTTGAATGTATAACTGTTGTGTTGCGAAAAATAATAGTCTCACCTTCTTCTGCTGCTGCCTCCTCCTGAAATAAGAGGAGTAATAGGAGATAATAAACCCTTGTCCACAAAACAATACAGTAATAACTAGAAAGGTGCGCTCAGTAGAGCACAAATCTCCACCAGGCGGCAGCATAGACTAATGAAAGCAGATCTCCCTGCATATCAGAAAAATATTTCCGATTACATGATCTCCCCCCCAGGCTTCTGCCTGGTGGAGAAAAATACTATATGCGTAATATATATTAACCTCTTCCACCCGTGCGGTCCATCGGCGGACCGCAAATGACATGACGTCATAAATCAATCTGTCTAGACTGTATGACATAATGTTGCATTTCTTTTCCCAAATGTATCCAATAGTAAACATCCTAACCATGTCACAACAGCAGTCATAGTGTATATTTTCAGCAATACGTTTGTTTACCAATAGGTTAAAGTGTTATTAGTGAGATTTTAGTTTTTGAAATGTGATCATATTTTCGCGGAAATCCGCCATTTTGAATTAGCGGCCATCGCCGAATGATGATCATTTGTAGTCATATGAGCACAGGGCATCCAGAGCTCTCAATGAGCGTTGGAATTTAGAAAAACTACATTACCCAGCGAATTATATCTTCCTGCAAGCAAATTACTTGTGTATGAATTTCTTTTATTTCTCAGGATACTCTATCACAAAACTGAACGTTATTGGCATAGATTGGAGCACAGTTAGTGTGTCTGTGAACATTTAGCAACCATCTGTGTTGAAATCCGATCCAAAATGGCGGAGCCATATCCATTCTAAGAATCGAACTGTACATACAGTAGATTTCATTCTTCATTCTTGATGCACGCCTGGTGATACTACATCCAAATTGAACTCTGCCATTTGAAAGAGGAGATTTGGCCCGATCCATAGATGTGCGAGTTGGCTATAATAAGGTAATTTATAGGCCTCATATTCTATATTCTATAATAATATTTAAAATTGCATGGGTCGGGAAACGATAGGAAGATGACCATCCTTAGTGGATGGAGCATAGGGAGGGGATTGGAGAGTGGGTATAGGAGGGTTAATATTAGGATGGGTGGGTTAGGTTATAGAGTAGAAGTAGGGGGGGTTGTAACTGGGGTGGTATTTTTCTGTGTTTTTTGTACTGTTGTCCTATATGTGTGTAATTGTTCCTCCTCTGAACTCTTGGGATTGACCGTCTGGGCCCGCCTGGATCAGCGCCTCTGTCCTCAGCCTGGCTGCACTGGTATGTTCTCTACGCATTTAGACAAATTCGACCATGGCTAAATTGAATATTATTATTATTTACTTAACGCCCCACACAAGCGTGCCAGTGTCCTTTGGTTATTGAAGAGAAGAAATATTGACATTGCTCTCCTTAGTGAGACGCATTTATTGGTGGGTGATATATCAAGGCTAGCAAACCGACAATATCACGTTATCTCCTCATCCTCAGCCGACAATAAGACAAAAGGAGTTGCTATAGTTACAAGACGTAACCTTGATATCAAAGTCCTGGATGTGTGGTCGGACACGGAGGGAAGGATTACTATAGCAAAAGTTGAGTTTTCTCATAGGAAGATGGCAATAATAGCATTGTATGCCTCTAACACATTTGATTCAGCGTTCTATAATACAATCACAAGGAATATGTTGGAACTTACTGGATATGCTCTCATTGTGGGTGGCGATTTTAATGCGTGCTGGGATGCGGAGATGGATAGGTCCGGGTCCTCTGAAACAAGCGACCAAAAACAGTCCTCTAAGGCCCTCAGGATGTGGGCCCAGGACACGGGGCTCGCAGACCTCTGGCGCATATCCAATCCCACCCTCAAGGATTACTCTCACCTGTCAGCCAGACACAAAACCTTCTCTCGAATAGACTATGCATTCGCGTCCCCTAATATTTTTGATAGTTTCGACGTCTCATTGGTTCCCCTAGCTCTCTCGGACCACAAGGGGATTTTCCTTATGGCAACCTTTGGCAAGCTCTCCACGAGAGCTCCCAGATGGCGTTTTAACTCAACCTTATTAAAGAACGATGATTTCTGTACTGAGTTCAGGAGTAAACTAGTTGAATTCTTGCAGATCAATGTCGCCACAGTCGAAGACCCTAGGGTCCTGTGGAACGCATTGAAGGGATTTATCAGGGGTCATGTCACACTTTTCGCCTCCAATTTGCGTAAATCCCGGTCCAAAAAACGAGAAGGACTGGAAACATTATACGCGGACCTATACGCATCTTTGCAAACTAAATATAATGAACGACTAAACACACAACGCAAGATAGTCAAGAAAGAAATAAACTCCATACTTAAACAACAGTCTGAGTTCTTGATACATAGGACAAGGCAAAATTACTACTTTCACAGTTCCAGGCCTAGCCATCTATTGGCAATGAAAATACGCTCGAATGATCATTTCTCGGATATCCCTTCGATCAAGACGCAACAGGGAACAGTCACTACTGATTCGAAAAAGATCAACGACACTTTTAAAGAATTTTACTCACAGTTATATAGCTCAGAGGTTAATTTCGATAATTCTAAATTTGAATCGTTCATTGGCGGGCTTGAGATACCCCACATTTCTGAGGAAGAGGCTAAGGAACTGGGGAAACCGATCACTCTTATGGAACTTAGGGAGACGATTGCTGAAATACAAAGGGGTAAGGCACCAGGCTGGGATGGGATTCCACCCGAGGTATATTTAGCTTTCTGGGACCAATTGGGTCCATTGATGCTCGATATGATCAATTACGCTATCGAACAAGGGGAGTTCTCAAGAGATGTCAACATGGCATTGATTTCTTTACTTCTCAAGAAGGATAAAGATCCCAATGACTGTGGTAGCTATAGGCCCTTGAGTCTTCTCGGGGCCGATCTAAAAGTGTTTGCCAAGATGCTGGCCCGCCGCCTGCAGAGGTTTATGACGGTATTGGTACACTGCGATCAAACTGGTTTTATCCCGGGGCGCCTGGCTGCAGATAATCTTAGGAGGCTGTTGCATGTAGTCCATAACAGTAAAGACAATACAGCTCCGTCCACAGTTCTGTCCTTGGATGCCATGAAGGCGTTTGACAGACTAGAATGGTCATACCTGTGGAAGGTACTTGAGGTTATGGGTCTTGGAAAGAATTTTATTCATATGATTAAAGTCCTGTATGCCTCGCCGTCGGCAATGATACTGACAGGCAAAAACTGTTCCACACTTTTTTCAGTCTCCAGATCTTCTAGACAGGGTTGTCCTCTGAGCCCAGGACTATTCGCGCTTTCCCTCGAACCATTGGCCCAATTTATTAGGCAATCGGAGGACATCGTCCCCATAATGGTCAATAATACACCACACAAAATTGCTCTCTATGCAGATGACCTACTGATTTTTATGGATGACCCCTCCCAGTCGGCCACAAAATTACTGGGAATAATCGACGACTTTGGTAAATTGTCAGGCTTTAAGATTAACTGGAACAAATCAGCCTGCCTACCTCTTAATGAGCTGGCATTTGTCCCTATTTCAAAATGCAGACTAAGGTATGGACCGATCATAACTCACGTGATCCAAACATGGCGTAATGTACAGAAGTCGTGTGCGGTTAAATGCCCATGGTACCTGGACTCTCCAATTTTTAATAACCAGCAACTACTTGTTGGGCACAAGCCGGTTAGTATTCCTCAATGGCAAATGAGGGGAGTTCATACTCTGGAGGATATTTATGATAAAAACGGCCTTCGAGCGTTTCAGGACTTAAAATAATTTTATGATCTTCCCGGCGAGTCCTTCTTTCTTTACCTTCAACTAAGGTCAGCGCTGAGGGCGCATGGCGTGCCGTGGGCTCAAGCTTTGCACCCACACCCCTTCCTCAGGCTCATAGTGGACAGGACGACCTCCAGAGGGTTTGTCTCAGACTTTTATACACTCTTAATTTAATCCACGTATAAAAATGTATCATTGGATACAATCTGGCGTGGAGATATCCCGGAGTTGGACCCCGAGTTTGACTGGGATGATGTTTGGGCAAATGTGGCATTGTCTTCCCGCAACCCCAATCACCAGCAAATTAATTTTAATTATATTCATAGGACCTATCTTACACCTAGGAAGCTATTTGCTATGGGACTGGTAACCGACTCTCGGTGCACTTTGTGCTCTCAAAGGGCCACTGGCACTTATATGCATATGTATTGGGATTGCCCACCAGTAGCCCGCTTCTGGAGGTCAATAACAGACAAACTTTCAGATCTGTGTGGCTTAACTATCCCATTCACAGCTGTTACGCTACTCCTGAACGATATAACAACACTACCCGCGTCTGTACAACAAAAAAGGGTTGTCCTAGCGGGCGTCACAGCAGCGAAGAAGCTAATAGCATTGAGATGGAAGGAGCCTGAGAAGCTCACAGTGATTAACTGGTCCCTAACACTGTTGGATGTGATTTATCTTGAGATATCCACGGCGCGGGTGATTGGGGTGGGGCAGGCTGGGATTGACCTTGAGAAGGTCAGAACCGCCGTGTGCGGCTGAGCGGGGTTGGGGTGCTTGGCCGGGGGAGTCCGGCGGTCTCGTGGGAGGGGGAGGAGGAAATGTCTTGTCTGTCTTGTCTTTTGTGTTGTCCTCTTGACTTTAACTGGGAGATTTTATTGGGGGGGAGCTATTTTGCTATTTCTTCACTATTTGGGCACTTTTACACGGTTCCTGTGAGTCTATGGAACACCTCTGTAGGTTTTTGTTTTTCAAGAAGGTTCATTGTTTTGTTTTTCTAGTCGGGTACTCAAAAGCAGCGTTTTTCTACCTGAGGACCTTAGGCCGTTTTGAGGCTGGGCTCCAACCACTGTGTGACCCGGTGGCATCTGCCACATTGTTATGCAGCTGGGAAATCTCTGACATCACTGATATGCACATTTTGAGATGACTCAGTTCGGTGAGGGTGAATGTTGTGAGGTGAATTGGAAGAATAGGCCTTTTTGAGAATTAGAGATATACGTTTTATTAATATAGGGCCACACGGCCGGGAAACGGTGCTGAATACTGGGAAAGGCCATTTATTAGATAGTACCCCTTTAACTTTTAAATGGTTGTACTCTGTTTTCTTTTTTTTATCTTTATAATTTGTTATTTCTGTATTATTATTGTTTCTGTTATTTCCCTGTGAAGTTCTGTGTATTGTTATTGTGGTTATTGTGTTGTCTTGTTTTCATCAAATAATAATAAAAAAAAATTATCAAAAAAAGAATTGCATGGGTCCGGATGGCAGAATTCAGTACTGTATCTACAAAACTTCTGTTTAATCATCTTCCCTTTATTCATTTCCTTAGATATTTTGTATACGTTATCTCAAGAACGAGCTCAGTGGCAGTTTTTCATGTCTGGTCATTTTTAGCATGGTGTTATTTACTGTCAAAGATGCAAAGAAAAATCCTAATTAATATTCTCCTTTGTTTCATCACAATTTAAGAAAGCCTAGTAATAGACACAATATTTCTGACACTGGGAATACATTCCATGAGATCCATAGATGTCCCTAGATACCAAGAACATGCAAATTAACATTGTAGAAGTGGAGCAATCTTCCATTTACTTAGGTATGTATTTTAGGCGGATTTTCAGAAAATAGGGCTCGGGCCTAAGAGGTTAATTCATTACTATATATAACTTGTTAATAATAATAGATAATAGATTTATTTTATATAGCGCCAGGCCACGTGAGCGGATCGGCGCGGCCGAGAAATCCGCTCTTCGCTCTTTAAAGCTTGGTCCGCTCCGCTAATCGCTCATGTTGACCCCGCCCCCAAGTCGCTCTCCGCTCCCTCACCGCTCACCTTGAATCGAGCGCTCCCCGCTCCCCGCGCCAGATCGCTCGGCTTTTTTAAATTTTTTTTTGGAGCATGGTGTAAATTAGCTCAAACTACAACAGTCTACTTCCCCTGGGCCCCTTAACAATTGTTTGTATTGAGCAGCATTGTAATTGTACCCATTCTGCAATGTTAAATAACGTTGTTTATCCATTCACTAGCTCTATTAAGCGATGATAGTTAGCCAAGCCACAATGCTATGGTCGCTGCCATTAACGTTAGCATGTAAGCTAACGACAACAACAATGGCGTCAATACTTTTCTAACAGGAGTGAGTGAAGGAGGAGGAGTGAAGCCTGAACAGGATATCACAGGTTCACCCTTCTCAATTCTCATTGGTTGAAAATGGCCTTCATGTTTGTACATCGCCATCTGTTGCTTTGGCATTGTACTACATGTATATTATTACATCAGTGTTAAACCACTGTGTGAGCGTCCCGGAGTGGATTGGAGCGGAGGAGAACTCTCGCTCTGGACGTCGCGCCGACCCATTTTAAAACCCACTCCTCGCTCACGTCAAAACCGCCCGCTCCGCTCCCCGCGCCGCTCCCCGCGCCGCTCACGCTCCGATCCGCTCACATGGCCTGTATAGCGCCTTACATAAAGTATCTCAAAGCGCTTTACATACATTACATTATGACAAACACAGTACATGGACTTTCACAATGACAACATGGTGGGGATACTACAGAGAAAGGGAATATTATTACATGAAAGGTTACCTGATCTGTGGCAGTGGTTGCAGCCTGTGAACCTGCTGGTCCTGGCTGTTTGGTCACTGGCTGGGAGACCTGACTCACAGAATCTCTTTTTGCTAGAGATGACTCAGCCTCTGTCACAGGAGCGGAAACTTTCTTCTGTGGTTCTGGCTCAGTGGGTGGAGTGTGAGGCTTGGCTGGCTCTGGAACTGGCTCTGGGTCAGGGGAGGCCCGCTTGGGTGCAGGTGTGGGTTCTTTGTTGTCTTCAGCTGGCTGGACTACAGTCTCTAGGCAAGGCAGCTTTTCACAAGCAACGACTTCCACCAGATACCTGGGGATTTAGAGCGGGTGGGGGTGAATGTAAGAGTAACTCTGGTGCTGTACTAAAAAATACAGTATGTTGAAACCATATGTGCTTGAAGGAAACGCACATCATTTCTGTCCATTAGTCTGAATTATGACAATCTGATTGGTTTAAAGTGGCAGAACTGCACTATGCTATGAATCCTGAGTCTGAAAATACCCTGTGTGAATCCACAAGGTAACATCAGGTTATTCTATAACCCTAGTTATATGAGTATAGCGAGCGCTCTGCTCTCTTGGAACTATCCCTTTATCCAATCTAATAATGAATAATTTTTCTCCACATGCACACACCCATCCGCTTGGCCACACCCACATCCGCTCCTCTACATAAGCGGGGTCGTGGCCACACCATCAGCTCCTTCCCAAGTCTTTCACCACCGAAGGCGAAGACCACGGGGTCCTCAGTGAGTCAGAGCAGAACGCTCGCTATACTCATATGACTAGGGTTATAGAATAACCTGACGTTATATTATCGTATAGCTTACGCTCTGCTCTCTTGGAACACAGGAGCTGAGCAGAGCGGAAGCTCGACAGATGTACCCGCTGAGGCCCCCCACAACCATCAGAACCGGGGAGGACCCGAGCCCCCTGGACCCCCCTAGAGGGGGACGGGAGGGAATCGGATCCGACTGTGCGAAGAGGGTTTAGCACCTCAAACGCACAGGGTGAGCAGATCGTGGGACTTACCTTCACACAGAAGGACCCGCGACCACTCAGGCACATCCCACATGCCACCAGGGAACGGACGGGAAGCAAAACACCCCCGTCACAGCCCCCAACATCACGGGGTCAAAGGTCAAGAAACCAACCCTGTGGCAAGGCCATAGCAGCAGAGCGCGGAGGAGGACCCAGCCCCAGGAACAGCCTGAAGGCCAGGACCCCCCGAAAAAGGGGGCCCGGTCAGGCCAACGATGCCGTAGCATCGAGACCCCACCAGACGGTCACTGGTGACACCACCCCCCACATTGCCAACGTATCGGACAGGGCCAAATCCAAGAGCAGGCCCTTCCCCCCTACGGCACGCCACCCTGAAGCACTCCACAAGAGGCTACACCCCCACAACACTGTGGGGCCAGTCGGCGCACCGGGGAGACAACCCCCAAAGAGGTTCATCCCTCAATCCAGGCAACAGGCCCCAAGAGCATAACTCGACCTGTGCCCGGAGCACTGCGGACTAGACAGGCGCCTAAGGGGTCTACTGTGAAACAGTACCCCGGCGGAAGGGGCGTTCGGTATGCTGTGCACCATGTCGCAACCTCCACAAACCCGACCCCTCAGAGAGGTCGAGGTCCAAGAGAAGGCTGACACGATTGGCAGACGTCATGAAAGGTGCAGGGGCACACTCGCGGGCAGACGGGGTCAAGCCCGGCCTCAACCCGAGAGTCGACTCTGCTACCAACTCACCGGGGAATCAACCACCCCCCTATGTTTAGTTTAACAGGAGGCGGTTGTTCCTTTAACCCACCAAGAAAAAACTCAGAAACATAACTGCGCGTATACACCGGCTATACAGGCAGTACAAGTGTTTCAGTTTTCAAAGGGGTTAACCCAGGTCAACAGGTCGACGAGAACGAGTTCGGACCTGGGCCCGGCAGACCGGGACGTACACAGGGATGCCAGAGGGGTTCAATAGAAAACCTCTTCGACAGCCCCCTCCCAGCCCTGCCCAGCAGGGGAAGGGAGGGGCGAAAACTAATGGAGAAGGACCAGTCCCCTTAGCACAGCGCAAGGTACAACACAATATGGACCAAGCACACACTGTGAAGGACAACTCGTAGTGCCATACCTATGACACACACATCCATAACATAAATCCCTGCGACGGCCGGGCCGACCCGGCATTTTCCCCCCGGGGGGAAAAGTCCTTCAGGGTACCAGAACAGCAGATCTGCGCCCAGGCGGACAACAGGTTAACTGACCTAGTCCCATGTCCTAGTCACGCCGCGATCCCCAGTCCTAAGAGGGGGGTAGGTACGTGTGCCGATCCAAAAACATCACAGAGAGCGCCACCAAGACGGTCAGTATGTGAATGCGCTGCACCTGGTGGCCCACCCCATGGGCGTGAGACCCCTCCGCCAATGCTTTGATCTACTCCGTCATCTCCCCCCGGAGATGAACGTGAGTCGTCGAGTCTAACCTAGTACACTGGCGCTCGGAAGAGATAAAATCTCCTTCCCAGTCGCTCGCATAAAAAACGCTGTTTCTATGAATGAGCAACCAAGGCGCGTCAGCCCATGACGTGGTTCCACACCGAAAGCACCCAGGGCCAGCGCTATGTACACGTTGAGACCCAAAAAACACATCAATGGTAATTCTAATAAGAAACCAGACAACGTTCCCTCCATGCCGTCTGGGACGAGCGGCAGGAAGCCGGCCAAACAAGACACAGATATGGGTCCCATATGACACGTCTGAGGGAAAAAACTTTGTCAACACCGCTCTGTATATAAGAGGGAAGACAGGGAACCCCCAGAGAGACCATCCACGTGAGTAACAATTGAAAAGATATATGTAAACATTGAGCCACGTGACCAAAAGCTCAATACATATTTAAATAGAGAGCAGAGCAGAAAACGAACAGTTTCCAACGCATCGCATCACCCAATCTTGACAATGACAGTGGTCCATAACATGGAGCCTGAAAGAACTCACGGAAGTCTCATGACCAATAGAAACACGGCCAGTGACGTATTTTATGGCCGGGGAAATCCCGTGACCCACCTGTCCAAATATGGCGTGGGACCAGGGAACTCCCCCCCCCCCCCCCCTTTCCCCTCCCTATGACGCGCTGACCCCACAGCGTGACAGGAAGACCGAAGAACAGGAGCGATTGTTAGGAGTAACGCGATTGGGCACTGAGAGAAGCGTCAGTGGCCAATCAGATCGCACAAACCGAACGCGGAAGGACAACTGGCTTAGGGAAAGTATTCACGCGTCCCTGTGCCATGTAAGCCTCCATTGCTGGGAAGAATGGGCAGACAACGCCTGTCTCTCTCACAGGACGACGTTGCCAGAGATGACCTATCATGTCATCAGGAACAGGTGCCGGCAGTGGCTGCGGCAACGCCACACCATTAGCGGCTGCGGCGGCCGCCATGAGCTCGGCGAACAAGGCAAGCAACTCCCCTTGCATACCTTCCTCCACGTATGGGAGGCTGCCTCGGGCGCCAACGTCCGACGTGGCTGATAGCTGGGCATCTTGTCTCGGGGTCGGAGGTTCTAACCCAACCCTGGAGTACAAGGGACCCCAAGGAGATGCAGCACTCCCCGCCACTCCCCGAGGGGGAGAGTGATACGTCTCTACTGGGGCTTCGAACAAGAGAGCTCTCGCCCCCTCCATGTAATCCTCAGTTTCCATCGGAAATGGAGAAGAGGCAAGAGAACTCTCGTCTGGCTCCAGCACAACACTAAAACCAGGCCGTTCACCCCTGCTGCTCGCCGCCTTACGGCGAGAGCGAGCCGAGGCGAAGAGTCTGCGACGCAAATCCTCGGCCACCAGAGGAGCTGTCGGCCTATCGGCCGACTGTCCACTGGTGGGGGAACCAGGGCCGGAACCCGGCCATCTCACAGGAGATGGAGGCTCAACGGCCCCTCTGCGAGGCAAACTCACCACCGGGCGCTGCCCAGGCGCACCTGGCTGCCATGACCGCGGAGCCAGAGACGCCCCACGACGCACGGAGGACGCTGCGATAGTGAAACGCTGGTGGAGGGTAATGTTGTGAGCGTAGACCCTCCGACGGTGAAGACATTATCTCTTCGTTTTTTTCATAAATTTGTGAGAGAGAAAAAAATTTCAAAGATACAATGTCAACGTAGCTCCTTTCCAACAACTATTTCGGCACTAAACTTAAAGTGGTGTATACAGGCACTTTACGGTGGTGAACATAGGGAAGGAGCTGATGGTGTGGCCACGACCCCGCTTATGTAGAGGAGCGGATGTGGGTGTGGCCAGGCGGATGGGTGTGTGCATGCGGAGAAAGATTATTCATTATTAGATTGGATAATGGGATAGTTCCAAGAGAGCAGAGCGTAAGCTATACGATAATATAACTGGTAAAATAGGGTGAAACAGGGGTAACGGGAGGAAACCTTGGAGCAAGGTTACCATAGCAGCAGGGGATACTAGAGAGAAGCTTTGCCAGAAGTGAAGAGGGTGAAAGTGGTGCATCTACTTTTTTATATCTTGATGTCCTGTTTGGCCTTTTGACTGACTTTGGGCTGAGATGCAAGTGTATGAAAGATGTGTGAAGAGATTGAGAGCAAGAGAGCAATGTGACTGAATTAATCTATGTATGTATAATCCAAACATTACCTGAAAATTGGCTAGAAATATTCCAACATACCTTTTGAGGTCTGCTCTGATTCACAGATGAACAGGTGACACAAAACAAAAGATGAGTCAAACTCAACCAAGGGAAGACAGTAGGTCATTGATACATTTAGTGACTGCACTGTAGTAAGAAGCCACGTAGCAATGTGTATGCAGTAGACAGCAAACTATAGTATGTACACTAGGGACGCCATACGGTGCTCAGTATACTGCATACGGTGGTGTCAACGCACAACTTCAGGGAGAATAGTTTGTATCACTTCAGTGGCAACTTCTCAGTAAGCTTGTGCACAGGAAATGTGCCACCCATACAAAGATAATACACAACATAGTGCTGTGTGTTAGAGCATGCCACAGTAGTAGCGACATCATGTCCACTGCATTAGCTAAAGTCAAATTATCTATCTAGTTAGCAAAACATATGGGCTACATGGGAAATGTCTGTGTATCTTTAGTATGGGAGTGTTCCTCCACTCCACTTCTCCAGTTTTTCTCTGTTATTCTTTTACTTTTCTTATGACTCTTATTCTCTGTGATCTTGTCACACTCCTCCCAGGAATTAGCAACCTGCATGGTGTGCAGTAAGAGATGGACAGAGAGTGAGCTTAAACAGACAGCTCAGAGAGTTCAGTTCACAATGTCAGAGAGGACAGTTTGCTGCTACAGCTGATTGCATAGCCTGGGCAAAGCATATAGCAGCATAGCTTGAGGCAAGCATCTATATCCAACTACTCTATGTGCTATATATATATATGCTATACCCAATGTCCTTGTTGAAAGTAATACATTCAGGCAGTCTATATGGTCTGAATTCCCTCTCAATGCTTTCCTTGAGCCTAGTGATATTAATATCAAGGTTTAATTTACCTATCTCAAATCAACTGTTGTGAATGGAGGACCAGGAAAAAAGGATGGAGTTTGGGATATATATATAAATATATATATATGATATGATATAATATATATCATTCACTGCCAGTCAGTGTGTAATTCAATACATTACTAAATCCCTCCAAGGGCCAGATTCCTTTTTTCCCCAGCAGTAAAATTAGCTCAAAGCCTGATACATTGGCCAAATACAGGGCCAATGTGGATTGTGTAGGCCTCAACCTGATAGTGATGCTGCTTACTCATTTAGCTCATTCTCCCCAGGGCTGGTATGGTCCTCAGTGACACAAGCCTCCTCAGATAGATTATGCTCCTCTGTCACCACATTTTGCTCAGCGGAACCTTTTTCCTCCTCCTCGACAACTCTCTCATTCTCCTCAGTAGTCGCGCTCTCTTCTGCATTCTCCACTTTGTCCTCTACTGTAACCTTCTCCATCTCTGTTATTTCCTCAGTGCTTTTACTCTCCTCTATTAAGTTATTGTCTCTAGATAACATCATCTCCGCAATTGTGTTCTCCTCAACAGGTACTTTCTTGTAGGCCAGATTGTGCTCAGTGGCCTTGTGCTCCTCTGTGCTAATATAATCTGTTTCCTCTGTCATCTCCACTGTTACAGTAGTTTCATCAGACATGAGCGATGGTGCTGTGGTATTCGCTGCACTATCAATAGAAATCTCAAAGACAGGAACAGATTCTGCTGCGGTACTATCTGCTGATACTTCATCCTGTTGAATGACTGTATCCTCATTAACCATCGTATTGTGAACAACATTGCTCTCGTTTGGTATGTTTTGTTCCTGAGCTGTGGGTTTCTGTTCACTATCACATTCCTTGATAGTTAAAATTTCCAGTGGTTGTTTATTTTCCCCAGGATGGTTTGCCATCTCTGCTGCCTTTTTTGCCGTAGATATCTCAATTACTGATGTTTCTACTGCCACCTTTTGTTTGTTATCATCCGCAGTTCTCTGATTTGATATAACATTTTGCTCTTTTGTAGTTTTTTCCTCAACATGCTCACAGCTCTCAACTGTCACCTCTGACATCATTTCATCTTCTTCAGAGACCATTGTTTCATTCTCCTCCACGACAATATTTGCCTCTGTAATTTGCCTCTCTTCTTTATCCTTTGTGTTTTTAGATAGTTCATTTTCCCTGTCAACAGCATTTCTCTCGTCACGAATAGCCCTTTCATTTGTTATATTCCCTTGATTTATCTCACTCATAACGGCTTCTCCGTCAGTTCCAACAGCCTTCATGCTTTGGCTCTCTGCGATAAATCCAATCGTTTGCGTGGCCTTCTCTGTAGATTTGATTTGTTCATTTTCATCTTTCCTCAACAGCTACAATGTCCTGAATAGCACCGTCGCTCTCAGGATAGCTACTGTCCTGATCTTCCGCGGTCGTAACGATCACTGATTTCACAATCTGCTCAATGATTCTCACCTCCTCGACTAATGTCTGATTCTCAGATATGTTTGTTCTTTTGATGATTATTTTCTCCTCAGTGCAGTTATAATTGGATTCCTCACTCCCTTGGTAAACTTCGCCCTCCGGTACGATATTAATATTCTCAGTGACTGTGACATCTTCTATTTGTCTATTCTCTTCTTCCATCTTGTTTTCCTGCTGTGTCTCTTTCCTAATCTCCTCAGTGAATGTAACTTCGCCCTCAAATCTGACCCCAGGACTCGTTCTCTCTTCTACCACTTTACTTTCTACAGGACTCTTGTTCTCTGTGCTCTCACATCTGTCCCCAGGACTCGTTCTCTCTTCTACCACTCTATTTTCCTCAAGACTCTCTGTGCTCTCGTCGCTCTCCTGGAGATTCTGCAACCTGGACGGTGTGCAGGGGGGGAGGGGACAAACAGAGCTTCAGATTGTCATACTTCAGAGTTCAGATGTAATTTGCAATATTCAGGGCTAGATCCACAAAGAATGGATTGCACGGTGCTAATTGCACCCTTACTTACAATTCATTATGAATTGAAAATGGGGGACCCTGATGTAAACAAGACGAAAGTCTTTCTCTGGTCTGCATCCCCTTAACACTTTCAGTGCCAGGCCGTGTTTTCCTTTTTACCCCGTTGATGCCACGGTCCACGGCCCATGTAACGTTAATATCGCCTAATCTATGTTTTAAATTATGCTATGTGTCTAATCTGCCCATCGCTTATCAAAGAATCATTTTCCAGTCAACATTGGCAAAGCAGATTGTGTTTTTATCGCTTCATTTCCTTTTTATAGCATTTTGAAAACCACTCGGTTTAGAAGAAAAAACAACACATTCCCTGATAATCGCCTTTTACTGGAATATTCCAGAACGTTATCATTTGTCGGTCTATTTATGAATAGTTTTCAAATAAACGCTAGATGGTCGATAGTATATGTGTGCGCACGCACGCTCGTGCCGTGCGCTGATAATCGCTGCTATTATTTCCTCATGGCTTTTACAGTGAAACAGCCATATCACATATAGTGGAAACGCTTATATCTCCATGAAAACGAGTCTGATTATCCTAACACTGATAACATAGATTCCTTAGCTGACATCAGATGGTATCCAAATGGTATATTCCAATTCCTGATCACCATTCGAAAAAATCGATAAGTATATTGATCCAACGTGTGTACCGTATAACCCATGCTCGCCGCGGCTCAGAGGCTCCAGAATGAACTCTGGTAACTCCGGCTGCATCAGTGGACAGGAAAATGTGGACTGGAATATTTTTTTCCCCCATCCATTTTCATTGAGTCCATTCCAAAAGGGTGATTTACCATCTGGGAGACGATAGGGGGCGCTTTTTTCACATCTGATCGCCGGCGGCCCCTGGATCTCCAACGGTAGGCTTGCGTGATGCAATATGATTTCAGATCGCTAAAAAAAAATGTAAAAAAAAAATCCGAGAAAAGCCGTGACGTGGCTTTCAACATCACAATCGTAAACCCGAGATTAGCCGTGAGTGGCGTTCAAAGTGTTAACAATTGTGTGTATTGAGCCGTACTGTATTGTACCCATTCTGCAATCTGTTAATACAATTTTCATTCAATCAATCACCGCGCAATACAGTACGGCTCAGGCAATTGTAAGTAAGTGTAAGGGTGCAATTAGCACCATGCAATCCATTCTTTGTGGATCTAGCCCTCAGTATTTTACAGAGGGTGTGTGGAGATGATCTAGTGTAAGCGCTGTGGTCAATCTTTGGTTTTCCATTGCAAACTAAAGGGAAATAATTGTTTTAGAATGGAATTTTTTTTATTCCTATGGTCTATGACAGTCCAATCAATGTTATGTGTGAACATGTACAACTCTCCCTAAAAGTCAGAAACCAGAAAGCCAAGAATTACCCTTGATATCATCAAGTCTGAAGCCAGTTTTGTAGTACTCAAGTCTGAGTCCTGGACAGATTTTCAGCTCTCGTGACTCGACTTGGACTTGAGCACTGATGACTCGGACTTGGACTTGGACTCAAGCATTGACTGCATTCGGACTCGGAAAGGTGCAGACGAGGACTTGGACTTGTTAATTGATAAATACAGTTATTTATTTAAAAAAATATATGTAATAGGCCCTAATCATTTGGCATAAGATATTGATGGCTAGTGCATTTGTTTGGCCATTGTGTCACAAAGTAAATAAACTCCCTTTGAAATGGTGACTGCTGTGTAATTTATGTTTAATGTAGACATTGTTTTACTTGTATGTCAGCTCTTTGACTGCCAGAGTGGAGTGGACTCAACCTTGTTGACTTGGACTCGGACTCGGAGTAGGGTAATGGGGACTCGACTCAGACTCAACTCTGGCTCTTCTTTGGTGACTCGGACTTGAACTTGGACTCAAACACTGGGGACTCGAGATTCGACTCGAACTTGAGATTTAGTGACTCGACTACAACACTGTCTGGAGCAATCAATTGGTCAAATCAATAGAGATTTTGTAGACTCACAGAATGTTTGTTTTAGTTCTTAGTTAGTTACACACATGAGCTCAATAGGTTTTGAAACTAAATATACCATTTGTTCCAAGAAAAAAACCTGAATACTCTCGCAGTCAACTTTACTATCTTTCCAAGTTCATTCTCGACGGAGCAGCTCCAGACATGTCTACCTAATGACATCAAGGGTAGGCTCTATACGTCATGCATATCCCTGCTTGATTCACATCCTGCTACCCTCAGCCTCGGTTGCTCCTACAGGTGCATTATGTGAGATAGAAACTAACCATGGCCCAAACAAATACTGGTTCCTGCTTTGGAGCTCGTATAAAGGTCTGGGACCTTGAATTACACTTGCAACAACTGGTGTATGGTGTAAGTGAAAAGCCTTTGCCTCATCTTGAGGTAGTAGCTTAGTCTTTTTTCTGTTCATACAAAGGAGTCACTTCTAGGATTCGAGGATTACTGCGCACAGTATACCTTGGTAAGTGTTTATAAGAATATCATGAATGTCCAGGATATTTTTTTATTTTAATTTTTTTTAACTGGCTTCATCTTTGTCATCAACATACAATTTGTATTCACAGTCTTCAAGTATTCACAATACATTGCAAAAGCTAAACACACCATGCAGAATTACCACAAAGGCGCCAATAAATCCTAGTTCTCTGGTTTCTGGCAATAGGAGGGAGTTATTCACATTCCCAAATATCAGTTGAACGGTCTGAGACCAGAAGAACAACATCTATGTCCTAGATTCTACTTGTACCATAGGAACTCAAATTGAGTGGAGTTCCCGTCTTATGCTATGGTAATTGTAATGTTTTAGTACTATAAGCAAGCAGGAAGAAAACAGCTCTAGCTGGAAACAGCTCTGACAGTCATTCAGCACAACAGATAAATAATGAAGCACAAGACTATGCAAGGTCAGTTTGCTGGAATAACAGTGTCAGAAAGCTGTCTGTTGTTAAACATAGTCAAACATCTCGTTCTCTCTCAGAGAGAGAGAGAGGTAAGTGATGAGTTCTGTTTTCAGGGTATGAGATGTTAGAAGGTCCCCATGAACAACGCTTTGAGATACTGTAGGTACCTTTTACCCTGGCTTACGAGAGGATGTGGACAAGGAGCAATTTGCCCCTTGGGGGACCACTCTGGAAAGGCGGCTCTATAGAAATAGAATATTCTGCCAAAGACAGGATAGTGTTTTATCTACCGCTCATAAAGAATTTAACAACACAACGTTTTTGTCACTCTCCATTGCAGAGTGTTGGACGATGCCTCACTGATCCCAAGCCTATGATTGGTCGTCAAAGAATAGCCACCCCCATTACTGGGGATAATCAAGGAACCCTTTCCAGGCTCTTCCGCGTAAGCCAGGTTACTTCACCACATAAGGTTGAATGTTACATTATGTCCTACAGCAGTGAGTGCGTGGGTGGTGGAGGTGGTGGTGGTGGGGTGTGTAGGAAGAAGGGGGGGGGGGTGTGCAGGAAGAAGGGGAAGGACTTACTCTGGATCGTCCTCGTTCTCCTCCTCCAGGATATTGGGCAGTCTTTTCAAAACAAACAGTGAGCAGGACAATTACGAAGGGTGGTCTCCATGGTGATGGCCTGTCCTGCTGGGTGTGTTAGCATTCACTGCGTGTGTATCTGTGTACCCGTGTGTATGAGTGAGGGTTGTGCGGGAGCCTTGTTGCTGACACAGCTCTCAGTCCTACATAGCGCTTTTCTGTACAGCCCAGTCTTTACCCATTCATCATCACATGTGCCCTAACACTTCCACAGGGAGGAGGGGCAGGGGTTGCATTGAATACACAGAGCACAGCACAGCGTGTGTGAGTATGTGTTTGTGTGTGAGAGAGAGAGAGAGAGAGTGAGAGAGAGAGATGATAAAGAAATGAATGTGTTTGGGTGTATGTGATTGTGTGTGTATGTGATTGTGTGTGTGTGTGTGTGTGTGTGTGTGTGTGTGTGTGTGTGTGTGTGTGTGTGTGTGTGTGTGTGTGTGTGTGTGTGTGTTGTGAGACTTACTGCTCATTACCCTCTTCCTTCTCTATGACTATCTTGGCTGTTTGCTCCTCCTCCAGCTGTCGAACGGCAGACTCTGCGGCCTTCCTGGCTATCCCTTCTGCTACCTCCTCTGCTGTCCCCTCTGCTGTCTCCTGCTGGGGCCTGGTAGAGGAGGGCAGAGGGCACCGTTCAAATTTCACATCAACAGGGAGAGGGGAAAGGGCCAGACAGACACACAGCAGTCCCAGAACAACATAGTTTATCAAAGCGGGAGGGAGCCAAGATGGCACGGTCCAAGAGGCAGCCATGTAGTTGCACTTGCAGCTCCAGTAGACTGGAGCCTTTTAGTTTTCTGATGTTTTTATGTACTGTATGTTTTTGGGTATGTTCTTCACTTATTTTTATTCTATCCATACTGGGATTTTAAAGCAACTTCCCCACAAGTATCAATATCGTTCTGGTGTCGCGTTAAGAAGAAACTAATTCCAAAATGGAATGGAAAATGTGACACCTCGTTTTACAACAACGCTTTCCATGAATGAGATGGATGTATAAAGCGAATGGAGTGAGATAAAAGAGAGAGTGATTCCGCACCTTTCCTCCATGTCGACCACGGCTGAATCCTCCATTAGTGGAGCCTCATTCTTGATGATGTCCATTTCTGGAGCCTCATTGTTGATGTTGTCCATTACTGGAGCCTCATTGTTGATGTTGTCCATTACTGGAGCCTCATTGTTGATGTTGTCCATTACTGGAGCCTCTGCCTCATTCTTGATGCTGTCCATAGCTGGAGCCTCATTCTTGATGCTGTCCATTGCTGGAATCTGGGTGCCTGGGTCTTCTACTGGCATGTCCACCACCTGTCCCAGAGACAACAGCATATGGATTTATCTCTGTGTGTTTGTTAGTTAGTTAGTTCTCCACACTGTAACGTTGACTTTGTACCGCTAGGGGGCAGTCTGGCTCTGCAGGGTGACATTACCCTCTGGTCTAGGATCTGCTTTCCCTTCCCAAATCCTAACCTTAACCATCAAGTCAAGTCAAGAGTCAAGTTAAGAGTTTTATTTGTCACGGCATACAAGCATACAGTGAAATGCGGGGGGTCATGCCCGCAGCGATTGTGCAATAATACAAGTAATAAGAATAGGATGAGAATAAGACATTTGTGCAATAATACAAGTAATAAGAATAAGACATAACAGGTATAATGTACATAAAGTTTACAAAAAGCATGGTAAGACATGCTAAGGTCCTGCGATAGTGAAATACACTGTTAGCTATGGATGAGGCACTGGGTCTTATGTACACTACTATACAATGCTATACTATACAATCTACAGTTGTACTATGTGTCCTTATGCTAGCTTGCTATATCCATCTGTTTACTATACAAGAACCACTTCCGTTCTTGTTTTTAAAGTGACCTTTTCATTGTGTAAAGTGACCGTTGAGTGTGAGCGTGTGCAGCATGTGTGTGTGCGTGTGTTCATGCTAAAGTGACTGCTAGTGTGTGAGCGTATACAGTGTGTGTGTTGTGTGTGTGCTCATGCTAAAGTGACTGCTAGTGTGTGAGCGTATACAGTGTGTGTGTTGTGTGTGTGCTCATGTGTGCTTGTGTGTGGAGAGTTCAGTGTTCAAGACTCTGATGGCCTGGGGGAAGAAGCTGAGCCGAAGTCTCTCTGTCCTAGTTGCTGGTGTTCGCAGGCGTTTGCCTGACCGCAGCAGCTTGAACAGGCTGTTGTTGGGGTGGTGAGGGTCTTTCATTATTCTGCAGGCTCTGGATTTGCACCTCTTGTTATATAAGACCTGCAGGGGTGGTAGTGCAATACCCGTAGTACGCTCAGCTGAGCGCACCACTCTCTGTAGGGCTTCTTGTCCTGTGCCGTGCTGTTTCCATACCAGGCAGTGATGTTTCCAGTCAAGATGCTCTCTACACCTCCGGAGTAGAAGGACTGGAGTATCTTCCCCGATACTCTGAACTTCCTTAACTGTCTCAGGTGGTAGAGGCGCTGCTTCGCCTTCTTTACGACTGAGTCTATGTGTGTTGTCCATGTCAGGTCCTCTGAGATGTGGACCCCCAGGTACTTGAAGCTGCTCACCCTGTCCACGGTAGCCCCGTTTATCCTCAGTGGTGTGTGTGTCCCCTGCTGTGTTCCAGTTCCAGTACCTCAACCTCCTCCCGGTAGGCCGTCTCGTCGTTGTCAGAGATCAGCCCCACCATCACTGTGTCGTCCGCAAACTTAACTATGGAGTTGGAGCTGAATTTGGCCACACAGTCATGTGTGTATAGTGAATACAGCAGGGGGCTCAGAACACAGCCCTGGGGGGACCCGATACTCAGGGTGATGGTGTTGGAGGTCTGGGGACTATGGTGTTGAACCCTGAGCTATAGTCAATGAACAACAGTCTCACATAGCCCCCCTTCTGGCAATCTAGGTGAGAGAGGGTGCTGTGTAGTACTTGGGAGACCGCATCATCAGTGGACCTGTTTGGCCTGTATGCAAATTGCATAGGGTCCATATCACTGGGGAGGGAGGCACAAATGTAATCCTTAACCAGCCTCTCAAAACATTTCATGACCACAGAGGTGAGTGCCACCGGTCTGTAGTCATTAAGACCTGTTGGGGAGGATTTCTTTGGTACCGGTTTTATAGTGGACACCTTGAAAAATCCGTCCGTGAGGCTCTGAAAGTGCGCACCTCAGCCTACAACACCGGGCTGGCGACAGGCAACATGGAAGAACACAAGACGGCAAGATACAACATCAGGAGAGCAGTAATAGAGGCAAAACGGCGTTACAGGGATAAAGTTGAACTTCAGTTTGAACAGGCTGACTCTAGAGGTATGTGGCAGGGCCTCAGAACAATGACAGATTACAAAGGCACCTCCCTCAAACTGAACAGTGACATCTCCTTAGCAAATTATCTCAATACCTTCTATGCGAGGTTTGAGGCTGTGAATAACAACACCAGCCTACAAGCCACGGCAATGGGGGGGGGGGTCTGCTGATGGAGACTCAGTGTTCAGGGTAACAGAGCATGAGGTGAGGCGGACCTTTAAAAAAGTGAATATCAGGAAGGCAGCAGGACCGGACGGCATCCCCGGCCGCGTCCTAAAAGTCTGTGCCGACCAACTGGCCCCGGTATTCACTGACATCTTCAACCTGTCCTTAGAACAGGCTGTCATCCCCACCTGTCTGAAGAAGTCCATCATCCCTGTACCCAAAAAATCTACGCCCGCTTGCCTCAACGACTACCGCCCTGTAGCCCTCACCTCCATAGCCATGAAGTGCTTTGAGAAGCTAGTGAAGGGCTACATCTGTTCCTCCCTCCCCATCAACCTGGACCCCCTGCAATTTGCATACCACCCCAACAGATCCACGGAGGATGCCATAGCCCATGTGCTGCACACAGCAGCATCACACCTGGACAAGAGGCAGGGGAACTATGTGAGAATGCTGTTCATTGACTACAGCTCAGCATTCAATACCATAGTCCCCTCCAAACTCATAGCCAAGCTCAGGGACCTGGGCTTGAACTATGACCTCTGCCAGTGGGTCTTGGACTTCCTGACGGGCAGACCCCAGGTGGTAAGAGCAGGCAACTGCACCTCCTCATCCATCACTCTCAACATAGGGGCCCCCCAGGGCTGTGTTCTGAGCCCCCTCCTCTACTCCCTGTACACACATGACTGCGTGGCACAGCGGAACAACAACACAATCATCAAATTTGCTGATGACACAGTAGTGGTGGGCCTGATCTCTGCCAACGACGAGAGGGCCTACCTGGAAGAGGTAGATAATCTGTCACAGTGGTGTCAGGAGAACTGCCTCTCCCTGAACGTCAGCAAAACAAAAGAGATGATTGTGGACTTCAGGAGGTCGGAAGTCAAGGACTACAGCCCCCTCAGCATCGACGGGGCACCGGTTGAGAGAGTGAACAGTTTCAAGTACCTCGGAGCCCACATATCCGAGGACTTGACATGGACCACACACATTGACAGTGTTGTGAAGAAGGCACGACAACGCCTCTACTTCCTCAGGCGCCTAAGGAAGTTCCAAGTCAGTCAGAAGATCCTTAGGAACTTCTACTCATGTACAATCGAGAGCATCCTGACTGGCAACATCACCTCCTGGTTTGGGAATAGCACTGCACAAAACCGAAGCAGACTACAAAGAGTGACACGTTCAGCCGAACGCACAATTGGAGGGGGGCTTCCCAGTGCCCACCCTCCAGAACATTTACAACAAGCGGTGCAGGGGGAAGGCTAAGAGAATCATCAAGGACTCCAGCCACCCGAACAACTGCCTCTTTGAACTGCTGCGGTCAGGCAAGCGATACCGGAGTCTTAAGGCGAGCACAGAAAGACTCAGAAGGAGCTTCTATCCCCAGGCCATCAGGCTGCTCAACGAACAATAAACACTATGCAGCAACCATCAAATGCACACAGCACACACATCCACACGCACACACTCACTTTAAACGGGCAACTCACTGCAGCACCCACTTTACACACTTTAGAACACCTAAACACACTTTACACTTTATATTTATTGGTAAAGGATTTGCACTACAACTCGCACACCTTACTGTAAATTGTACCTAAATTGTACCTCATCCCATTTCTGCTCTGCACTATATAGTATTGTATATTAGTACATTGCATAATATATTGTATATTGTATGGTAACTCAGTTACTTCTATTCTGCATCGAACATTGTACATATTGTCTATACTGAACACTGTGACCTCTATTTTCACTTCTATTTTACATGCTATACTATTTTTATTTTTAATTCATACTATCTTGTCTAACACAGTCTCTGGAGCGAAACAGTAAGAAGCATTTTGTATAAAAGTATTCTGTACTTCTGTATGACAACTATTAAAGAAACTTGAACTTGAAACTTGAAACAGGCAGGGACCATGGACTCAGCCAGGGATAGATTAAATATGGTGGAGAACACTGGCGTGTAGAGGAGATAACTGACCCCAGACCACATTTGGATGGTCTAATCTAGTGTGCCAGTTGACTTTCAAATCAAGTAGGGTCCATTTGATGAATTTGGTAGTTATAGCTAAATGTTTTAGTGATTGAATAGACAAAAAAATGGCACTTGTTTTTGAGCTGGGTTTTATAATAGTTGTTAATGGTTTTCAATAGAATAGAATAGAAATCCTTTAATAATCCAGAGGGAAATTCGGCACTACAGATCGCTCGCATTGAACAACAATAAACATTTAGGTAGTCAATAGGACTAGAATAGGAATAAGAATATAATAATATTAAAAATAAGAATAAAATAGAATAAAGAATAAAATACGGTCCGAGATATACATTCTGGTATGTATATACATTCTAAAATCTTAAATATACAACTATCCAGCCAAAGATATACATTAAATATACAGTAAAATGTACAGTAAGAAGTGTGAAAATGTAAAGTGAAAACTGTCCAGGAAGATTGTGAGAAGTGTACAATTTCTTTAAGTGTCCAGGAAGATTTCGCCAGGCTGTACTGTCATCCTGTGCTCAGTGATGCAGTGAGGCACAGTGATGTAATCATTCAAATGTGCCTTGGTGGTTAATAACATTAGTCTGTGGCAAACTCAGAACACATATTTATTATTGCTTTACCTTGACTTAAGTCACTGACTGACCCAAGGGGGAGAACTACATCACTGGTGGGGGACGACATGTTTACTTGTTTGTTGTAAGTGTTTAGGTCATGCTATCTGAGCACAGCCAACTAGTATGCTGAGGGGGCGTGGCCTTCTGTTCACTAGACACAGTATGTACTGTAGTATGATGTACATACTTTATGTATGTGTGTAGTATATACAATAAATTAGGAAGCAGCAACTATTTAGATGATTGATTGTTAAGTGTCCTTACACCACTCAGCTAGATGTGCCTGATGGGCCAATCAGACATCGGGGGCTTCACTGATGGGCCAATCAGACATAGTGGGCTTGACTGATGGGCCAATCAGACATAGTGGGCTTGACTGATGGGCCAATCAGACATAGTGGGCTTGACTGATGGGCTAATCAGACATAGTGAGCTTGACTGATGGGCCAGTTGACAGTTCTAACCTTTTGGGTAATTTTACATCACCAACCTTCTGTTAAAAAATGCAATGAGATGTGTACTGAATCTTTAGATAAAATGAATTATGCTGGAGGTAGATGGTGATTAAAGTAAAATACTTAAAATGCCAGTGTGTAAATTGATAATTCAACTGCATATTGCTTTAGGATGAAATGCAAAATAAACCTACAGTATAATGTACATTAGAAATGGAACATGTTTGTTAATTGATATATATATATATTTCTTTACAAAGAAACTAGTCTAAATAAAATAAAATAAAATCTAAATGTATTTATTTCCCAGCATCTCTGTCTTCCCTTGAACAAGCAGATTTTAGTAGCTGTAGCAACACACCACGTATTGTGTATTGCCTTCCCTGCTTGGCTACCCCACACCCAAGAGGAAACAACCTTGACAAACTGGGCAGTTCATTAGATAGGCAGTGTTTCCTTAAAAAAAAAAAAAAAACACAGCTAATGAATTAATCAAAGCTTGCAATAATTGTGAACAAATCCATACAAAGCTTAGGCAAGACCCATTTTCCATAATAAGTCCCGTTTAAAGTGATCATGTATAATTGTGGCACCTGCTGGCCATGACTGGTACTGTCCTTCTTTACTCTGTCGCATCTGTGTGCTTTCTTTTTCTGCATGCAGACTTCCTGCAGAGTGAAGATTTGGTGGTCGTGGCTGCATATTTGTTTTCATTTATTCCATGTGCTAAGGAACTATCACGTCTCCTTCTTTCTAGGCACACGGCTGGTATGACAAAATGGCATCCAATGTAATAAAAAAAGTCAACCAACAAACTCAATTATTGTACCGGATCTCCTCACTGGTAAACAAGAATACCCTGAAGACTCTGTTAGGAGCACTCATTCAAGGGTACTACGACTATGCTTGCACCTCATGGTACCAAAGCACCTCAAAGGCGCTAAAAACAAAATTACAAACATCTCAAAACAAACTGGTCAGACTACTGCTTGACCTTACTCCTAGAACCCACCTCACCCCTGCCCACTTTGACAACCTAGGATGGCTTAGAGTAGACGACAGAGTACAGCAACTTGCACTGGGCCTGGTCTACAAGATACACTACACGGCCAAGGTACCCATGTACATGTCAAAATACTTCCCAAAGGTCAGTGAATACCACGATCACAACACCAAAGGGAGCTCCACAAATCATGTTAAACCCAGATTCTGCTCAAACAAGGGACTAAACACGTTTAGCAATTATGCCACATCAATGTGGAACGCCCTACCCAAAGCTGTAAAGGAATGTGAATCACTACCCACTTTCAAAAACACTCTCAAAAAACACCTACGGGAGACTGCAATTCAAAACTGGCCCCTGTAAATGTCCTAACACAACCCCCTCCAATGTACAGTAAAAATTACCAAGTATGGTCTTGTCAATATTCCAATGTACAGTTTTGCTTGTACAGTTGTACAGTGTCCCCCAGCCACCCCTCCTACCCACCCCCCCCCCCCCCCCCACCACCCACCCAACCACCTCCAATGTACAGTACCCCCCCCCCCCCACCTACCCAACCTCCACCAATGTACAGTTTCTACGTCAAATGTATATACTATTTTTTTCTGGACTCTTTTCGTATCACAAACAGTACTGTATTTGCAAATCTGGT
This sequence comes from Notolepis coatsorum, assembly GCF_963971535.1. NCBI lineage: Eukaryota > Metazoa > Chordata > Actinopteri > Aulopiformes > Paralepididae > Notolepis > Notolepis coatsorum. Next base: position 22,339,561 of record NC_140184.1, read on the forward strand.
ATGTCATAAATGTATAGATGTAGCAGTACTGTCTATCTGTATGTCATGTATGTCATATATGTTACGATGAATTGAAAATGGGGACCCTGATGTAAACAAGACGAAAGTCTTTCTCTGGTCTGCATCCCCTTAACAATTGTATGTATTGAGCTGTACTGTACTGTACCCATTCTGCAATCTGTTAATAAAGTTTTCAATCAATTAATCAATCAAAGAAGGCCGGCCAAGCTGGTCTCACAAGACCACTTGAGGCTATAGCAGCGAAAATGAGTGCTGTGTTGAAGAGCTGGTGGTCTCAATCTGCTCTGAACACACTCCAGAACTGAATTCATTATTTGAAGCCTTGTCGCTCTAAAATAATCTGTTAACATTACTTAATTTGAGTATTCCATTGTTCCATTGTATTTTGCATAATACAATTCTGTAAAGCATGTAATCAGCATTTCGTAATGATTTAGATGTTTACCTTGCTCATGCCATTGTGAAATGTACATATCTAAACACTACAATAACACTATAACTGTAATGTGTTGTTTAAATCACGTTAAACATCCAATGAAATTACATATATTATTTCCCCTCCATTTTACCCATTTTGCCTCCACATCTACTTATCACTATGTGCCAAATCATTTTTATTTTTTGTGTAAAGAAATCCATTGTTTCCTCTTCCTGGAAACAGTACCTACTCCATGAGAGGGGGCAGGCTCACCTCCTGGTTCTGGGTCTGTGGCTGCTCCTCCTCTGCTTCCATCTCCTCTAGCACCATATCTGACGGGTTCTGTACGATATTGACTGCACACCACACAGGAAGCAGGAACAGGAGGGTTCAATATTATGTTGTGTGTGTGTGTGTGTGTGTGTGTGTGTGTGTGTGTGTGTGTGTGTGTGTGTGTGTGTGTGTGTGTGTGTGTGTGTGTGTGTGTGTGTGTGTGTGTGAAGGATGTGTAGGATCTAAATAATAAGAACAACAGTATATGCAACAACAGTACGAGAAGTAACAGTATATAATCAGATCATTTCTGTGTAAATTGTTTTATTACAGCCTTTCATCAGCCATATCAGCTTTAAAGGAACACTCCAACATTATGGGAAATGCGTCTTCTCCAGAATCAGACAAGAAGATAGATACCAATTTCCTCTCTGTGCCTCCAGTAGAAAGCTATCTGTCTGCAAGCTAGCCCAGCTTAGCACAAATTAATGGAATTGGATATGGACCAGTTACCACAGAGAGGACGTTGGTATCTATTTTCTTGTCTGACTCTGGTCATAACGTTGGTGTGTTCCTTTAACATCTCAAACGAGTGTAACTAGATAAGATGACAGAAAAGTTAGAAAGACTCAATCAGTGCTTTAACTTGACCTTGATCTTCTGGAAATGTTTCTTGTGTTACTCGTTACCTTCTGAGCTACATAGAAGAAAGCGCTCACATTTAGGTGGATGGATAGATGGTTTGATTGATTGATTGATTGATCACTTGCAACTTCAATAGTGAATGAATGGATTGGTGATTGTCTCTGTGCTTAGATATTTATAATGTATTGGGATTGTGATGCCGTCACCTGTCTCCCTTCTCCATGTTGTAGGTTTCTCTTTTGTATTGGACCTATAAACCCTGCCGTCTTTTCTTGATCCTCCAATCACAACTGTTCCTTCCCTCAATTAGCGGTGTCTTGTCTAACCTTTTATGCTTTCCCCTCGCAAAATAGATCCTTGATTAAAAAAATATTATAATATTGATTATAGAATGTTGATTTCCCCCAAATTTTCAAAATTTTGCCCAACATCACCATAACACTCAATAGATTTCGTTTCAAACTCATGTCTTTATTATTCATGAATACAATGCATATCCTATCATATAACACTTGTAATGTCTTTATACAGTTAAAATAGCTGCCTGGGGATAGCTATACTAGTATAACACCTGTAATGTCTTTGTACAGTTAAAATAGCTGCCTGGGGATAGCTATAATATAACACCTGTCATGTCTTTGTACAGTTAAAATAGCTGCCTGGGGATAGCTATAATATAACACCTGTAATGTCTTTGTACAGTTAAAATAGCTGCCTGGGGATAGCTATCATATAACACCTGTAATGTCTTTGTACAGTTAAAATAGCTGCCTGGGGATAGCTATAATATAACACCTGTCATGTCTTTGTACAGTTAAAATAGCTGCCTGGGGATAGCTATAATATAACACCTGTAATGTCTTTGTACAGTTAAAATAGCTGCCTGGGGATAGCTATCATATAACACCTGTAATGTCTTTGTACAGTTAAAATAGCTGCCTGGGGATGCAGTAGCTAGCAATAGCATAGCAAAACAAAACAGGTAACCTTTCCATTTTCGCATTCTGTAATGCTACTGTTCCCGGTGCGACACAGTGCTGGCCACACATTTGCTGTATTGTCCTCTATGTGACTTGCAATAAATTAGCATTTGGGTGAAAACAGCATGGAATGACAAGGCAAATGTTTGAAGACTTCATTGAAGGGTTTTAAGCACTATGGTTCAATAGCTCGTGTAGAGAACTGGTAAACACCATGGTTCAAAGATAACTAGTAAACAGGGTAGCAGGTATGCACAGTGATCGCGGATGATTACATGACAAATATTACTGACTTCTAGGTTTCCATAGCGCAAAAATAGAGAAATCACAATATAGCTGCAGTCCATACTCTCATACAATCATTTTCAGACTATGAATGTATACAGTACACAATTAGTTGTATCATGCTGAGTCAATGATGTGTTACTGTATATTTACATATCGTATATGTCACACATGTAACAGTACTATATACCTGTATGTCATGTATGTCCCTATGCCATAAATGTCTTGATGTCATGTATGTTGTGTATGTCATAAATGTCACTATGAATTGAAAATGGGGGACCCTGATGTAAACAAGACAAACGTCTTTCTCTGGTCTGCATCCCCTTAACAATTGTGTGTATTGAGCCGTACTGTATATTGTACCCATTCTGCAATCTGTTAAATAAAGTTTTCATTCATACATTCATTCAGGTGAGGAGGAAAGTGCATTATGCGTTTTAGCTGCCTAACAAATACTGACAGAGCAATGTGTTCTTACTATGTGAATGTGACTATGTATGTCAGGGTTAGAAATTAACATTTTTTTTCAAGGGCTTTTTTTGCCCCCCTTAATTGCTTTTCGGGGGCTTTTTTTTGTATTTCGGGGGCACTGAATTTTTATGATGAAAATTAACATAAGGATTATAAAACATTGTTGACACTTTTTTTTACAGTCTTCGTCCCTATGTTTGATAATGTAATGTTAATGTCTCCATATATAGGGCTCTACGCTAACCTTTTTCCCAAGGAGCACATGTGCTCCTAAATAAAATGTTAATAAATAAAATCTAAATAAAAATTTAGGAGCACACAAAGAAATTTAGGAGCACAGTGAAAATTGTTCAAGTAACACAGAGTTTATTAACTATTTATCTCATGCATTATTATACTGTGCGTGTGCACACTATGAATTGAAAATGGGGGACCCTGATGTAAACAAGACGAAAGTCTTTCTCTGGTCTGCATCCCCTTAACTTGTGTGTATTGAGCTGTACTGTATTGTACCCATTCTGCAATCTGTTAATAAAGTTTTCAATCAATCAAACGCAAAGGATATCGGTTGTCAAGCTGCTTTTGTATGTTGTAGTGTTGTTATGATACCAACATTTTGACTTTGATACAGATAGGAAAGGTAATGGAATATATTATTAGATGACAGAACATTGAAAATTCTTTATACAATTATTTAATTCATTATGAAATAGAAATTCCGTTTTTGGGTGGAACGTTTGTTGCAAGGAGGGAGGAGGCGGGGACCGCTGCGTGTTACACACAACACGGAGAAATGGTCTAGCTGCTTCGGTGCGTCGTTAACGTTAACGTCGGAAGAAATTCCCCACTAAGCCCTAAATTCAGAGCAGAGCAGTATCCTAATGACTTTTATGCTTCAGTCGATAAGGTGTTTTGCGAATTCTGTCAACATACCGTGGGGACTGGACCCGCAAAAACACGTGCGAATATCACTTCAAAAGCCATGTCAGCCGGATTCCTCTCTTTCTCCTCGTCTATCTTTTGCTCAAAATAAAAATGAATGGGCTTCATGGCTGGCTGATTTTTTTGCGTTGTCTGATTCTGAATGTATAACTTGCCTAAGCCGGTACCGTGACTTTGTTTTCGGGCGCTACTGTGATTGGACGTTTATGCGCCTTGTGTAATGTGGGACTATTATAACAGCGGAGCTGTTTTGTAATCGTCACTCGTCTCGAGTAAATGATTTTTCCGGGTGGCGCACACACACATATTATTAGGGCCAAATACAAGGGAAATGCTCGCACTGTAGATCATATATATAATTATATATATAATTAGTAAACTGTCGGGGGCATTTTCTGCCCCCCTTAACTGATATTCGGGGGCATTTTGTCCATTTTCAAGGGCATTTTGCCCCGAGCCCCCGTTAATTTCTAACCCTGATGTATGTATATATACAGGGGCGTAGCTGGGGGGGGGGGGGTAGCTTAGGATGATTCCAAGGGCCCAGCACTGAGGGGGGGCCCAACATTTTTTTTTTTTTTTTTTTACTAGACATCACTCAGGTGTATTATTGATGCTCTCATTGATACTATGTTTGTTTCTGAAGTGTGTGTGTGTGTGTGTGTGTGTGTGTGTGTGTGTGTGTGTGTGTGTGTGTGTGTGTGTGTGTGTGTGTGTGTGTGAGATATATAGAGAGAGAGGGGGGGCTTTGGTAGACTATTGCATTGGTCCATTCATTGAAGATGAACGCAATGCGACATCCTTTACTAGGCTCACCCACCAACAGTGCAGGTGCTGAACTGCTGATCCGAATGTATAGGTAAAAACCATATTATGCGTTTTCATCAATAAAAAAATGGCCAAAAAATTTTCTCTCCAGGCGATAGTGAGTCTCTCTGTGTTCTGTCTGTGTCTGAGTGGGAGACTCCCTCCCAGGCTTCCTTCTCCTTCTGTTTAAGGGGCTCTCAGCGCCTTCCCCCCTGAAACAGAAGGAGAATAGGAGCCCAGTTAGAGTCTGCCTCAACACTCAACACTATCCCCTATTTAACCACCAATTAACTCATCAACCAATCAATCATGTTATCAATCCATCCATGAGCCCAACTATCCATGTCTAGCATGGTCACTGGCTGTAACAATGTGGTGATTTCCTTTTTTTGTATGTAGTGTACTCAGTTAATCAAATTGCAGTAAATCAAACTGCAATTATTGTATAGAAGTTGATTCTAAGAGAGTGCAGGCTGTGAAAAAAAAGCATTACAGTACTTACTGTTATGTACGTCATCAACACTGTCCTGCTGCACAAGAAAAATAACAGTCATGTTAGTATGTTGTTATATCCTATCATAACCTATGCACCTCTAGATTAGATTAGATTAGATTAAAATGTATTGTCATTATACAGCACAAGTACAATACAACAAAAATAAATTTAGCATCCAACCAGAGTACAAATGTAACAGTAAAGTGCAATAGTAATATACAGGTGATTAGACTGGGTATAACATATATAAATTAGTACTACTGAGTAATAGTGCTAATCAGATGTATGTACAGTGTACAGAGTTGTAGTATTAATATGTACAGTGATACAGGTATAAAGACAGTATGGTAGTAGTCATACTGGCCAGCAGCGTAACTAGTAAGTGTAGGTAAGGTATATGTACAGATATAGATATAGTATCTACATATGTGTAAAAAGGATTATATGCAGGTATGTACAGACAGGTGTGGATATGGTGAGAATAAAAATATATATGGTATATACAGTAATTATTGTACATGCTATCATACAGAGCTATGGGTTATATGCAGGTGTATAAGTCATTATATAGAAGGATTATATGCAGGTATATTCAGACATATTTATATATATATATGCGGTAAATATAAAAATATAAATGTACATATGCGGTATATACAGCACTGTTGTACTCTAAACTAAAGCATGATATAACCGATGCTCACCATCCTTAGTACTGGCTGAGGCAGAATGCGACCGAAACCTTGGACAATCCAGCCCACCATGCTATGAGGAGAAAACAGTGATGTTAGACAATGGACCATATACTCTCACTCCGTGATCTCCAGTGTACAGCGATGCCTAAAGTCACAAGCTATAGCTACAGACAGTCACTGTACCCCTAGCTAACACCACAATACAAGTCATCATCATGACAAGATAATGAATAGAAGATTTCAGAGCTAACATTTTTGTTGTCTCTTAAAAAGGAGGCTAAGACACAGAAGTGAGTGACGTTTGATTTTGAGGTGATGTTTTTTCTTCTCCTCGTGGCTTAGCTACAGAACAGTGTTTTGTGCAAAACATCACATGGGAAGCATACAAAGTTGTCACTTACTTTGGTTGTTTCTCTGCATCACTGATCAACAGGAAGAAGGAAGCAATGTCAGTGAATTCTGATGAGTCGTCTGTGTGTTTTGAACTCAACATGATAGTTGCAGGCAAAGATAATGGAATGACTTGCAGGTGGGGGGGAACTAAAATACTTACTTCTCATCTTCAAGTGCAGGGTTCGGTGGTTTGGGTGGTGGAGGGGCCTCCACTGTACAAAGGGAGATCACACAGGTTAGAGGGTATCTCACCAGGCAATGGGAGAGAGATAAAGATCACACTCTAGGGCAATAAAGCAATTTCAATAAATAAACTCCACTCCAAACACTTGCACTCTCCCCCCTTGAGTGAGACCCCTGTACCGTCCCTGCCTGCAGTGAAACTAAACCCTAAAGTCATTATGAAACCCATATGTTACAGGATTATGACAAGACATGATATATAGTACAAGGTATAGTATATTGTGCTAACGTATAGTATAAGGTATAGTATATTTTGCTATGGTATAGTATAAGGTGTAGTATATTGTGCTAACGTATAGTATATTTTGCTATGGTGGTATAGTATAAGGTATTGTATAAGGTATTGTATATGTTGCTAAGGTATAGTATAAGGTATAGTATATTGTGCCAAGGTATAGTATTAGGTATGGTATATTGTGCTAAGGTACTGTATAGTATAAGGTATACTATATTATGCTACAGCTAGGGTATAGTATAAGGTATAGTATATTGTGCTAAGGTTATGGTATAGTATTAGGTATACTATAGTGTGCTATGGTATAGTATAGGGTATACTGTATTGTGCTAAGGTATAGTATAAGGTATAGTATATTGTGCTAAGGTATAGTATATTAGGCATACTATATTGTGCTAAGGTATAGTATATATAAGGTATACTGTATTGTGCTAAGGTATAGTATAAGGCATTATATTGTGCTATGTTATGGAATATGGTGCTAAGGTACTGACTATGGTGCTAATGTAGTATAGTATATGGTGCTAAGTTGTAGTGTATGGTGCTAAGTCAAGTCAAGTCAAGAGTTTTATTTGTCACGGCATACGAGTATACAATGAAATGCGGGTGGTCTTGCCCGCAACGATGTGCATAATACAGTAGTAATAACATATAATAGAATCCAATAGAACGACATTGTGCAATAAAACAAGTAAACAGAGTAGGGGATATCGGTATATGTACATAAGTTATTTACAGAGCATGGTAGGACATGCTAGGTCCTGTGGTAGTGCAATACACTGTTAGCTACGGATGAGGCACTGGGTCTTTCTGTACATGCTATATTTATACAATCTCAAGTTATACTATTACTATTCTTAAAGTGACCTTTCCTTAGTGGCCATAAGTGTGGGCGTGTGCAGCATGAGTGTGTGCTTGCTCATGTTAAAGTGGCTGCTAGTGTGTGAGCGTGTACAGTGTGTGTGTCATGTGTGTGCTCATGTGTGCTTGTGTGTGGAGAGTTCAGTGTTCAAGGCTAAGGTGTAGTATATGGTACTAAGGTGTAGTGCAGTGGTTCTCAAACTGTGGTACGCATACCACTAGTGGTACTTGGTGGTACTGCTGGTGGTACTTGAAAACATTTACAAAAAAAGCACAAAAGAATTAAATTAAAATTAAAAATGTGTCAGGCCACTGAACTTAGAAGCAGGCCAGGCCAGTGTTTCTGGTTGCGGCGGCGCGATAGTTAGATAACCTAAGTGGGGAACAACCAGGAGATCACTGTGACAGAGAGTAATGCAGTCTAAACAGTCATACATCTTTAATTCAACTTCAGCCCTGATCATAATTTTTTTTTTGTAATGTCAGATAAAAAATGAAATACTCCCACTTTTCTGAAAAGAGTTGGTGTTAAATCTGACATTACAAAAAATCCATCAAAATCTGTGTTGCTGCTAATCGTTGACACATGCCTAGCCCGTAATAATCCCCGCCAGAAAAATTTACTTTGCATTTGATATATTGAAAATATTTTACTTTTTGTGTGTTTTTTTATAACAATAATTTGTGATGCCATCACACAAACTGGCATTTAAAGGGTAAACATTCAAAAATGTATTGAATATGTGTTTTCTTTTCTTTTTTACAATAATTTGTGATGCCCATCACAAACACTGGCATTTAAAGGGTAAACATTCTAAAAGTCCTGCACCAGAATGCAGGAAATTAAGTTTTTGTAACTAAATAAGTGTGTGTGTGTGTGTGTGTGTGTGTGTGTGTGTGTGTGTGTGTGTGTGTGTGTGTGAGAGAGTAGAGAATGACGGACAATTGCTTGCTGTGTGAGAGAGAGAGATAGAGATAGAGAGAGAATTAAGTACATTTGCTGAAATACAGTTGTTCTTAATTTTCTCACTTGCTATGTGAGAATGTTAGTTATTATGTTCTCAATGCCCCTTGCATTGTATGAGTTGTGTGGAAGCGTTTGCTAGTTCTAGTGCTATCCCTTTGTACATTGTGGCTGTGTCTGACAAAAGTTAACAATAAATAAGTGGTATTAGGAATACAATTGCCTCCTGCGTGAACTGTGCATAGCTGAATAGACTGTATTTTAACTTGGAGAGCCAGCTACATTCTCAGGTGGTACTTGGTGTAAAAAGTTTGAGAACCACTGGACTGTAGTGTATGGTACTAAGGTGTAGTGTATGGTGCTAAGGTGTAGTGTATGATGCTATGGTGTAGTGTATGGTGCTATAGTGTAGTATATGGTGCTAAGGTGTAGTGTATGGTGCTATGGTGTAGTGCAGGGGTAGGCAACCCTAGGCACGCGTGCCTGCATAGGCACGCGGGGGCATTTGCATAGGCACAGGGGGCAGCAGTAAAAAAAAAAAAAAAAAAAAAAAAGTATATATATATATATTTTTTTTTGCTCTGAAATATTATAGTGAAATATTTTGCACTGTTGTCGCATTTATCTTGTTGAAATCCTCCCACAGGTTCTTTTTACTACCACATATTTAATTGAGACCCTTTATTTGTTTATTATTTCAATTTAGCTGGAAATACATTGCTACATCATTCAGTAACATTTGCAGAGCCTTATAACAAAAACATTATTACGGTCACCATTGTGACCAGTGGGATTAATCAACAATTTTTATTATTTATTTTTCTATTTCATTGAACATTGCACATGTTAAAAGCCATTTTTTTTACTCAAAATGTGAGTATTACCAAGTCAACTTGTGTTCTTAAAACAATGACAATAAACATAGTTTTATTAGGTTGAAATAATGTGGTTGTGTACTTATTTTTCTGTTAACTTATTATGGATTGAAAACTGAAAACCTTAATGCACAGTAAAACTCAATATTTTTAAGTTATGGTAACTTATTATTATAATTTTTTTTACAGTGTAGTCTTGCGATCAATCAAAACTTATTTACACGATATACCTCACATTCACCCTCCATTCACATCCTGGTGTTCTCCTGGTGTTCTCCATTAGGCCTGTAGGTGGAGCTATGACAGCACACGTACAGTACACACACCGATGGTGTGTGATGTGTCCAAAAATGAATGGGCAAATGTGAGTGAAATGGTCGCACTGTATGCAGCTGTTTGTCTGCATTGCATCCCCCCCCCAACTCAGATTTAGGGTTGATACAACCATCATAATAATATTGTTAATAATAACAATAACAATAATGATGTAATAATGTAAAAATTATCATTAAAAATACCTGATTATCAGAAAAAATAATTACGATGCATGGAATATTGTTGAGGCACACTAGTTACAACTATATTTCAAACAGGCACTCCATGTCAAAAAGGTTGCTGACCCCTGGTGTAGTGTATGGTGCTAAGGTGTAGTATATGGTGCTAAGGTGTAGTATATGGTACTAAGGGGTAGTGTATGGTGCTAAGGTGTAGTATATGGTGCTATGGTGTAGTATATGGTACTAAGGGGTAGTGTATGGTGCTAAGGTGTAGTATATGGTGCTATGGTGTAGTGTATGGTGCTATGGTGTAGTGTATGGTACTAAAGTGTATGGTGCCAAGGTGTAGTGTATAGTGCTATGGTGTAGTGTTTGGTGCTAAGGTGTAGTGTATGGTGCTATGGTGTAGTGTATGGTGCTAAGGTGTAGTATATGGTGCTATGGTATAGTATATGGTGCTATGGTGTAGTGTATGGTGCTATGGTGTAGTATATGGTGCTATGGTGTAGTGCAGGGGTAGGCAACCCTAGGCACACATGCCTGCATAGGCACGCGGGGGCATTTTCATAGGCACAGGGGGCAAAAAAGAAAAGAAAAAAAAATACGTTTTTTTTGTTTTGTTTTTTGAAATATTATAGTGAAATATTTTGCACTGTTGTCGCATTTATCTTGTTGAAATCCTCCCACAGGTTATTTTTACTACCACATATTTAATTGAGACCCTTTATTTGTTTATTATTTCAATTTAGCTGGAAATACATTGCTACATCATTCAGTAACATTTGCAGAGCCTTATAACAAAAACATTATTACGGTCACCATTGTGACCAGTGGGATTAATCAACACATTTTATTATTTATTTTTCTATTTCATTGAACATTGCACATGTTAAAAGCAATTTTTTTTACTCAAAATGTGAGTATTACCAAGTCAACTTGTGTTCTTAAAACAATGACAATAAACATAGTTTTATTAGGTTGAAATAATGTGGTTGTGTACTTATTTTTCTGTTAACTTATTATGGATTGAAAACTGAAAACCTTAATGCACAGTAACTGAACTCAATATTTTTAAGTTCTGGTAACTTATTATTATTTATTTTTTTACAGTGTAGTCTTGCGATCAATCAAAACTTATTTACACGATATACCTCACATTCACCCTCCATTCACATACTGGTGTTCTCCTGGTGTTCTCCATTAGGCCTGTAGGTGGAGCTATGACAGCACACGTACAGTACACACACCGATGGTGTGTGATGTGTCCAAAAATGAATGGGCAAATGTGAGTGAAATGGTCGCACTGTATGCTGCTGTTTGTCTGCATTGCATCCCCCCCCCAACTCAGATTTAGGGTTGATACAACCATCATAATAATATTGTTAATAATAACAATAACAATAATGATGTAATAATGTAAAAATTATCATTAAAATACCTGATTATGAGAAAAAAAAATTACGATGCATGGAATATTGTTGAGGCACACTAGTTACAACTATATTTCAAACAGGCACCCCATGTCAAAAAGGTTGCTGACCCCTGGTGTAGTGTATGGTGCTATGGTGTGTAGTGTATGGTGCTAATGTGTAGTATATGGTGCTATGGTGTAGTATATGGTTCTAAGTTGTAGTATATGGTGCTAAGGTGTAGTGTATGGTGCTATGGTGTAGTGTATGGTGCTAATGTGTAGTATATGGTGCTATGGTGTAGTGTATGGTGCTATGGTGTAGTGTATGGTGCTATGGTGTAGTGTATGGTGCTATGGTGTAGTGTATGGTGCTATGGTGTAGTGTATGGTGCTATGGTGTAGTGTATGGTGCTATGGTGTAGTGTATGGTGCTAAGGTGTAGTACATGGTGCTATGGTGTAGTGTATGGTGCTATGGTGTAGTGTAGTGTATGGTGCTATGGTGTAGTGTATGGTGCTAAGGTGTAGTGTTTGGTGCTAAGGTGTAGTGTATGGTGCTATGGTGTAGTGCAGGGGTGCCCAACCTTTTTTGAACCAAGATCTACTTTTTTATTTACCACCTAGCCCGAGAGCTACCAGCCAAAATTGTATATTGTAAGCCGTCATTTGAGGCTTTATAAAAGCAGCATAATGAACACAAATCTGTCAGTGCCGAGTCCGACCTCATCTTAAATAACAAACAGCATTGCTTGTTGTAGTTAACAAGGAGAGGAAGAGTTGATTTAGCAACATTTTTTTTTTTTTTTTTTTTAATAATCAAATTTTATTAATCAAGATCTACTTGAAATCAGCCCGCGATCTACCTGTCGATCGCGATCGACTGGTTGGGCACCACTGGTGTAGTGTATGGTGCTATGGTGTAGTGTATGGTGCTATGGTGTAGTATATGGTGCTATGGTGTAGTGTATGGTGCTAAGGTGTAGTATATGAGACCCAGCCCATTGAATTGTGTCCTCTACAGTTGACATTTTGTTCACATGTATCTCCCTTTAGTCTTTTGATCTACTCTACCTATTTCTACTGTACTATATAGAGGACATCCAGGGCTTTCTATTGGTGTATTGCATGATAGGGTGACATGCGGGGAAGTTACTCTTTTTTTTTCATCCAAAATGGCAGGAATAGGAAACAGCTCAGTTTTTTTTACTATGAAAATCATTATATTCTTGTATATTAACATGTTAAGAATGATATATTTCATTCTGAAAGCAGTTAAATAATTTGAGTTTTTAGTAATAGCCCTTTTATGAATGTCAATTATAATGGACACCAAGACCATCTTTATGTACTTAATGACCAACATTGTTGCATTCTTTACCAAATAATTGAGGGAGACTAAGATTTGTAGTTGTCAGATGATGAGAGATGAGGACTTTGTACCAGGGACAGAGGAACATGAGGTGTACCAAATGCAAGATGTTTCTCTGCATTATCAAAGTATCACTGTTAAAATAGAAAATGCAAAGGAATAAATGAAGCACAATGAAGAATGAAGAATTTATGTTAGCCAAATAAATAAATTACAATAATAGATTACAATAATTTTTTCATATTTGGTAAAGAAATAATTATTTATTTAATATTCTACAGCAATTTTTTACGTTAACACTTTGAA